>NC_134087.1:162500275-162820775 GCF_000715075.1 Nicotiana tabacum
ACCAACACAGTACAGAGAAATAGAAGCACATAGGTTGTTGCGGCGCGCAACAAGATCCCACCGTATAGCACAATCCTCCCTTATTCCACCATAATAATATCACAATCATAATCAATAAATATATGTTGCGGTACACAATCCGATTCCACCATATAACAAAATTAGTATTATAATTCACCATTATTTCACCGTATCAATCTATCCTTATTTCACCTATTGCAGTGTGCAACCTGATCTCACCATATCAGTACAAATTCACCCTTATTCCACCATTTCGGTACAGATTCACCCTTATTCCACCATATCAATCCACCATTATTGCACTTGTTGCGACATACATCCCGATCCCACTATATCAGTACCAAATATTCAATGAACGCAGTAAAGTCAATAATTCAAATCACAAGAACCTCTATGTTCGACGAATATAAAGCTGAATCAAAAAGGAAACCTTGTACAACATGGGAATTCATATATGTAATACTACACGGCAAGACAAGTTTAATAATTGACAGTTAGAAGGTGCAAGTAAATCAATTATGGCAAATAGCAGCGATTTGTGAAAGTGATGATAGGCTATAATTACGTATTTTAGTCGATTATTACATTCTAATTTACTGTACTTTAGTTGAGTTTGAGCTTTAATCGCTAGTGTTTTGCACTAATTATGTATTTTATGCCTTACAGGAGTGATTCCGAGCTATGTAGATATCATGGAATGAATTCAAGTGATTTGAAGTTTTGAAGTCTGAGTAAAAGCCCAAAGAATCAAGCTAGGATCGTGTTCGGGGATCAATGGATGATAGTTGAGAACGAAACGGAGAATCGAGCGGGCATACGGTGTATTGTCTAGTAAAATGCACATAACTTTTCGGTCAGAATTCCATTTGGGCTCCACAATATATCGTTGGAAAGATATTTGAAAGGGCTACAACTTTCATGTTTGCACTTTTGGGAATTCCCACTACTGCGGCGAATGGTACGGTGTGGCGCGTGTCGCGCCTGTGGAAATTTCCTGCAGCCTGTCAGAATTAGCACTCTGAACTTCCCCACAAGCACACTGTGTAGCGCGTCACTCCATGCGGCGCACCTGTGCAAATTTTACAGAGCCAGAGTCCTATTTCGCACGGGAGAAGGTATCTTCGTTTGGGCCCGACCTACGTGGTATAAATACATGTAAAATGCTATTTTAAGGAGGAGGACATACTTTTGACATAATTTAGACCTAAGGAGGCTAAGGAGACTGGGGAGGAGGCAAGAACACACTAGGAGCAAGGCGGACAATTCTTCTACGAGTTTTTCACTTCTTTCTTCCTATTTCCATTATTGGTTATGAATTCAAGTATTGTAGTTATGCATACTATTATAAATAGCTAATTTGTTATCTAGGGTTTTGATGGAACTTATTGGAGGATGGTTTTCCTATTACGTTAATATAGATTTGTTGTAGTTTTTTCTCTATTTGTTCAACTACGTTATTACTGTGGTTGGTTGAAGAGCTCTCAATTGACTGTGCCTATTTAGTTTGTATTACTCAGGAGAGAGTGCATTTTTAGGTAGTTGCTGAACAACATCACTCCTAACGTATATGAGGGATCAATACGAAGGGTTTAAAGGTGGGATTAGGGATAACGAAACCTTGGGTGCGATCCGAGTGAGTTGTACTTAATGCCAGCTAGCGTAATTAGGGAGAATATGTCTAGTAAATTGTGGTAATTACTCGAGAGAGAGTTACAACAATCAGAGCGCTTATGATCGGTAGAGAATACTTAGGCGAATTTATAAAAAACGTAGCGGAAAGAATTCCGACAATAGGAGAAATCATAACTCTAGACCTCCTTAATCTTGTCTCTAACCCTTAGTATCTTTAGTTGTTAATTTACTATTTTAATTTGTTAGTTAATTAGTTAAACACAAGAATCTTATTATCTATAAGTTAGGAATTATTTGGACTTGTCTTCTTGGTGATAGTGAACAACTGTAGCTAAGCCTTAGTTCTCTGTGAGATTCGACTCCGGATTTGTAAACCGGATTATATTTGCAACGACCGCTTAGTCCTTCTTATAAGGCATAGTGGGGCGTGATCAAATTTTGGCACTATTGCCGAGGAACTAACAGTGTAGCTGTAGGTGTACATATTTCTAGGTTGCAAGTTTGAACTTTTATTTTTGTTTTCTTGTATTTGATTTTTTTTTCTTTTTTTTTTGACTTGAGAGATATGGCATCTTGGAATTTTGAGAATTTGATGTTGGTAATTCTACTTTTGTTCCTCCTTATGCATATTGTTGAGGAAATCACCCATTGCAAAATTGTCCAAATATTTTCCAGAGCAAGTTATGTGCACCAACTCAATTTTATATGTGGAATGTGTGTGATATGTGTGGTGGTCAAGATGGTCAATTTTATGGTTGTGCTTATATTTCTTATCTTCCTCCAACCCCATACTTTGATGGTTCTTCGTTTTCTTGTGAAGTTAATAGGAACAAAGAACCCAGGAATGATGACCTGAAAAAAGATCAAGGATATGCTAAAGTGCCTTGTGGAACAATATGATGAGATACAACTGCAGATACAAAGGCAAGAGGCAACTATTCACCACTTGGAGGCTCAAGCGATTAAATTAATTGAACCTTGTAAAGCGCAACAAGTTGACATTGTGGATAGTAGCCAATATGAGCATGAACTGGCTGCAGAAATTGTCATTATACTAGAGGATTTAAAAAAATATGGGGAGGAGCCAGAGGAGAAGGCCACAGTAGAACACCAACAATTGATCGAACTAGATTTTGAGGATGTCGATATTGTAGAAGAGATACTAGAGTCAACCAATGATATTGAGGATACATATTTAGTTGACTCTAGTGTCATTAGTGTTGAGGATGTAGACAGTCCCAATATTCATGTAGTTGAGCGCATTGGTCCACACTCCAAGCATTTTTCCACATTGTGTTTGGATGATGATATATAAATAGAGCCATCTGAGCCACTTGAAGATTCAAGGAATAAGGAACACGATGCCTACATTCTGGAATTCTTCTTGCCAGAAAATCGGGATTACACATCTCATCTAAAGGCAAAGAAGTGCAGAATAATACATTATTTTATTGGGCCACTCAGATTCATTCTACCACTCCAGGAGCATGATCATAGAGCAGAATCAAAACTTGGGGTCTAATTCATAAGTTCGAAGTGGAGGCAGAAAGTGATTGGCGTCGTGCCACGACGTTAAATCAAACGCTTGTTGGGAGGCAACCCAGCTTTACTGCTTTCTTTTATTTTATTTTTTGTTTTTTTAATTATATTATTTTTGTAGTGTCGATTTTTGATTTTCTAGGAGCATGGAAAGCAAAGCTATTGGAAGGATGCAACAGCAAATAAGATGGTTGGAACTAAGTGTGAGGTACCCGCACGAAGGACCAAGCCTGAGAGAAGCCTAAGTACCCCATGAGCTGTTAGTGCTTCGGCCTTTGGCCTACCAGAGAGTCTCTTTTACCCTCTTATTAGTATGGTGTGCATTGGGGACAATGCACAATTTTAAGTGTGGGGTGAGGGATTGTCTGGGTGACTTTCTATGTTATTTAGTTGTGTCAGTTTAATTGAATAATATTTTTTTTTGGAAAAACGAAAAAGAGAATGAACTTTTTCCGACAATGGATATCCTAGACAATTTTCTTGAGGGACTTAAGTCTAAAGAAAAAGGACAAAAAGATTTTCTTTTTAGGTAGTGTAATAATTCCCCCTTAGTTGTTTTTGTGCCGCGGTTCTTTTCCAAGAGTTTTGTTTGAACCGGGTGTAGTTAGTTTTATTTTTCTAGGAGTAGGAGCTAGTGTGAGATGAATTGAATTGCAGCGATATCTCTTAACTTTGTTATGCCTTGAGAATAGTGAGTACTTTGGCTGTGACGCTTAGGCTCAGTTTTTGAGTCTTGTAGAAGTACCTTAAATTGTATGATCCTAACCTTGTTTAACTGCTTTGACTAGAGTGACTTGATGAGTCCAACCCTGAGTGAGTTATGTGTCATGTGTGTGTAAGGTTTTGTGTTATTTTATGCATTGCATTTGATGTCTAGAACTTGTCCCGGGTGTTTGCAAAGTGAAATAGTAGTTTTGTTCAGTTTTGGAAGTGGTATAGGTGTTTCTTTGTTGAGCCATATACATATTTTACCCGCCTAATTATTATGTATCATAGTTAACCTCTTTGAGTCTATAATCCTGTTTCTTTGGCAACCACATTACAAGCCTTACCTATTTGTTTGAATTAACCATCTATTTGAACCTTCTAACCTCTCATGAGCACTTGAATAGTTATGAACTTTGTAAAAGTTAAAGTGTGGGGTGATTGATTTGGCTTTTGAGTGGAACTAATGAGATAAGGAGAAAGGTGCACTGTTTTGAAAAGGTAAGAGCCACTCGAATTGGAAAAGAAAAAGAAAAGAAAGAAAAAAATAGTTGTATTTTTGCGAAAAATATTTCTTGATAAGTGGTGGTTCTTGATGTAATTGTGCTTAAAGAAGTATGGGGTAGTATACATTGATGTGAAGGTGGAGTTTTGGTTTGATATAAGTGTGGGGTTTTAAATGTTAAAATGTATGTATTAAAGTGCTTAGGGAGGTGTAGTCACTCTTATATCTAAATGTATCCTACCCGTCCCTCAGCCTACATTACAACCAAATAAAGTCCTACTTGATCCTAGACTAAATGAGCTTGATTAGTAGAGTGTACACTACAGGCGTATGGTTCATCTTTTGTGGCATATGAATGTTGTTTCTGAGAGTGAGTTAATTCTTTCTATCTTGAGTTCCTAATTGTTCTTAACTTTTATATTGTGTAGAACTAGTCTCTTTGTTGTGTGAGGGCACTTTATTCATGAAGGAAAGGTAATGTCAGTGACCTCTATGTTAGAGTAAGTGGGTGAGTTATGAATAATGCATGGTACTTGTGAGTCAAATCTTGAGGTGAAGATGTTACGCTTTTGTGCTTAGTCTATTTTAAATATTCTTGTTGTGATGAGTTAGGAGAATTATTTAAAAAGGTCGTGTCTATATAAAGTGTAGTTTCATTGCTCGAGGACGAGCATTGGTTTAAGTGTGGGGTGTTGATGATAGGCTATAATTACGTATTTTAGTCGATTATTACATTCTAATTTACTGCACTTTAGTTGAGTTTGAGCTTTAGTCGCTAGTGTTTTGCACTAATTGTATATTTTATGCCTTACCAAAGTGATTTCGAGCTATGTAGATATCATGGAATGAATTCAAGTGATTTGGAGCTTTGAAGTCTGAGTAAAAGCCCAAGGACTCAAGCCGGGATCGTGTTCGGGGATCAATGGATGATAGATAAGAACGAAACGGAGAATCGAGCAGGCATACGATGCATTGTCTAGTAAAATGCACATAACATTTCGCTCAAAATTCCATTTGGGCTCCACAATATATCGTTGGAAAGCTATTTTAAAGGGATACAACTTTCATGTTTTGCACTTTTGCAAATTCCCAATACCGCGGTGCATCGTGCGGCGCAGCGCGCGCCGCGCCTGTGGAAATTTCGTGTAGCTTGTCAGAATCAGCTCTCTGAACTTTTCCACAAGCACATCGAGTAACGCGTCGCCCCATGCGGCGCGCCTCTGTAAATGTTACAGAGCCAGAGTCCTATTTCGCATGGGAGAAGGTATTTTCGTCTAGGCCCAACCCTACTTAGTATAAATACATGTAAAACGCTATTTTAAGGAGGGGGACATACCTTTGACATAATTTAGACCTAGGAGTCTAAGGAGGCCGGGGATTCGACCTAAGGAGGCAAGAACACACTAAGAGCAAGGCGGAGAATTCTTCTATAAGTTTTTCACTTCCTTCTTCCTATTTCCATTATTGGTTATGAATTCAAGTATTATAGTTATGCATACTATTATGAATAGCTAATTTGTTATCTAGGGTTTTGATGAAACTTATTGGAGGATGATTTTCCTATTACGTTAATATATATTTGATGTAGCTTTTTCTCTATTTGTTCAACTATGTTATTATTGTGGTTGGTTGAAGAGCTCTCAATTGACTGTGCCTATTTAGTGTGTATTACTCGGGAGAGAGTGCATATTTAGGAAGTTGTTGAACAACATCACTCCTAACATATATGAGGGATCAATACGAAGGGTTTAAAGGTGGGATTAGGGATAACGAAACCTTGGATGCGATCCGAGTGAGCCGTACTTAATGCCAGCTAGCGTAATTCGGGAGAATATGTCTAGTAAATTGTGGTAATTACTCGGGAAAGAGTTACGACAGTCAGAGTGCTCATGATCGGTAGAGAATACTTAGGCGAATTTATAAAAAAATATAGTGGGAAGGATTCCAATAATAGGGGAAATCATAACTCTAGACCTCTTTAATCTTGTCTCTAACCCTTAGTATCTTTAGTATTTAATTTACTATTTTAATTTGTTAGTTAATTAGTAAAACACAAGAATCTTATTATCTATAAGTTAGGAATTGTTTGGACTTGTCTTCTTGGTGATAGTGAACAACTGTAGCTAAGCCTTAGTTCTTTGTGGGATTCAACTCCGGACTTGTAAACCGGATTATATTTGCAACGACCACTTATTCCTTTTTATAAGGCATAGTTGGGCGTGATCATAAAGCATGAAAAGTATCTAGCATTGTTAAAAGAGAAACAATGATTATCATTTAGCAAATAAGCGTGGAATGAATTTAGAGCATATAACAGTTAAAAAATGGAAGAAAGTAATTAAGAAAATATCGAAAATCAGGGAAACAAGTAATTCGGCAGCGTATAAGAACTCGTCACCTTGCATATACTCCGCAACACATGAAATTCACATAGCACATAGTGGGAGGGTTCCTAATTCCCTCAAAGCAAGGTTAAACTCAACACTTACCTCACTCCGCAGTCAACTCAGAGCTCTATCGGGGCCTTTCCCCTAGAATCCACCTCCAAACCACTCGTATCTAACCATAATTGACTCAATAATATCAAATATTGTTAAAAGAATCAATTACAATGTATAAATTTAGAATTTCTACACTTTTTTCCAAAAAGTCAAAAATCGACCCCGTGCCCACTTGGTCCAAACCCGAATTTCGGACCAAAATCCGATTATCCATTCACTCCCGAGCCCGGTTATGTAATTTGTTTCAAAATCCGACCTCAATTTGAGGTCTAAATTTCAATTCTACAAAAATCCCTAAGGGGGCCCAAACCCCTAATTTCCACCATGAAAATCCTAGAGTTTAGGTTTGTTTACCTTGAAAATGGTAATAACAATTAGATTTAATTTTGTGGTTCTAAAAATATGTGATCTATTATTATGCTAGTTGTTAGGCAATAGATGCTAAGTGAAAGATTAGAAGATAAGATAAGAGCTTGTAGGTAGTGTAATAATCAAACTGAATGGCTGGAAATCGGGGCCTCGAGCTTGCGTATACGGGGCCTCGAGGTTGAGTCAGATGCCCGGTTAAGGGCAGTTGATGGAGGGTTAATAGTTATGGTAAATTTGATAGCGGCTATTTATGGCCAATAATGAGTTATAAATAAAGAACAATTAATGAAATGTAATAAATATAAGTAAGATAATAAATATAAGTAATAGGATCAAATAGAGAGTATGTTTGAGTTAGAGAGTAGAGAGAATGTTCTTGTATATTCAATATTGTGTATCATATCCCCGTTACAAAATGATAAGGATCCCCTTTATATATGAGGGGGAATCCCAACATAGTACAAATGCATTTATTACAAAGATATGGGGCTGGTACAGTCATTTAATGCCATGATACGGGTTTGAACTAGCCTAATATACTTTGTCAGCTTTAGTCACGTGCCTTGGGAACCTCACATAGATCTACCGTAGCCGCTGGTTTACACTGCCTCGAGGCTGATCATGATTTACCCTCAGGGTCGAAATCCCGAGCTGAGCTTCGAGCCTTCTGGGGTCAGTCTCTAAGAGACGCCTTAATGATCGTAAAATCGGACCACCGATTTTTACCGTATACAGATAGCCCCTACGTTTCCTAGAATAAAATGATAGGAAATAGTTTTGAACTCCTACCCCTTGGGCTCTATCATCATGACGTCAGCCTATCAGAGCATTAAATGCCATAACTCAAAAAGTCGCACAAGGGTCGCTGTCAATATGACTATCGAGAAGCCCACGAACCGCTATTGGTTTGTCCTTTCCGCTGCCCATATGACTTCTATAAATATCTCAATCGTTTAGTGATTCACACTTTTACAACATCTTCAAACTTTTAGAGCCAAGGTCATCCCTTTTCACATTCTTCTTTCTTCCGCTCTTGGTTCCTCACTTCCTTTCTCAGAAAGACCTTTCTACCATCATGGCTAGAACCTCTGAAACAGTGCCTCGAAAAGTGGGTGTCGCCTCTTCGTCTCGAACATCCAAGGGTAAACCCAAAGTGGCCCCCACCATTGAATAGTGTACCCCTGCTGAGTTTGATACTGTGAACAATTTCTCTGTCGAGATACCCTCATCTACGTTGGGCCGATGCGAACATGTATCCCGGTATATTAGTATCGTGACTAATATACAAAATGTGAAGGAAGACTGTCAATGGGCGAGGACAGTATTGGTTGAGATTCCCAATTCTAATAAGAGCATAACAAATCATAAGGCCGGCTTTCTTTATGTATATACATACCCATTCACCTTGAGTTCCGTCAATTCTTCAGATCCTTCTTCCCCGGTGATAGATCCGGTTATTCTCGACTTATGTCACAAGTATCAAGTGATGCTTGGCCAAATCTATCCATCTTTTTGGAGGATAGTCTATATGCTCCGTTATTCTCCAACAAGATTGAGGGTATGACTTTTACCCTTGACCACTTGATTAGACTGTATATCCCTCGTCTTTTTCGAGGTTTGATTAAGCTTCATCCTCGATCCACGAAACCGTTTTTCTCGAGCATTGATGAGAACAAGGATCAGGGGTGGATGAGCAGGTTTGTCCGAGTGAGGACCTCGAACATCATCCCGACCAAACGGATGCCATTCCCGGAGAAGTGGAATATGGAGTGTAAGTGCCTCTGCTTCGAATATGTTTTACTGTCTTCTTATTTTCTTCTCAAAAAATGATCTTCCCTTTGTTTATGCAGCTACCGTTTGGTATGCTGAAGCGATCCAGGACCTGTCGGGTTGGATTAGGTGATTGAATACTTTGTTCCCTTATCTCGAGCGTTCTTGGCCCGACTTGGATAAAACGCGGTAGCCGGCCAAGAATCACAGTAATCCTTTTATTGCCGCCTCTACCATGTTTCAATATCTCTTTTGCATACCCTCCATGTTGACAAGCTTTGAGTATTATATTTGTGCAGGCCTTGGCGATTGAGTGCTGATGAGACCACCTCCCGACGGCGAGGAAGAGATCTCGAAGCCCGATAAGGGTAAGAAGAGGAAGAAAGGGGCAACTGTTGAATCTCCGATGTCAAAGAAGCCCAAATTATGCAGGCCTCGAACCGATGCCAAGGTCTCGACTTCAGCCACTGGGGCAAGTACTAGTATTGAGGATGAAGATGACGACAATGATAAGAACCCTTTGGTATAAAGGACGAGGTCAGGCACAGATGCCCCGCAGGTGGCTAGGACGAGGGCCGCTGAATCGGGAACGGCCAATTTTGCTTGAGCCCATGCTGTGGAGGCCCTCGAGAAGGGTGCGGATACGGCCCCTGAGTTGCTAACCAGATGTGGTACAGTCCCTGTCGGGGAACCCATTGTTGATGACCCCAAAGGGACTAGGACGGGAGCTTTTCGGGGGCAAGATTTGCCCTTCGGAGATATCAATGTCTTGGGTGGCCTTAATTTGGGTCCTCGATTCTCCACCGGGGAATTTAGGGATGCACAGGACCCAAGGGTCACCAATGTGGGGGGCCCCCATGAGGGGGGAGATGTTCTTGGAAACTTCCTCGATGGTGTCAGTGAGGACATTGATCTCGATGCTCCCAAAGGTATAGAGGAGGCGGAGAGGCTCCAGCAGTAGGTGATACCCCTTTTATGTATACTTTTCGTGCTTCAAGTATTTCTCCTCATTTTTCTGACTCTTCTACTTTGTTGTAGGCTAAGAAAATGTATGACATGCTATCTCTAAGCTGCGAGATGAGCTTATATACCGTAGGAAGGAGGTCGAGAATCCCACCTCGGGGTTAAAGGAGTTGGAAACCTCTTCTGCTCGAAAGGAGGAGGAGCTGAGTGGGATCCCGGCGAGGTTGGAAGGAGTGTGCCGAGAAAAAGATAACATTGTCAAGCGGGTAATACTATATTTGCAAACTTGCCCTTTGTTCTTGTAACTTGGTGTTTTAACAACTTTCTTCCCCTTGTAGGTCAGGCAAAACAATGCCCTCGTGGAGCATCTTGGAGAGGAGGCAGTTGCCAAGGATGCGGAGGTCCTCGATTAAGGGGACAAAATGGGGTTGTGTCCTCGGAGAGGGACCTTCTACGGACGGAGTTGTCGTCGACCTGGGACCTTCTACAGAGTGCCAAGAAGGAGGTTGTCGCACTATCATCGGCTAAGTCTATAGCAGAAGAAAAGGCGTCCTCGTATAGGAAAGATGCCACCACTGCGAACGAACAAGCTCGAGAGATATTAGTGAAGGCCAAGAAGAAGCTGACTTGGGCCATTGTTTATGCTCGTGCACAAGCGAGGAGGCAAGCTCTTGAGGAAGTGAGTGATAAGGGCGTCGATCTCTCAGCTGAGAATGAGGAAGCCCTAACCTTGGAGGAAAAAACTACTTTTTGGCTACTTTAGATGAGGGTTCCGACGATGATTCCGAGGGAAGTGGGGGTGAAGAGTAGACTTAGGATCATCTTTTTTCCTTTTTGTGTAAGAGTTTCTTAGGGGAAAGGCTTTGTAAATGCTCCCCTATTGTAAATATGTTTTTGGAAATATAACAGTTTTTTCGCTTGGAGTATTTCGCGTTCTATGTTTTAATGTTTTTGTCTTCGAATTCTTATGTTGGCTCTTCGGGATATATACTTGGAGCAGTCGAGGCCTTTGAGATCGGGCACCATCTCAAAATTGGGTTGATAGTTTCTATAGGGTCGATGCCTGCACTAGCAAAAATTCTCACGGTCTGATGACTTCCAAGCGCTTGCATGACAGTGTCATTTATGTAACATGGTTGCGAAGTGACCGAGGTGGACCACCGACGTGCTTCCCAAAAAATGATACTGACACGGTCACATTCCGTTGGTCTCCAGGTCAGGCAAATAGTCGTCGCCTGCTCTATATATGTACTTGTTTTCCCTTTATTTGAAGATACTGCTATATTGAGCGACTATCTTCTTTATAGGGCTCTCCTTTCTTGCACCAATTTCCCTTTACCTCAAAGCTTTCGCCTAAGTCTTCTATTTACCCTTTCTTTGTTTTACCAAAGACATGGCTACTGTGCTCGCATTCACTTGCCAAGAAAAGGTGGGTTCTTCCCCAGTTTTGCACTCGGTCGATGGTACACCGTCGGCGTCTGGTGATCTAACATCGAGGTGCTTTGTCTCGAAGAGGGACTTTACGTTAGAGAAGCCTCCCAATGTTCTGGGCCACCAGGAGCATGCATCGAGGTTTATCTCTTTAATAAGGGAGGAGCATTTCGAGGCAGTCAGAAAAGACTGCGGATGGGGAGAAAAGACTCCCATGTCGATGGCTTTTTGAACGTATATATGTACCCCTTTACATTGGGCCCTCTCGATAGGATCGTGCTCGAGTTTTGTATAAGGTATCAGGTTACCTTGGCGCAGGCTCACCCATCCTTTTAGAAGATAGTGCTGATGATAAGGTACTTTGCGGATAAGGCCGGGCTTGAATTCACCCTTAGTCATCTCATTAGGTTATACCGGCCTTTGCACTACCGAGGCCTGATTACTCTGCGATGTTGATCCAATCGGTCCCTTGCCATTAACGACGAAGAAGAAGAGGATCGAGGGTGGATGAGCCGATTTGTTCGATCGAGGACAATCGATATTATCCCTGGAGAGTTTCTGCCATTTCCTGAGAAATGGAATTTCACACGTAAGTGGTACACTTGTGTTCTTATCATTTTTGTCCATGGTGGAGGCGGGCTCTGTAAAGATGTTTTCCTTTTTATTTTCTTTAGTGATTCCTTGGCTGCCGAACGAGGTTCCTGACCTAGCTGAATGGTCTCGCAAGCTGGCAGCTTGCTCGACTTATGATAAGTGCAAATGGCGAGGCCTGTCCAAGGGGAGATGGGAGGCAAAACATCATGGTAGGTGCTTAGTGGCTTGTTTTCTCAGAAAGGTACTTTCTTATTAACGCACTAACACTGGCACCGTAGATGTTGGAGAATTTTTCGAGGTGAGGTCGTGTTCCCTCGAGGAGGAGTAAAGATTTCCAACCTCGGGGTCGAGGATTGATAACAAACAGAAGGAGTCTTAGAAGGGCGAGGATGCTCGCAGCAGGGTGAGCCCTGCTCGGAGGTTCAAAAGAGACGTGTCGAACGAACCTGCGGCCTCTGAATCCTCTATTTTTGGAAAAAAGGTTCCTTTCTTGCCATTCCTGTCGAAAGCACTTCGAGGGACAAGGGTTTCCTGCCGCTTTTATCTTCCCCTACCAAAGGTTACTTCGAGGGAAATTCGAGGCCAGGGGCCGAATGGATCGAGTGTTACATTGGGAGACCGCGCTAATTTTATTGGGGTCGATGAGTCCAAGCCAGTAAATGTGTGCTCGACTTTTGATGAAGCTCAATGGCTCAATTCCATGGTGAGTTTTGGTAGTCGGTATAGGCTTTTTTAGTTTCGTGCCTTCCCTTTCTTATTGAGGTCCCTTTTCGCAAGCCTTTGATAAGCTTAAGTCCGAGCTGCTTCGTTGTGAAGCCAGGTTGCAGAAAGCTTTGGATGGGGAGAAATCCCTTAGGCTTCATTGTAAGAAGAGGGGAGATGAGTTGGACTACCTGCGATACGAGGCGGATCGAAGTCGGAACTATGAAAGCTATCTCGAAAGACAGGTAACCTTTATTTCGAGTCGATGTATGCTCCCCCTTCTGCTTTCGGATATTAATATTTTTATATTTCAGCTGTAGAGTAAAACGGAGGAGCTGGAACGACTTTGGGGCGAAGTTGGCTGGGTTAAGTATAAGTGTAACGAGCTAAAGGCTTAGGCAGATGCCCAAGTTACGGCCAAGGGGGATGCTTTGGCCAAAGCTTCCGCCCTCGAAGTGCAACTCCAGAATGCTCGTGCAAACAGCTCGGTCCGAATGAGCATGATTGCGAGGCTCAAGTATGAACTTCTAAATATAAAGGCTGAGGTTGTAGATGCTCGGGCTGAAGCCGAAGAGATCCAAACCAAGGCTGATAAGAAAGTGGTCGTCTATTTGCAAGATGCTGCCGACGCTCGAGCTGAGCTGAGAGGGGCCTTGACCGGGAGAGTAGGAGCAAAGAGTATGTTAGGTGCAAATCTCGAAGGGAAACCCTCGAGGATATCCATGCCGGGGGCTTTGATCTCTCGAAAGAGATAGAGCAGGCAAAGGCGAACGAATATGACACTAAGTTCCTTCTGTCTGATGCCGAAGATAGCGAGAAAGAGGTCGACGGGCCATAGTCCCCGAAGTGGATGCAGATTAGGCCTTTCTTTTCTAATTTTGTGTATGGTGCTTTTAAAGAACATTGTAAATAGAGCTTTGTATTTTTTCACATATACGTATAAAAGGAAGCCTTGCGGTTTCATTTTTCATGCACTTCCCTTTGCTTCGATGTTTGTCAGTCAATAGCCAGATGAACTGGTCTTTGAGTTAAAAGAACCCTTAGGTTTATAGTACGGCCCTAGGGCTTGTTGGGTTGGACCGTAGGCTCTTACGTGTTTGGTCGATACAACCTTTTAGCATAAGCTGGCATTTAAGCTCTTATGCTTTTGCTCTTAGGCATATTCAGTTAACTGTTTCGAGTTCAGTATCCGGGTCGGGTTTCGACTCAAGCTCATTGACCCTTAAGTTTTTGAATTTAAAGATGGCCCTTAGGCTCTTGCGCATTAGGTCGGTGCGACCTCTCATATGAGCTGGCGGCAGTAGCTCTTACGCATTGGTTTAATACGACCCTTTATATGGGCTGGTGGTAGTGGCTCTTACGCATTGGGTTGGTACGACCCTTTATATGGGCTGGCGGCAGTGGTTCTTACGCATTGGGTCGGTACGACCTCTAATATGGACTTTATTTTTCCCTCATTAAGAACTTTTTGAAATTGTGTTTGCGTGACTCTTCGATGGTTTGATAAAAACATCGATTGTAAGTCGTTGTGCAGCGATGAACGAGCACCTCGGGAGGTTTTTCCCGGTGGCTGAGTGTTTTGAAGCCTATAGTTTGGAGCTGACATGGTCAAAGCTCTTTTGCCTATGTCGAGGATAGCCTGTTTAACCGGTTCTTTTCGAAGTACTTTCGAAGTAATTAAAGTCCTGTGATTTTATAGCGACGGTCGGGTGCCCCGAGTTGCGTTAGTTTGGTTGGATCCTTATGACCGTAGTCATTGTGTTTGTCCAGAGCCTTTCAGTCCCCGAGTGAAGTAGTTTCGGCATCTATATCGAGGGTATGCCTTTTTAGGGGTCTTATAAGTTCGAATATATAGCCTTAACTTTAAAATCGGGGTGATGCCTTTTTGCAAGGTCTTATAATTTTTACATGCTTTACTTGAGGTCTTACAGTTTTGGTTACTTGGTACAAGTATGGTTCATGCCTTGCTTGACGTCTTACAGTTTTGGTTACTTGGTACAAGTATGGTTCATGCCTTGCTTGAGGTCTTACGAGGTCGAGGTTGCCCATAAGGGGTCTTATGGCCTCGGGTTTTGATAAGTCGATGGGATGGCGATTGGTGGTAGTCCCTGAGACATTGAAAGTTTTCTTGGCTCTGGAGCCGTTTTTTTAGACTTTATGTTACCTTATTGAGGGCTTACGAGTTTGAAGCTTCCGACCCGGAGGTCATATGGTTTCGAGTTTTTGATGCCAGTCCCCGAGTGTTCAGGATGTTTTTGGATTCTGGAGCCATTTTTGTAACCTTGATATTGCCTCATTGAGGGCTTACAAGTTCGAAGCTTTCGACCCGAAGGTCATACAGCTTCGAGTTTTCGATGTCAGTCCCCGAGTGTTTGGGACGTATTTGGCTCTGGAGCCATTTTTGTAAAAATACCGAACTTTTTTGAAACGCGAAATGCTTTGATGGAGGGGAAAGTATTCTTTGATTACTTGGTAAAGTATACACGTTTTTGCTGTCAAGGCTCAGTTATTCTAAACGAACGGTCCGTTCAACAGTTTGGCCCGGTACATCATTTTCCTATCGAGATCCCATTTAGCACATCTTGGCTTCTCCGAGGAGGTGACCTTCCGGGGGGATGCCCCCCAGTATTCAAGGTTGATTGAAGAGAAGCCTTGAATACTTGTTGATTCTTCCTTAGGTAGCATGTGGATGTTGCCTCGTTAAAAACCTTGCCGGTAAAACCCTTCTTGGGATAAAAACCTGGTCGAAGGAAAAGAGTGCAACGTACGCTTTTAGAACCTAAGGCTTTCAAGTTGGAAAGCGCTTAGGCCGTTTTGATCAGATACCTGCACTCAGGTTAGTATAAAATGTAACTAAAAAAGGGGGAGGTGATCATGCCTTAGTGCTGATGGCGCTTCGGACCTAGATATATTTCAATCGTTTTTTTCAGAGGATGTGGTACGGTCGTTTGCTTTGTTTAGTGGGGTGTAGTCGAGAATATAGCTTGTTATTGCTATTTTACTGTTTGCTTATCCTGTGGCTCCTTCAACGATGGAGGTATTGGCGACGGTGCCACATGTGCACTGCAAACATCTCTTTTGCTGCATGTTGTTCCCCGTAGATGGTTTTTATCCCATCCTTTGTCGGAAATTTCATCATTTGATGGAAGGTGGATGGTACTGCTCTTATGCAGTGTATCCACGACCTTTCGAGCAAGGCTTTGTACCTCATGTCTCCTTCGATGACATGGAATTTGGCATTTTGGATAGTGCCAGCCACGTTGACCAGGAGGGTGACTTCCCCTTTCGTTATTTCTCTTGCAATGTTGAACCCATTCAGGACTCGAGAGGCGGGCACAATTTGGTCGAGCAGTCTGAGCTGCTCTACCACCCTCGACTTGATAATATTGGTCGAGCTACCTGGATCCACAAGTACACGTTTAATTTGAAATGTATTCACAAGAAAAGAGATTACCAATGCGTCGTTGTGAGGCTGAGATAAGGTCTCGATGTCCTCGTCACTGAAGGTAAGAGCGTCCTCGGGTATGAAACCTCGAGTTCGCTTTTCCCTGGTGATGGATATGTTTGTTATCCTGACCATGGGTTTTTGTGGAGCGTCGATGCATCGTAAGATCATATGGATGACATGTTGTAGCTCATCTATTTCATTCTTCTTGGTTGCCTCTCTTTCCCGGAATTGATTTTAGGCTCGGTCGCTAAGGAATTCTTGGAGGTGACCTTTGCTGAGTAGTCGGGCTACTTCTTCTTGGAGTTCTCGGTAGTCCTCGGTCTTATGACCGTGTGTGCCGTGAAATTCACACACTAAGTTATGGTTCCTTTGTGAAGGATCTGATTGTACAGGCCTTGGCCACCTGGTGTCTCTAACTTTATTGATGGCGAATACAATGTCTGAAATGTCAACGTTGAAGTTGTATTCCAACAAGCGGTGTGCCTCAGTCGGCCCTGTGCGCCTATCGAATCCAGCTATGCTAACGAGTCCTCGAGGATTCTGGCCTCGATCCATCCTTTGGTCATTGCGGGGTATGTTGCACCTCGGGGCATTTCTTCTATCTTCAGTGTATGGTTAGTATCTTTTTGTTTACCGTGAAAATGGTAATAACAATCAAATTTGTTAATGGGACTCTAAAAATATGTGATCTAGTTTTATACTAGTTGTTAGAGCAGATGATGCTAGGCGTATGAAGATAAGAGATGAAATGCCAGCTAAAATAGAACTATGATCGAACCAAGAGATCAGTTATTCTCGCCTCGAATTGGCTGGCGAGGGGCCTCGAGGTCGATGCCTGGGCTCGAGCTCGAGCTATCGGGGGTAGCCGGGAAGGGAATAATAGTTAGGATATAATTAAAAAGAGGCTCTTTATGGCCAATATCAAGCGATAAATGATGAACAAGTATGAAAACAATAAATGAGAGAGGTAGTCTCGAGCGTGTAAGTTAGAGAGAGAGAGTTATTATTGATCTTGTGTAGAATGGTTGGAGCAACAGCAGGCCCTTACAAAGTGGTGAGGATCCCCTTCATACAGGAGGGGATATACAACATAGTACAGAATGCATTAATTGTAAAGATACGGAGATGGGACGGCTAGACATGATATTAGACTCCACTTGTGCTATCTGCTCGCCTCGGGAATTTCCCATCCTCGGGATCATTGTTGGGTCGAGTGTAAATGAACCTTGAGGGAGAGAACTTGACCGCAACCCCACAGCCTCGAGATATCGATATGACTCCCCGAACATACCTTAATGGCGAGAAATCGGACCCTCCAATTTCACCATATACAGATAGTCTCCGCGTTTCCTAGAATGAAGTAATAGGAAATGATTTTAAACCGTCGTCTCGAGGCCATCATTGTCGTGACGTCAACCGATAAGAGCATTAAATGACATGTTCCAGAAAACCGTGCAAAGGTCGTCGTCAAATGCGATAATCGAGGAACCCATGAACTGCCATTGGCTTGTCCTTTCCGCTACCCAAGCGGTTCCTATAAATATATCGACTATTTGATACTTCTTACTTTCACCCCATCTCCAAATTCACAAGTCAGAACCCTTTGTCTTTTATACTCTTTCATCTTTTTCTAGAGAAATTATTACCATTAATATGGCTATGACTTCTAGAACAGTTTCTCGGCGGAACGAAGTTGCATCGTCATCTCGATCGGCTAAAGAGAAAGCCAGAGCGATTCCTTCCTTGAAACAGTGAAACCCTACCTAATCTCGATATGTCAAAGGATTTTAACATCGATGCCACTTCATCCACACCGGGCCGGTGCAAGCACGTGTCTCGATACATTAGTGTCATTACCAACATATAACGGTGAGGACAAACTGCCGATGGAACAAGGCAGTGGAGGTGGAGATTCCCGGTCCTAATGAGAATATAACAGACCATAAGGCCGGATTTCTTTACGTGTATACCTACCCGTTCACCTTGGGCCCTGACAATTCTTCTAAATCTTCTCCCCCGGAGATAGACCCGATCGTCCTTGACTTCTGCGATAAGTACCAAGTGACACTTGGTCAGATCTATCCTTCTTTTTGGAAGATAGTATTGATGCTACACCATTTCACTGAAGGGGTTGGGGGTGAGACCTTTACCATCAATCATTTGATCAGGATGTATAGTCCTCGATTTTATCGAGGTTTGATCAGGCTCCATCACCGGTCCAAGAAATCATTTTCCTCGAGCATCGATGAAGGAAAGGATCGAGGGTAGATGAGCAGATTTGTTTGGGTAAAGACCTCGAATATCATCCCGGCCCGGAGGATACCCTTTCCGGAGACATGGAACACGCAACGTAAGCAATTTTCTCTTAACCATTTTTTATTACTTTCCTTTTGAAATGACGATCTCTTTGCGCTTCCTGCAGCCGCTGCTTGGTACCCCAAGGCAATTCCTAATTTGTCGGGGTGGATCGAGCGGTTGGATAAGGCGTTCCCATATCTCGTTCGGTCTTGGACCGACCTGGACAAGAGGCGATGGGTGTCCAAGAATCATGGTAGAGTTTATTTACCGCCTACGCCTTGTATTTATGTTTCTACCTGCGCCCTTAGTGATGATATCTTGCGGTTACTGTGTTCGTGCAGGTCTTGGCAAAAACATGCACATGAGGCCGCCCCCTGGCGATGAAGTGGAGGCTTCGAAGCCCAGGAAGGGCAAAAAGAGAAAAGGCAAGGCAATTGTCGCCCTTCCTATGGCAAAGAAAACCAGGTCACTCGAGCATCAAGCCGCTGCTAGGACTTCTACTTCAACTTCAGAGGAGAATCCTAATACTGAGGAAGAGGATGACGATGAATTCCAGCTTGCCCGGGGAACGAGATCGAGCGCGAGAGCCTTGCAGGTGCCTCGATCGGAGGCTACTGAATCCGGAACGGCTAACTCTGGTCGGTCTCGTAAATCGGAGACCCTTGAAGAGGGTGTTAATGCGGCTTTAGATCGCATGACCAGGTTTGATGCAGTTTCCATTGGGGGGACCGCTGCCATCATCCTGAAGGGTCGGGGCCCGGAGCTTTTCAGGAGCAGGGGTTGCTTTTTGGAGAAGTCGGCAACATGAATGACTTCATCTCTTGTTTCCAGATCTCGTCAGGGGAGCTGAGGGACGCTTAAGAAGCGGTCGGCGTCAAAGCAGAGATTCCTCTCCAAGGGGGAGGCTCTAATGCCAACATCTTTGACGGTGTTAGTGATAGTATCGATCTTGATGTTCCTGGCACTGTCAAAGCGGCAGAGAAATTCATGCGACATGTGATAGACATTTCTTGTGCATTTTTTTTATACTCGAGCATCATTCTCTGTCTTTCTAACTTTTCCGCTATGCCGCAGTGCAAGGATATGTACGATCATGCCTTCCTTTGGCTCCGCGAGGAGCTTTTTTACCATGAAAAGGAGTGTAAGAAACTCACCTTGATGTTGCAGGATTTAGAGGTTCGCTCTGCCCGGGGAGGGAAAGAACTAGGAGAGCTCCGAGCTGCTTTGTAAATGGCGCTCCGGGAAAAGGCTGACCTTGCTGTGCAGGTATTTTGTCTTGCTCATACCCGACTTCTGTTCCCGTATTCCGACATAAATTGGCTTACCTTTCTTTTATAGATCGAGTAGAAGGGTTCACAGATTAGCCAACTGAACACAAAGATCTCTAGATAAGGGGGCAGAATAAAGTAGCGGCTGGGGAATTGGCGACATCCCAGGATCTTATCAAGGATGCTCGTAAGGAGGTTTCTCCTTTGGTCGTGTCTAAGTCCGAGGTTGAACGAAATGTTGCCACTTATCTAGAGGATGCAGCCAAAGCGCATAAAATAGCTCGTGACATATCGATTGCAGCTGAGCAGAAGCTAACCCAATCTATTAAGCATGCTAAGGTGGAGTCGAGGAGAGAAACCTTAGAGTAAATCGGAGCCAGAGGTATCGACCTATCATCTGATCTTGAGGAAGCCCGCAAATTGGAGAGAGAACTGGTGCTTTTAATTGCCCCCGATGAGGGCAAAGATAGTAGTGGTGAGGAGTAGCCCTCAAGTTGTTTTGTATCCCCTTCTTTTCCCTTTGTATGCTGCTCCCAGGGGATGGATTTTGTAAAGATGTCTTTTGTGGATACATTTTTGACAATGTAAAAAAGAAAAAGGCTTTCCTCCTTTCAGTTTTTTCAGTCTTTCCTTTTTTGTTCCTTTGCTTTCACGGATTGGATTTCGATCTTTGACATAGACCCTTCAAAATCCATTCTTGGAGCAACCGGGACCCTCAAACTGGGCCATGCCCCAGGGTTAAATCGGTAGTTCCTATCGGACTGGTGCTGGTGATATCGAGGAACCCCCGAGGACTCGTAGTTTTTGACTTCTGCGAGGTAGCAACATTTGTTTGATCCGATAAAGGGGGCCCAGGGTGATTTTTCCAGTACGTTTCCCTAGGAGAGGGTGATGTTAACACGGCCAGAATTAATTGGCCCTTTTGGGTAGGCAGGCAGTTGTTGCTTTGCCCCTATATATTCATTCATTTGTCTTTCCAATAGTGATTTTGCTACTTTGATAGACTATCTCTTCCACAGAGCCTAGCGCTTTGTGCTAGTCCTTCTGCTCCCCTAATTCAAAAAAAAAAATTGCTTAGACCCTCGTCTTTCCCCTCCTATTCTGCTGTAGCCATGACTGCTATGTCGACGTTCGATCATTGGGTGGAGGGGAGTTCTTCTTGTGTTCTGCATTTGGTTGGCGCCAGCAGCTCACCTCCAATGTCAGGTGAGCGAGACTCGGGGTGCCCTACCTCGAGGAGAGTTGTCACGCCGAAGAGACCTCCTAATGTTCTGGGTCACCGGGAGCATGTGTTGAGGATCATCTCATCAGTTGGAGAGGAAAACCTCGAAATGATCAGAAAAGATTGCGGATGGGTAGAAGGCGTGGTATTACAAGTACCTTCCCCAAGGATAGTGTCATGACATATGTTGAGGGGTTTTTGAGCGTATACACGCATGTTTTTGCGCTGGGTTTCCCCGACCGAGTCGTGCTTGATTTTTGTCGGAGATATCAGGTTACACTGGCGCAGGCTCATCTCTTTCTTTGGAAAATAGTACAAACGATGAGATATTTTGCCAATAAAGCCGGGATAGAGTTTACCTTTAGCCATCTCGTGAGGTTATATCGGCCACTGCGTTACTGGGACTTGATTGCTCTTCAGCGTCGATCCACTTGAGCTCTTGTCGTCGGTAACGAGGAGGATGAGGACCGTGAATGGATGAATTGGTTTGTTTGGATTCGAACGATCAATGTCATTCCCACAGAATATTTTCCATTTCCTGAGAAATGGAACTCTACATGTAAGTGTCTCATCTGAACTATCACCGTTTTGACCGGAGGTAGGCTCCGCAATGATATATTTCCATTCCATATTTGTAGCAACTCATTGGTCACCGAACGAGGTTCCCGATTTAGCCAAGTGGTCTCGTAAGCTAGCAGCTTGCTCGATTTATGATAGGCACCGGTGACGAGATCTATCCAAAGGGAGATGGGAGGCAAAGCATCGTGGTAGGTGTCTAGCGCTTTGCTTCCTAGAAAATGGCGCTTTTCTTGCCGGCTTATTTAACTCAATTATCGCAGGTGCCAGGGATTCTTTTGAAAAGAAGTCGTGTCCTCCAGGGGAGGAGGAGAGATTGCTGGCCTCAGGATCGAGGAGTGATGACAAACGAAAAGATGCTCCGGGGTGCGAAAAGTCTTGCAGTAGGGCGACTCCTTCTCAACGGTTAATGAGAAGTGATTCGGTCGATCGGCCACCTTTTGAAGGCGGGACACCATCGAATGTTGCTTCGGCCTTCGGCGAGGCTCAACATCTTGGCCTCATAGTAAGTTTTGACTGCTACAAGATTATTCCGGCCTCGTGCCTCCGTTTCTCCTCCTCCCCTTTTTTTTAGCTTTCTTTCATAGGCCTTTGACAGTCTTAAATCCAAGCTGCTTTGTAGTGAGGCCTCGTTGCGGGAAGTTTTGGATGGGGAGAAATACCTTAAGCTTCTTTGTGCGTAAAAGGAAAAAAAGTTGGTTTCCCTGTGGCACGAGGTGGACTGGAGCCAGAGCTGTGGGATCCGCCTGGAGAAACAAGTACCTTGTATTTCATGCTGCTTGCACTCCCTTTTTACTCGGCATCTTGATGTTTTGATATTTTAGTTGGAGGACAAGGCAGAGGAGATGAGACAGCTCTAGGGCAAGGATGGTCGAGCCAAACGCGAATTCAACGAGCTGTAGGCATATGTAATTGCCCATTTTGTGGCTAAAGAGAGTGCTCTAGCCATGGTTTCTGCTCTTGAGGCGCAAATCCAGACCATTTGCACGAACGATTCTGCTCTAGCGAATATGATCGCAAGGCTTCCGTTTGAGCTTTTGAAGGCAAAGACCAAGGTGGTGAATGTCTGGGCCGAGGCTGTGATGAGCAATACCAGGGCAAGACAGAAAGTGGCGGCCTATTTGAAGAGTGTTGTTGTTGCGAAAGCTGAACTGAAGAGAGCCCTTGATCGTGCAAGCAATAGCAAGGAGTATACGAGGTGCAGATCCCAGAGGGAAGTCCTCAAAGAGATTCATGTCAGGGGCTTCGATCTCTCAGAGGAGATCAAGCAAGCCAAAAGGGAGGAGTATGATGCCAAGTTCCTTCTGTCCGACGCTGAAGACGGCGAGGAGGGGGAGTCCAGGCCATAGTTATCAAGGGGGGAACATTTATTCCCTGCCTCGTTCTTGTGTACATAGCTTTCATAATATGTTGTAGACCGAGCTGGCGTTTCACCGCCTGTATGTAGAAAAAGGGGGAACCCTGCAATTTGTGTCTTCTGTATTTCTATTGGCCAAGATCTCAATCGGGTAAATTCAACCTTTGAATTAGTAGGCATCTCTGAACCTGTAATACGGCCCTGGGGTTCATTAGGCCGGTGATAGCGGCTTTTATCTTTTGCTCTTGGGCGTACACATTTTAACTATTTTGGGTTCAGTCTTCGAGTAGGGCTTCGACTCGAGCTCAATCAACCCTCAAGTTTTACATCTACTTGGGCTGGCGACAATGGCTCTTATGCCTTGGGTCGAAGCGACCTTTTATGTATGTGGCCCTGAGGCTCATGAAGCTGGCGACGATGGCTCTTACACTTTTGCCCTTAGGCATGTATAGTTAGCTATTTTGGATCCGGTCTCTGAATCGGGTTATGACTCGAGCTCATTTTAATCCTCAAGCTTTCAAATTTTAAGCTGGCGACGGTGGCTCTTACGCTTTTGCTCATTGCGACCTTTTAGTGTGTGGCCCTGAGGCTCATTTAGCTGGCGACAATGGCTCTTACGCTTTTACCCTTAGGCATATGTAGGCTTTGTTTTCCTCTCGTTAAGGACTTTTTTGAAATAATTTTGCCTGGCCCATCGTCAGTTCGGGAAAAACCTCGATTTCAAGTCGTTAGCGGAGATGTTCGAGCACCTCGAAAGGTTTAGCTCGTAGGCTGAGTAGCTCAAAGCCTTGTGATTTGGAGATGACATGGTCGAAGCTCATTTGCCTATCGAGGGTAGCTTGGTTTAACTAGTTCTTTTCGAAGTAGATTTGAAGTAATGGCCTGTGATTTTGTAGCGATGGTCGGGCGTCCCCGAGTCGTGTTAATTTGGCTGGTGCAGCCGTATTGACCGTAGTCATTTATGTTTGGCCGGAGCCATTTTTGATCCCGAGTGTGGTAGTTTAGGTGTCTACATCAAGGGTATTCCCTTTCGGGGGTCTTATAAATGTGGCATATAGCCTAAACGTCGGGATCGAGTTTTATGCCTATAGTAAGGTCTTACAGTTTTTCATGCCTGTTGAGGTCTTACAGTTTTCTCATGCCTGTTGAGGTCTTACAGTTTTTTCATGCCTGTTGAGGTCTTACAGTTTTCTCATGCCTGTTGAGGTCTTACAATTTTTTTTTCATGCATGTTGAGGTCTTACTGTTTTTTCATGCCTATTAAGGTCTTACAGTTTTCGTTGCTTATGTAAAATGGATCTTGCCAGATCGAGTTTGCCCTCTCGAGGTCTCATGGCC
Source organism: Nicotiana tabacum (assembly GCF_000715075.1). NCBI lineage: Eukaryota > Viridiplantae > Streptophyta > Magnoliopsida > Solanales > Solanaceae > Nicotiana > Nicotiana tabacum. Next base: position 162,524,515 of record NC_134087.1, read on the forward strand.
TTGGGTTTTTTTTAGTGAGTGGCGATTGGTGACAGTCTCCGAGTCATCGAGTTTGCTTAGGCTCGGAGACCATTACTCGTGAGCTCGAAATTGCATCATTGAGGACTTATGAGCATGGTGTTCCAACCCTGAGGCCATGCGGGTATCAAATTGTTGACGCTAGTCTCCGAGTATTTCGGGACGTACTCGATGGAAGGATCCTTGTTGTGAATATGTCGAATTTTCTTTGGAGTACGAGATGCTTTTGGCGAAAGATATTCTTTGATTGTTTGGCGTAAATACATGTCGTTGTGTTGCCGTAAGCTCGGCTTATGCGGACACGGTTCGTTCGACCGTTTGGCCCAGTACATCATTTCCTATCGGAACCTCGTTTGTCATTTCCTGGTATAGGGTTGATTGTTAAGGAAACCCTGTAAGCTTGTTGAGTCCTTCTTAGGTAGCGCGTGGACGTTGACTCATTAAAAACCTTACCGGCAAAAACCCATTTCAGGATAAAAACCCGGTCGAAGGAAAAGTGTGCAACGGACGCTGTGAAATCTCAGGGCGCTCGAGCTGAAGCGGCATCCCGACTGCCTTGGCCACTGGCCTGTGCAAGAGTTACCGTGAGGTAAAAGATAGAAAAAGGGAGAGATGATTATACCTTAGTGGCGATGGCGCTCTTGGGTTCCAGCGTTCGTTTGGCGGATGCGATGTGGTCTCTTTTTTGAATATGGCCGAGGAAATGCATCAAACAATCATGTGGATGACGTGTTGGGGCTCGTCTGCTTTGTTTTTTTTGGTTGTTTCTCTTTCTCAGGGCTGGTTTTTAGCTCGGTTGCTGAGAAATTCCCGAAGGTGCCCGTTATCGAGTAGCTAGGCCACTTCCTCTTGGAGTTGCCTGCAATCCTCGGTTCTGTGTCCATGCGAGTTGTGAAACTCGCATATCAAGTTGTAGTTCCTTTGGGAAGGATCCGTGTGTATAGGCCTGGGTCATCTGGCATCCCTGATTTTGTTGATGGCAAACACGATATCTGATACATCGACGTTGAAGTTGTATTCTGATAGATGAGGTGCCCCTATTGGCCCTGTGTCCCCATCGAAGCCACCTCTGTTGATGGGTCCCCGAGGGTTCTATCCTCTGTTCACCAATTGGTCGTAACAAGGTGGATTGCGCTTTGGAGCGTTTCTCTTATTATCGGGGTATGGCTGGTACCTCTCTTTATTTGATCTTGGCTCCTACGCCAAGAGCCTGCTCGGGTATACTGAGCCCGAAGGGGCTCCCAGCTAGTCATCCTCGACCCTGATCTTTGACTGGTATCGGTTATGGACGTCCGACCAGGTTATGGCGGGATATTCGATCAGATTCTCTTTTAGTTGTCTTGAGGCCACCGAGCTTCATTCATTCAGGACTTGAGTGAAGGCCTGCACTGCCCAGACATCGGAGACCGGGGGTAGTTCCATTCGTTCCATTTGGAAATGAGACAAGAATTCCCGTAGCATTTCGTTCTCCCTCTGTTTAATCTTGAATACGTCGGACTTCATTGTTGCTACCTTGATGGCACCGGCGTGCGCCTTTATGAAGGAATCTTCTAGCATGGCAAATGAATCTATGGATTTAGGAGCTAGGTTGTGATACCACATCATGGCCCCCTTCGAGAGCGTTTCTCCGAACTTCTTCAGTAAGACGGACTCGATCTTGTCGTCTTTTATGTCATTGCCTTTCACCGCACACGTATAGGCAATGACGTGTTCGTTGGGATCTGAGGTCCCGTTGTATTTTGGGAGTTTTGGCATTCTGAACTTCTTTGGAATGGGTTTCAGAGCCGCTTCCTCTGGGAACAGTCGTTGTACGAACTTCTTCGAGTCTACACCCTTCACGACCGGGGGCGAGCCCGGGATTCGGTCGACTCTGAAGTTATAGGTTTAGACCTTCTTATCGTTGGCTGTTATCATTTTCTCGCCTGACTCGATCTTTTTGGTGAGGTCCTCCAGCATTTTCACGATGGCAGGATCGGCTACTGATCCGTTGTTGCTCGATCTCTCCGGTACCTGTTCAGCCGGGGGAGTAGTTTCCGGTGCTACTGTGCTGAGAGTCTTCGGGTGGCTTTACAACTGAGCGATAGCCAACTGTTGTGCCTGCAACATTTCAAAAATAACATGAAGACTAACTTCTTATTCTTCTCGGGCTGGGTGTTTCGGGCTTCCTGTTGGTCGCCATGTTGTATGCTCCTATCGGTGTGTGAGGTTTCGTCGACCTGTTGCTCGTCTTGCGAATCCGCGTCCGCTGGAATCGGTCCAGGTGCATTATCGGGGTTCTACGGTGGCACGCCAGCAACTGAAATAGCCACAGCATTTTCTCCATGGTTTTTGAGGTTGTCGTTCTCGACTCTGTTCACTGAGCTGGACATTTTGACCAGAAATCGAAGATCTTGGACAAGAAAAAGTGTGAAAGATAACTTGCATTTGTGTAATGAAACTAGCAAGAAAATAATCACTATTATTTTTAGCCCCACGGTGGGCACCAAACTGTTTACCGTGAAAATGGTAATAACAATTAAATTTGTTAATGGGACTCTAAAAATACGTGATCTATTTTTATGCTAGTTGTTAGAGCAGATGATGCTAGGCGTATGAAGATAAGAGATGAAATGCGAGCTAAAATAGAACTATGATCGAACTGAGAGATCAGTTATTCTGGCCTCGAACTGGCCGATGAGGGGCCTCGAGGTCGATGCCTGGACCCGAGCTCGAGCTATCGGGGGTAACCAGGAAGGGAATAACAGTTAGGATATCATTAAAAAGAGGCTCTTTATGGCCAATATCAAGCGATAAATGATGAACAAGTATGAAAACAATAAATGAGAGCGGTAGTCTCGAGTGTGTAAGTTAGAGAGAGAAGAGAGAGAGAGAGAGTTATTATTCATCTTGTGTAGAATGGTTGGAGCAACATCAGCCCCTTACAAAGTGGTGAGGATCCCCCTTATATAGGAGGGAAAATTCAGCATAGTACAGAATGCATTAATTGTAAAGATATGGAGATGGGATGGCTAGACATGATATTTGACTACACTGGTGTTATCTACTCACCTCGGGAATTTCCCATCCTCGGGATCATTGTTGGGTCGAACGTAAATGAACCTCGAGGGAGAGAACTCGACCGCAACCCCACAGCCTCGAGATATCGATATGACTCCCCGAACATACCTTAATGACGAGAAATCGGACCCTCCAATTTCACCATATACACTTTCTTTGTTTGGCTTTGGCTCCTTTGCCGGAAGCCTGCTAGGATATATCAAGCCCGAGTGAACTCCTAGTTGGTCGTCTTCAACCCTGATCTTTGATTGGTATCGGTTGTGGACGTCCGACCAAGTCACGACGAGATATTCGACTAAGTTTTGCTTCAACTGCTTTGAAGCTACCAAGCTTCGCTCGTTCAAACCTTGAGTGATGGCCTACACTGCCCAATCGTCGGAGACTGGTGGTAGTTCCATTCGTTTCATTTGAAAGCGAGATACAAACTCTCGCAGCATCTCATTCTCCCTCTGTTTGATTTTGAATACGTCGGATTTCCTTGTAGCTACCTTGATGGCACCAACATGTGCCTTTATGAAGGAATCTGCCAGCATGGCAAACGAGTCCATCGAGTTTGGGGCTATGTTGTGATACCACATCATCGCCCCTTCTGAAAGTGTCTCTTCAAAACTTTTAGTAGGATGGATTCAATATCATCGTCCTTTAGGTCGTTGCCCTTCATCGCACAAGTGTAAGCAGTGACTTGCTCGTTGGGGTCCGAGGTTCCGTTGTACTTCGGAAGATCGGGCATTTTGAACTTCTTTGGAATGGGTTTTGGAGCCGCTTCGTGTGGGAACAGCTTTTGTATGAACTTCTTCGAATCTACACCCTTCAGGATCGGGGGTGCGCCCGAAATTTGATCGACCTTCTTGTCGTTGGCTTCTATCTTCTTCTCACCCGACTCGATCCTCTTTGTGAGGTTCTCGAGCATTTTTATGATGGCGGTGTTGGTTGCCGACCCGCTGTTGCTTGATCTTTCTGGTACCTACTCGGCTTGGGGAACTGTTTCCGGTGCTATCGTGCTTAGTTTTCTGGTGGCTTTGTAGCTGAGCAATTGCCAGTTGTTGTGCATGTAACATTTCAAAAAAAACGTGAAGGCTAACCTCTCGTTCTTCTCTAGCTGGGGTTTTCTGAGCTTCTTGTTGGTCTCCTTGGCATACGCTTCTATTAGTGTGGGAGCTTATATCGACGTGTTGGGCATCGCGTGAGACCACATCCGCGGGGATTGGCTCCGGCGCGCCCTCAGGGTTTAGCGGTGTTGCGCCAATACCTGGAACAGCTACACCATTCTCTCCATGGTCCTCGAGACCATTGTTTTCATACGCATTCACTGAGTTAGACATTTTGAAGTGAAATCAAAGATTCTTGGACAAGAAAAAACGTGAAAGATAACTTGCATTATGTAGTAAACCAGTAAGAAAATAATCACTATTATTTTTAGCCCCACGGTGGGCGCCAAACTGTTTACCTTGAAAATGGTAATAACAATTAGATTTGATTTTGTGGTTCTAAAAATACGTGATTTATTTTTATGCTAGTTGTTGGGCAATAGATGCTAAGTGAAAGATTAGAAGATAAGATAAGACTTGTAGATAGTGTAATAATCAAACCGAATGGATGGAAATCGGGGCCTCGAGCTTGAGTCGGATGCCCATCTAAGGGAAGTCGATGGAGGGTTAACAGTTATGATAAATTTGATGGCGGCTCTTTATGGCCAATAATGAGCAATAAATGAAGAACAATTAATGAAATATAATAAATATAAGTAAGACAATAAATGTAAGCAATATGATCAAATAGAAAGTATGTTTGAGTTAGAGAGCAGAAAGAATGTTCTTGTATATTGAAGATTGTGTATCAGATCTAGGGGGGAATGACAAGGATCCCCTTTATATATGAGGGGGAATCCCAACATAGTACAAATGAATTTATTACAAAGATATGGGGCTGGTGCAGCCATTTAATGACATGATACGGGTTTGAACTAGCCTAATAGACTTTGTCAGCTCTAGTCATATGCCTTGGGAACCTCACATCGATCCACCGTAGCTGCTATTTTACACTGCCTCGAGGCCAATCATGGTTTACCCTCGGGGTCGAAACCTTGAGCTGAGCTTCGAGCCTTCTGGGGGCAGTTTCTACGAGGCGCCTTAATGATCGTAAAATCGGACCACCGATTTTTACCGTATACAAGGTTGAAAACTTATGAAATGTAATGGAAGATTGAAAGAAAATAGGTTAGAATCACTTGCCAATGAATTGGGGAAGAAGAGTTCTTGGAAAAATCGCCTCTAGGGTTTTCTAGTTTTGAAAATTTGAAGAATAAACAAAAATCCCGTCAAATGCACATTTTGATCAGGTCCATGTATCGCAATTGCGTTGCGAACCCGCAAATGCGGATAAATCTTTGCAAATGCGAAGTATGAACATTCCTGCTGCCTTCGCAGATGAAAACAAAATGTTCGCAAATATGAACCTGAGGGGATCGCAATTGCGACCCCAAATCTCGCAAATGCGAAAGTCCACCCCTATCCCATTGCTCACAAATGCGAAATTTTCTTCGCAAATACGAGGCTCGCATTTGCGAGCCAGACCTCGCAATTGCGAAGTCTACAGACCTGATGCACCAGCAGTCCATTTAAGTTCAAAAACACTCTATAGCCTATACGAAACTCACCCAAGCCCTCGGGGCTCCAAACCAAACATACACACAAGTACCAAAATATCATAAGAACTTGTTCGCGTGATCAAATCACTAAAATAACACCTAGAATTATGAATCGGATACCAAATCAAATGACATTTTTAAGGAAACTTATGAATTTCTATTTTAACAACCGGACGTCCGAATCACGTCAAACCAACTTCGTTTCTCACCAAATTTGACAGACAAGTTATAAATATAGTAATGGACCTATACCGGATTCTGGAACCAAAAGACGGACCCGATATCAATAAATTCAAACATTGGTCAATTCTTTAAAATCATTAAACCTTTAAACTTCAAATTTTCAACAAAGTACGATAACTCGAGCTAGGGACTTCCGAATTCGATTTCGGGCATACACCCAAGTCCCATTCACGATACGGACCCACCAAAACTGACAAAAATATGTATCCAGATCCGTTTGCTCAAAACGTTGACCGAAGTCAACTAGGCAAAATTTTATATTTTATCAATTTTTAACACAAAAGCTTTCCGAAAAAATACTCGGACTGTGCACACAAATCGAGGAAGGCTTAAAGAATCTAACGGAGGCTTCAAAACACGGAATTAAGGTCTAAAACTCTTGATGACCTATCGGGTCATCACAAATCCGATCCGAAAATCTAAAATATTTATCTAATCCAAACTTTAAAATTTGATCCGATCCAATTTAATTCGGATTGCATTTTATAAAATTCAAAATCCAAATTTACAATCCGAAATGTACTAAATTCGATCTGATCCGACCGATGCACAACCCTACCTGTAGGTGTGCTTTTTGCTATGTGCTATATGTTAGTGGAGCTACGTACTTACGAGATGATGAGCGTACATGCATGTGCTAGATTTTAGACACATCCAGGTAGACTTAGATCTATATCATGTGTCGTTCTTTTAGGGCATGACCAAAATTTGTCACTGTCTCCGTCCCATTTTATATGATACTTTATGTTTTTTGAAAGTCAAATTGACTAATCTTTGAAGCTAAATTGAATTAGATCAACTAAATATTTAAAAACTATATGAGAAGTACTATTAGTTGCAATTCTTCTCATTAGGGGTGTTGGTGCTTATCAGACGGATAATTACACTTAAAGATTCGGCTTAATAGTTATCGAATTATAAATATAATAATCCGCTAACCATCCAATAAGACAATGGGCGGACTGGTATCGGATTACCGATTATGGGCGGTTATCGGGCGGTTTATCGGCTAAACCAAATAGAAAACTTTTGAACAATTATTATCGTACGGCCATAGTAAATGACATGTCGATGCTTTCAGATTAATGTCGGATTCAAATTCAAAAGACTGTCTTGTTAATCTAACAATATTTTTGAAGAGTCCTCTTTCAATCTAATACATACAAGAACTACTGATAAAGAAGACATAACAGATACCAGCTAATCCATTCAAAGAATATAGTTCCAGTTTATTGCACTGTACAAAATCAAGATGAGCATCCTAAACATGAAGAAAACTAGCTTCATCCATCTTACTACAACTTCGCCTAACTTTACTGTGCTATAATATGAGCTAAATGTCTGGCTTTTATCATTTCAAGTTGAACAGCACAAAAAGCTCAAACCAGCAAAACCAAAACAAAAGAAGATGCAGAGTCGCCTTACACAAGGGTAAAAGTATAAATATAAAAATTCTTAACGGGCCGACGGTTAACTCGATAAGAAATTTGAGTAATCCGCCCTCAAACCGTTAAGCCGTTAATTATAAAATCTTAATCTGTTCATCATCTATTACCCGATAATTCGATACCAATAAGTCAATAAGCGATCGATTTGATTCGATTAACGGTTTCGATTCGATTTTGAACGGCTCTATAATTTAAAAGCAAAAAAGTATTACACAAATAGAGACGAATGGAGTACTACAAGTTGGCGTTTGATCTTATAAAAGTATGCAATAATTATTTTTCTGTCTTTTTTGCTAAAATTTCTCACATTTAGATGTTCTATTGATTTCTTCTACTTGTTTAATTCCCTCTAAACATATATGAGACACGAAAATTTTGATTTCAACTCTAGTAAATTGAATAAATTAGATATATATTTCATGTGAGAAAAAACTCTAAAATAGACAACACTGGACACAAAAATAAATCTACTATGGTTTGATTTTTTTATTAACAAACCGTTGGTTTCACTTTCTTTCAGGTAAACTCCCTCATCTCCCCCAAATTATCAAAAGAAAAAATAAAAAAACAAAACCTTTTGATACGTCAATGGCCATGTTAGGACTCTCTTCAAACACAGGAATCGATATATTGTCTTCTTCTTCCAATTCCTTATCATTTTATCATAGCACTCGCTTCACACAATGCTTCTCTCCGAAAAGCCTCTGCAAACGACAACGACGAAGATTCAGCATCTGCAGTTCCTTGTCCTCTGCCAAGATTAAGGTTGTCGGCGTCGGTGGCGGCGGCAACAATGCTGTTAACCGTATGATTGGCAGCGGCTTGCAGGTTGGAAAATTTTATTTTGTGTCTCATACAACTTGACACTAGTGTAACATTTTCGTGAACCCAAAAGTGTAAGATTGGGCAAATTTGTGAGACAAAAAGAGCCTCGTACAACTAGCATAAGTTGTATGAAACACAAAATAAAACTTCTTGCAGGTTATTTGCGTTGATGGCTTTTTTTTTATGTATATATATCTCCATTTTCACCTTTCCCCCATTTTTGCATTCCCTAAATTTTGTTGTTTTCTTGTGTCTCTTTGTGCAACCTCACAAAAATTAAGTCTTTGTTCATATGAATATCAAATTGGTTGGTTTTCAATTTATTTAGTATATGAAATTAGCATACAGCCTTCGCAATACAATTGATTACTTGTTCTGAAATACTAATGGATCTTGCAGCTGCTTAATGACAATTTTCCTAAGTGGTTACCAAAATTTATCCTTCTAATACTTTTTATTTATATTTGCATAATATTGGCATGAGATGATTTAAATGGAGTAACGTGGTCACTGAGGATTCATATAACAGACTCCAACTTGTTTGGGACTGAGGCAAAGATATCATTTTTGTTGTAACTTGTTTTAAGCACAACCACAAAATCACCCTTTTTCTTCAATCGAGTTGAGATTTGCTTTTTTGCTTAAACATGATGGTATACTATGTCCACTCAAAGATGCTTTAGCTCCGGTTTCTTCTTGACTCTGTAATGTTCTTATGATGGCCATATAATGCCTTTTCCAGCAAAAGGTCTATAATATGCAATGGATCACATGGTTGTGTACTTCGGATTCAAATTATACTGTTGCATTGTATTCTCATTCTGGAGTTATGCAAACTTGTGGGGTAGGAAGAAAAGCTAGAAATCACTTTTATTGACTGTTTGATCTGCCCTTTCTATATTTATTACTCGGTTTCTTGCCTCTTCTCTGCTAATTAGTTGATCCGCCCACCATCAAAAACTCAACCTTTTCCCTAAAGGCAAATATACTCCAATTCTAGAACATTTTATACCTCACATTTAGCTGTTAGCATCTTCATTTCACATGATAAATCTCAATGTTTCATGTTCATTAATAGGGTGTTGACTTTTATGCTGTAAACACGGATGCTCAAGCATTGCTGCAGTCTACGGTTGAGAACCCAATTCAAATTGGAGAACTTCTGACTCGTGGACTTGGTTTGCACCTTTTCATCTATCTGTAGAGAAATTTATTCTTCAGAAGCTCTCTTTTAGAGCAGCTATTTGTAAAGCTATTGTAAAGCTAACATATAAGATTTGTTTTTTTTAATATCATAAATCTTGTTGGCAAAACCTTAGCAAAAGAATAGCAAGACGGTTATAGTATGATACTCAGCACAACTCCAGAGACAGCTATAGATTATTTCTTTCTCCTTAATCCAGAGTCACTCAAAAGATGCAAGTCTTTTGCTTTATTTATGTGATAATTTGAAGTCATACATTGCTGTAGCTAGCAGGATGCATTTGTTTGCTAATATGTTTTGAGGCTAGTGTTCTTTGTTAACATAAGCTTTTAACCATTTATTTATTCTGTAGCATGGGTTGTTCATAAAAGTCACTTCTAGAAATGCAGGTACTGGTGGCAATCCTCTGTTGGGGGAACAGGCAGCAGAGGAGTCAAAGGAACACATTGCAAATGCTCTTAAAGGTTCGGATATGGTGTTTATAACAGCAGGCATGGGTGGCGGTACTGGATCTGGTGCTGCTCCTGTTGTTGCTCAAATAGCCAAAGAAGCAGGTTATTTGACTGTTGGTGTCGTCACGTATCCATTCAGCTTTGAAGGACGTAAAAGATCTTTGCAGGCAGGTGCCGTTTTCATCCTCTTTGAAGAAGCTAATTGTGATTGTTGCTCTCCTGAACTTTTGGAAATGTTTATTTTATGACATTTAAGTGACATCCAAGAATAAACAGGTAGGACATTTAAGGGAATAGAAGAAATGTAAGAAATTAAAGAGCATGCAGTTAAAAAGGATATAATTTGGTCGTGGTTCAACTAATTGCTAGATCCAAAAAAATGGGGTTTCTATCCCTCTATAAGAACTAGAAATATTTGCGGTTAGATGCAATTTAATATCCATAAAATCTGCGAGCATGGTTAGTGTGGAATTCACTTAGTTTAAATATTATGCAGAGTATGACAACGGGTTGGCTGAGCAAAGAAAGGTTGTGCTGGGAAAGAAGATAGTAGGGTAGCATGATGGTTGTTTGGAGTTGTTTTTTAAACGTGTCAGTGAATTTTTACTAACTGATGCTTCAATTTTAAGGCATAATGCCAATGGGATCCAAGGCATCTTAGGGCATGTTAAGGGGTTTCTATCAAAGTAAGGCAGAGTTCCTGGATACCACGTAATTAGGTGCAGATAGTTGTTATTTTCAGGCGGAATGGTGAATGTTCCTTTCCTGGTATGTGGGAAAATCCGCTGTTTGGATCCTCCATACGGAAGGTTTGGGGGTGTGGTTTACCATATGTGTGTGTATGGGGGTTTGGGGGGGGGGGGATTGTGTTGATATACACCAGCCTTTATTAGAAGAAAATGGAAATATTCATAAATAGGTGGCGGTTGGTGAATCTAAAGGATTTTGAGTACTTTTGAAGGCAACATTTTTCAGTAGTCTAAACCTTAACAAGATGCTCAGAGTTCTAGTAACTCGTTGATTTTTCTTTTCCGTGCCACTATCCTGTGTTCCTATCTCCCAAATTATTTCAAGATTATAATTTTTGCTTAATGATCTCCAGGCTTTGGAAGCAATTGAAAAACTTCAGAAAAATGTAGATACTCTTATAGTAATTCCCAATGATCGTCTTCTGGATATTGCTGATGAGCAGACACCACTTCAAAATGCTTTTCTTCTTGCTGATGATGTACTTTGTCAAGGCGTCCAAGGAATATCTGATATAATCACTGTGAGTTCCTTCATCCAAATGCAGTATCTCTTTATCTGCTTCAAGGAAGTTCTTTTCTAAATCAGCTAAGGTTCCACAGAAGTTCTTTTCTTTTTCTTTCAGTATCTGTTCCACATAAGTTCTCTTTTGAAATTTCATGGTATAGTTTTCTTTATATAAAACGTATATGCTGAGTAGAGCGTATCGGAGACAAATGATTCATATAGCCAACTCAACTAATCCCCTCTCGATCTCCCTGTTATGAAACACACTTGCGATCACATTCACAGTCGTAGAAATAGGCCTTGTTATTTTGTTGTCAACTAATCCCCTCTAGATCTCCCTGTTATGAAACACACTTGCGGTCACATGCACAGTCGCAAAAATAGGCCTTGTTATTTTGTTGTCAACATTGCATGTTTTCTGACTGGAAATAAGGTGCAAAAATGTTAAAAATATGCTAGCGGAGAGTGCAGGATGCCTTCCTCTCCTGAGTCCATCCAGTTTAATATCATCACTGTCATTAGCTGCTTCTATGTTTTGATTAATGACCATCGGATAGGTTTTCTGAATTAAACTTATATCTCCAGAATGTTATGTTTGTCTAATATCCTTGAAGGGTTTAACAAATTAAAACTGGGTAGTGACATTTGAGATAATTACTAGATAGCATGTTTTGAACATTATTTCACTAGATACTTATTTATAGATCTGGATATAAGGTTTATTGTTAATCCATTCATTTTGGTTGCAGATACCTGGGCTGGTAAATGTGGATTTTGCAGATGTTAAGGCAATCATGAAAGATTCTGGAACTGCTATGCTCGGAGTTGGGGTTTCTTCCAGTAGGAACCGTGCTGAGGAAGCAGCTGAACAAGCAACTCTGGCCCCTCTCATTGGATTATCAATTCAATCTGCAACTGGTGTTGTATATAACATTACTGGAGGAAAAGATATTACTTTGCAGGAGGTGAATAAGGTGTCCCAGGTGCGTCAAACTTTCTTTTACTTGTTTTATTTTCCTAAACCTTCAACTATACATGTAGTTTCACTCTATTCCAAGAAGTTCTTAAAAGAAAACCTTCAGCTTTCACATACAAAGCGGTACTTTTAATAGTCATTGCTTGGCAATACTTCCTCACAGGTTGTCACAAGCTTGGCTGATCCATCCGCCAACATCATATTCGGTGCTGTTGTGGATGAGCGCTATAATGGAGAGATCCAGGTGACTCTAATTGCAACTGGTTTCGCACAGTCATTTCAGAATTCTCTTCTAACTGACCCTCGAGGAGCAAAGCTAGTTGATAAGAGCAAAGGAACCACAGAAAGAACGGTATCACCTGATACCTTGAGGTCATCAGAGTCTCCTTCCACAAAACCTCGACCAGCTGCTCGGAGGCTGTTCTTTTAGCTCCTTCTTAGTTTGTTATCTCTCCATTGTTATTTTTTATTAATGATTCTTTTTTTTTTGGGGGGATTCCTTACACTTATTTGTACCACAACGGGTCAGGTCTGATGAGTGTACCTGATTATTTACACTTACATGTGGCTTTATAAATCATGATGAGTTTTATTAGATGCATACCGTCTCTGGTCTGTTTTTCTACTACAACACGCCTGTAACATTTTTGTATCAGCTGATTATTTCCTCTCTAGCAAAGCATGGGATTCATAATATATCAACTTCGTTAAAGTTGATTGCTGTTGTAATTTTCACACAAACAATCTATTTATAACTAGTTTTTTAAGGTTTAACCATTCTGTCATGGATTACCTCAACTTTTTATCAAGTTTGGGCTAGAAATACCGTTCCTATTGGCAGATATAGTCCTTAGAATTCACAACTGAAGGTCAAAACCATTCTGGACATAGTATGTGTATGTAGTGAATCCTTATAAGATGATGTTTTTGGTACGACAGGAGTCATTTTTCACGAGAAAGTCATAATTCTGGTGTATGGGTACGTAAGATGTTCTTCTAGGAAAATATTTTCTATCAAAAGGAGGGAAATGACTTCACTCGCTTATGAATGGAAGTCATTTTTATAACTATCGTAACTTCTAATTTCATCTCACTTGCTTCAACAAACTATTATACATTATTATCAATTTTTATACTCAAAAATTTCAGCAGACACTGTTCGATTTGCTTATATTTATTTTAATCTTTAATGTTTTGTGCTTTGATATTTTTTAGTCACCAATCAAATATCTAAGGAAATATTTTTCATGAAAAATGATTTTCCATCATAGTAAAAACACTTTTAATGAAAAAAGACATGTCTGCAGCAAGCATTCTATTATCAACAGCATTCTATTCTATGACAAAAGACATGTCGCTTCTTTAAATCACAACTTCAAGAAATCGGATTAAATCAATATCATTGTCTATTTGATGCTAAAATTAGTTATTTTAATTGCAATTTAAGTTTTACTGTACTAAATATATGGATGTTTGATTTTTTTAAGATTACCTGTAAATTGTGCGATTCACTTCAAGTAGCATGTGCTTACCTTCTCAATTTTCGAGGCATGTGCTTACCTTCTCAATTTTCGAGTCAAGCGCCATGAACCTTGTGACTTTTTTGCACTTTTCGCTTTTAATAATACTATGAAAGATAGACAAAAGTAAAGCGCAAAAATTATATAATTCTCTTATGAACTGATAAAGGTCTAAGGAGGAATACGTGCTACCAAAACTCAAGTGGGTGCCGAGAAGTCTTTGACCCCAAATATCCTCCGAGTTCAAACTCGAGTGACATTTTGTGATTAGTATCATATTTGAGGAATGGGTTTAGTCCTCATGTGGTCGCAATTAAAATCCGAAACGGTCATTTTTTAGCCAAATCTGGACCCGTAACAGCAAAGTTTTAAAGACTTTACATTCAATCCAGGAGTCAATCAACACCTCAACTTAAAGGACCAATAGGTTAAAAATTCTTGGAAGAACAGTACAGACAATGTGTTTTCTAATACAAAGTTCCACACAAATTTGATTATGATTCATGCGATTGAAATATTAACATTTGCTCCTCACAAAGAGGAAAGAATTGCTGCATAATTAAAGATGTCCCTTAGAAAAACGGGGAAATAAGCTTTTAACAATTTTTCAAGTTTGAAAACATGCCAAGTGGAACATGAGCTTAGAATATGTCATCAATACAGAAAAGTCAATTATCACTATCATGGAACATATCAAATCACCCAAGCAATGCATGAAAAGAGAAGCAGAGGGAAGACTTAAGTTCTTGCGAGGCACACTCGATGTACATAGTTCTTTTGCATTTACAGTTTACCTTTTCTTCCACCCATTTACAAATACTTTATCAACATATATATAACTGCAACAAGTAGTACAATCCCAATCACCGATAAAAGCATGCACAAGCAAGAGCAACCACCCTTTGTGCGTTTGTTCAAAACTGCAAGCTTCCTCCCAACTCGCTGTTTAATTATCAGCAACAACAAGAGGGAACAGTAAGTTAAATGCGAACAGAGAATTATCACCAAGACAGTATTGTAGAAGTAAAAGATAAAGGAAAGAACGCCTCGGCCCAGACACTATCAATGTCCTCCAACTCGCACAGGTGTGCATAAAAGCGGAAAACTGAAATCTTTCATCAATATTACCAAGATTCATAAGATATAACAGCTTTGTTAACATGCATCGAGGTCTCTTATACTCTCCCATCCAACAAAGACACCCAAAGTTTTCCAGGCCAACCTCTTTATTCTCCTAAGAGCCAGAGCTGGAAGTTCTTTGACCATGAATATGATGTTTAATATTTTTTTCTCTGATTGCAAGTTCATAAGTATCAAAATAATATTACATTTTCTTTTCTTGTGTTCTCTTTGTTTTCTTTGCCACCCAAAGCTCCTAGACAACATGCTTTAATATCAAATGTGGATGGATCCAAAGCTTCTGGATAAGATTGTGGATTCGAGTAACTCTGTAATTTGCAAACTTCCCTAATTTCCAAAGATGATGGCATTTCCCCTTTCTTCATCAATCATGCACACTTTTTGAGACTATATAGCTATATTTGCACATCAAACAAAATAGATCATGCATAGAAGTAGTTTATTTCACAGTGGACAATTATAAGCTCAAAAATTCTAGAAACTTCACCATGTCTATGAGAATCCGTGGTGCACAACACTATGTTTAGTAAAAATAGTTAGTTTGTCCTTCCTCATCCATGTGTGTACTCCAGGAACACATGCCCCTCTTCTCCCTTTTTTCTTTGGTGCGGTAAAACATTAGGTTTATACATGAAGATTGAATAAACGCTTAAAGGAATAATCAACTTGCTTATAGCATGTTTGGCCAAGCTTCTTTTTTGCTAAAAGTACTTTTTTGGTCCAAAAGTGCTTTTTTCTAAAGTTAGGTGTTTGGCCAAGCTTTTAGAAGGGGAAAAAATGTTTGTGTAGAAGAAGAACAGTTTTAAAAAAGTAGTAGCTTTTTCCCTAAAGCACTTTTTTTAAAAGCACTTTTGAGAACAATACACTTAGAAGCACTTTTTTAAAAGCTTGGTCAACCACTAATTGTTGTTCAAAAGTGCTTTTCAAATTAATTAGCCAAACAGAAACTACTTCTCACTAAAAGTACTTTTTTGAAAAGCACTTTGAAAAAAACATTTTTCAAAATAAGCTGATTTTAGAAACTTGGCCAAACAGGCTAGTCTCATCGCTTGATTCCGTACATATGGTGCATAGCCTGGAACATATTTGGAATTGAACAGTTGATGACAAGAATGGTTAAAGAGATGCTACTGAGGTTGAAGTCAAAGAGCTTGAGGCAGAGGAGTAGAGCGTATGAAGCAAATTCTTCAGCACCCATGTGAACTTAAGGAAAGAGAGAGAGCAATAGAAAAGAGTTTGAAACAATTAAAGCACCCGTGTCCCTATTAGTGTCACAATCCTATTTTTTGTTTCTGGATTACATGTTCGTAAAAAATCACGTTAAAATGCTGACCAAAAAATCAAGTTAAAACACCTTGTATGTGGAGATTTCCTATCAAACCGACAAATTGTTACCTCAATAAAAAAGGATAAATTTTGCTTAGAGCATTCAGCGCCAATCCAACCCCCACCCAAAAAACCGACAGTAAAGAACTTGTTTTCTAGGGTCATAAGCCACACATATTTAACAATTATCAATGTCATCAAAAGGGACCCATTAACTCTGCCTATGTACAAAGCATAGCCTTTCCTGTATAAATGAGGCAGGCTGCAGTAGGTTAATGGCTAGAGTAACAAAAAGTTAAAATTATGAAGAATGAAGAATGGGGATTCATATAGCGAAGGGACCCAAATGGTATTCACTTCAACACTCAAACTCACTTGTCAGTTCTTCAAAATCAACGAATGACCAAAAGCCAGGAAGAAAAGGATGTTGTGGGGGTGTAATAACTTAATTTAATATTGTTCCACAGGTATCATATACGAACTCAACATGGAATAGCTTTTTTTCTTTTCTCCAGCTAGATGTGACATGCTTACTTATCCCAAATGATGGACCTCCCTAGAATATTTTCATGAAAGCTGAAAGATGTTTGTAGACTCTTAGTGAAGTTATTAAGTGCAATATTCAGAAAAATTAGTACCAAGGTTAACAACCAACAATATCAGGTTTGCATGAGTTGTTTCAAAAGCGACAAAGTTGTCACCTGAAGTCTTGAGTCAGTAACATCAACATGTTCATCCAGGTCATCCTGCATTGAGTCAGACAACGAAAGCAAGATGAAGTCAATATCCAAATTCAATAGTAGAAAAGCCATATTTCACATGGAAAATATCTGTAGAGGTAGTTCAGTAGGAACCAGCAAAATATAACTCATACAATGAGTCTTGTTTGCAAGCCTAGCTCCTCATTAACAGCCAATGCTATATGTTTGGTGCTTATCACAGTCTCCTCTAATTTCTCAAGCCCCTCGTCTTGTTCTGCATTAATAATAAAGCCAACATATAACATACGAATGAAATAGAAAAGCCAATAGCAAGAGAAGTTTTCAAAGTATATAAAAACTTGCCCTTCATAATTTGCCTTTGAAGACCAACAACACCATAATTATCAAGGCCTGTAGTTCTGCTCATAGCATCTGCTGCCTTTTTTTCTGGTCCAAGCAAACTGTCCCTATTGGCAAAGTTCGACATATTCAATGTGGAGGCCATTTGGGTTGCTTTTGATTTTAAATTTGCAAGCATATCCTTCCGACGATTCATCTCTTTCTTTGTCCTGCACACAAAGACGAAGAAGGCTTAACAAATCTATACAGAAGCGACATATAAATAGTAATGGCTATTAGGCCTGCTGTTGTCAAAAGCTCGTTTGAGGCGCGCTTAAGCCCTGAAGCTCAAAAAAGTTCAGGGAATGCACTTCGCCTCACTTAGGTTGCGCTTCAGTGTAGGCAAGGCACTAAAGCGTGCGCCTCATTGCCTAAAAGTTCTACCTTGAATAAAGCGGTACAAATAATAAATATGATTGGCAAAAAGATATATTAATTGTTTCCGAAATCATTATGAATGAAATTGTCACTTGTTTCTAGCATTACATATATATTTTTATTATTTTTTTCTTCACTGCGCCTTTTTTAACTAAAACCCACACTTTAATTGTGTTTTGCGCTTAAAGCCCTGATAGACTAGGAACGCTTTTTAATGTTTTTCGCCTTTGACGACACTGATTAGGCCAACTTGTTCAAAGAGATATATGGATAGACAATTGCTACAAATTCCTGTAAAGCTTGCCCCCTCCCCCCTCAAGATTTGAAAGGATACTATTTCCAAAGTACAAAAGTAAAAGTTCTGCAAACTAACACAATTAAGACTCTGGACATTGTTAATAGAGACTACAGAAGAGAGCCTCGGGTTATGGAAATAATTTCTCTTCTATAATCCTCCATGTGGACAATTCACCAACAACTTATGGATAAAACAAGGGATGACTTGTATTTGCTATCCATTTTCCTAGTACACCCTCCATTTTCCAAATTGCATGTGTTATGGTGCTTTACATTTTCAAGGGAAAGGAAGAAAATCTTTGACTTTGCATAATTCAGTAGTTGCAGATTGAGTATGCATAGCTCATGATAAGTTAGGCCAATTAGTTGTATTAGATCAAGTTTTACTCGCTTCATTTTTAAGTGTAAAAAAGTAACCAAAGAAATATTTGATAGCCCAATATTTTCTTTTTTCACATGGAAAATTTGATAGCCCAATTTTAAAGTGGATTAAGTATGGCTCGCCCTGGATATGAAGCCAAAATATGATTTCAAAAGAAAATACTACCAGAAACACATTTTAGTTAATATAAGTATTCACTATCATGAAATAAAGGTATACTCAATGCACGTCAAATACAACTATCCACTAGCTGTTTAGGAACAGATACAAAGTTTGCTAACAGCACGAGAAGAGAGTCATATGAACAGGTTGCCAAACTACAAGAATTTGATACATTCAAACAACATTATGCAATAGAAGACTCAGATTAAGAAAACTCACAAACGTTCCATTCCAGGAAGCTTAGAGTCAATAGACTGTAAGCTATCAAGCCTAGTTCCTAATATTGTGATCTTCCTCCTTATTGAAGATGAATGACGCTGTGCTTCTGGGCCTGTTGTGGACAATGAACTTCTTTCAGATATCATGTTGCCGATGTCATCTGTGAGTTTTACTGCTTCATTATATTCCCTGATCCACGAGTCCCCAGAAGAAGCCATTCCCTGAAGAGACATCAGAAATATAAGTATACAAACGATGAATAAGAGCACGTCCATGTCAGCAAACCCTCCCTCCCCTAAAAAGGAAAAAACAACTTTCTGTCCCCCTTTTCTGCCCATTGACAATGACTTGACTAATCAAAAAACACTGCAATGGAACTGTAAGAAGACTTCATCAGATGACATGCACCTTCCTTACCATCACTTGATATGCTTTGCCACAACAACAACCGGGAAAAAGAAAAGGATGGCAAAACAAAGGGCGAGGAACCATGTTTAAGTAAATCCAAAAAACTTAGGGTGTGTTTGGTATGAAGGATAATATTTTCCAGAAAAAACAATTTGCCCATGTTGGTTGGTTTAAATATTTTGAAAACATATTCATCGTGAAATCATTTTCTTCCAATTGAAGGAAAATGTTTTTCTAAGAGAAGTGAAAATGTTTTCCAAAACTCTTTTTCAACTTTTCCCACCCTATTCCCCATCCCCACCAACCCCCACCAACTCACTCCCACACCCCACCCCACTCCACCCCACCCCACCACATCCCCCTAACCCCACCACCCCTAACCCCACCCTCACTACCCCAAACCCCCACCCCTCAACTCCCCAACACCACGCCCACCCCCTTTACCCATTTCGTCTCTCATAGCGTTTGGCTAAGCTATATATTATTTTTAAAAAATTCTACTCACTAACAAAACACTAGAAAATATTTTCCGGAAAAAAATTCCACTCACCGACCAAACATGGAAAAATAAGCGATAAAACTACTCATTTTTCAGGAAAATATTTTCCTTCATACCAAACACACCTTTAATGCCTTATATTTTTCCAAACCATGTGCACCACTATCCACCTTTAGTTAAGAAGACATAAAGAAACTAGAGGAACATTCAAGACCAGAACTTGGCATTTGTTTCACCAAACATGTCGTTTGTGGTTCTTTACAAAAGTATGTAAAACCTTAACTCCTTCCCAACTCTCCACAATGAAACAATCAACATAGCACCAGAAAGAAGATAAAGGAAAAAGAAATTAGAATGAAAAGACTAAATCCCCTATATAACCTTCGACCAAGAAACAATCTAGCACTTTATTCATATTGAAGAAACAATCGACAAGAACAGAGAGAAGATGGAGAGGAGAAACAATCAGAGCGACAAGCCTAAATTGCCTATACAACCATTGACCAAGAAACATGTAGCACTTAATTGATCTTGAAGAATGGACGCATCTTTACCAGCTTCTTAGTGATCCTAGAGCCGGCTAGAGGCAAGCAGAGAATTCAACTAAAGGAGATAAAAGGATAAAAGAAGAAACCCATAAACCAGCAGCAACAATTGCATTAGCAAGTAAATTGTTGTCAAAGGCGTAAAAGTTAAAAAGCGCTTCAGGTCTATTAGAGCTTTAAGCGCAAAGCGCAGTTAAGGTGTGGGCTTTAGTAAAAAAGGCGCAATGAAGAGAAATATAAAAATATTTATGTAATGCAAAAAAAGAGTAACAACTTCATTCATAACGTTTTCCTCAACAATTAATATATCTTTTTGTCAATTATATTTAATGTTTAGTACCGCTCCATTCAAGATTAGAACGCATGGGCAATAAGGTGCATGCCTTAGTACTTTGCCTACACTGAAGCACACCTTAGGCGAGGCGAAGTGCCCTCCCTAAGCTTTTTTGAGCTTTGGGGCTTAAGCACGCCTTAAATGAGCCTTTGACAACATAATTTGCAGCTAGAAAGTAGCAGGTGCAATAGCAACTAACCCACTATCAAGAACAACAAAATCTTCAACTACAACTTAGAGAAAAATAAAGAATAACACCAGCTATTTTAGACATCCTAAACATAACTGAAATTAAGTGATAGGAATATGTGTATGTCAATCAGCTATTGCGTTGAAGTTAATGTACAGCTTGCTTCCAGAGATAAGCTAATTACTAATTTTCTTCTTCTTTTGCCAACCATGGTGTCAAGACTTGCTTGCACACACATCTACTATCCTACCGAGTACCTACTACCTCCCACCAACACATGTACCGGATACCTCTGTCACCAAGGCATAAGCAGATATGAAGAAATCACCTATGTTTTTTTGCCTACGCTGGGATTTAAGTGCTAATTTTCCCTTCCAGAAGTATAAAATTGGGCTACAAAACATGCTAAATGGCAGTCAAAGCAGCAACAACTATATCAAACAACCTGTAATTCCAAGTCCACAACAGAGCCTGTGCCTCGTACCATCAACATATACTACAAGAGAACCACGAAATTAAGAACTTTAATTGTTAAATTACAACAGGAAAGAGAGAAAAGATCAGTAGAATGCTAAATAATTGAGTTTAAACACCAGAAACACCAATTGCGGGTGATTAAATGCACATTCGAGTTAATTAAGTTTAACAATCAAGAACCCATTAGGAACAGTTCAATTAGGGAGAAAAAATATCAGGATCATCAATACAGGCGTATGTAATATGTGAAAGGCAGAAAAGATGTTACCGTTTATTGGTGGAACTGAAATTAATGGTGAGGTGAGAGAATTTACAGAGGCCGAATGACTTTTTAAGGAAGGAATCAGCCTACTTTCCGGCAATGTTTGTCGAGCTTTATTGTCGTCGTCGTCACGCCCACTCGGACAATGATAACTTTAGAATTCTCATTATGAAGCGACTCTTTTGAATTTTTTGTTTACGATTTTCTTTTTCTTTTTTCTCTTTTTTAAAAAAAAATATATGTTTGTGCCCCTCTGGTGAAAGGGTTGGGTTCCACTTGCAAGTTGCAGCGGAATATGCACGGCGTTAATTGTAATGAATCCTCTAAGGTCGGTTTGGAAAGTTACGGTTAATTGAAATTGGTGTAATTACTACCAGACTAGTAATCACACACAATATAATATAATAATTATGATGTCTTGTTTAATTTTCATAATGTAATTACAGAATAATTACAAGCGTATTATTTGATTGTACAAGTGTAATTACACAATTAAATTAAATTTTGAATAAAATAATTATAAACTTAAAAGTTAATATATAATAATTATATGCCAATAAATAATTTTTCATAAGTATAAATGATATTAGATTTGGTATTTAAGATGTATATTTTTTCTTGAATTGTATTTAAGATGTATATTGTTTCTTGAATATACATTAATAGTAATCATATATTTATAACTAATATTTTAAAAATAATTGATATATATTTTTCATTAGTAATATTTAGTTTAAATAATTATAGAAACTAAAAACATATGTCTTGTAAGAAACACTATGGAATACATGTTTGATAAAATAATGTCATAACATTATTTAAATATTTGACAAAATTAATCTATCAATTCTATATATAAAATAAACAACATGCAATGTGAAATAACAAGCCAATACTATTAAAATAAATAAATTAGAACCATAAATATACACACAATTTTAAAATTCAAAAATAAAAAATAGTTTAACATATGTCAAATTCCAACATAATAAAAATAAGTTCTAATACAGCTTAATATCAGGAAACATAATAAGTTTGTAAATCCATTCAACAACGAAATTCTATTTTAATGACATCACACATTATATGCCAAGTTTGTTAATGACTCATTATTTCTAATATTATGAGGTGTAGTTTCAAAAACTAGAATAATAATGCAGTTACGCTAAATGAAAAAAATAAAAGAAATAAGAAATAAAATACACGAGAAATTACATGTAATCACAAGAAGTAAAAGTAAAGAAATAAAAGATAAATAATGTACAAACAATAAAAATAAAAATAAAGTAAAAAGTAAAAATAAAATAAAATAAAAACTAAAATAAAAATAAATTAGAATAATGAAAATAAGTTATAAAGAAAATAAATTAAAATAAAAAGTAAAGAAATTATAAAGTAACCTTGTAATTACATAATGTAATTACGACCAATTCTCACCTCCCCTTAAGAATTGGACAGTGCAATTACGCCTCTCCAATTACATCTAATTCCTTATTGACCAAGTAATTACCAAACTGTGTAATTACATCCAATTACACCAAATCCAATTCCTAGGTGGCTTTCCAAATAAGCTTTAAATATCTTCTTCCTTTTTTCTCAAAAAGAAATTACTTAACATTTTGCACTTTTAGTCCTCAAATACCCAAAAAAAAAATGGTCTTTCCGATATATGGCCAAGTGCATTTAACCTTTTGAAATGTATGCTTTTGATTCATTTGCTTGTGAATTTTCACAAATTTAAGGAATATTAGTTGAATTATTACTTGGGGAGTCAAATAAGGTTTTCTTTAATCATATCCTTATAAATAGTTTTTAAATATTTTGAATTGTTAACTATTTTAGCTATAGTACTTTTATGTAGTTTCTAAATATGTAAATACTAGAAAAAAATTAAAGAATCCATGTCCGATTTCCAACTAAAAATTAGTTAACGTGAACCTCCTACTGCGAAAAGGTTCAAACAAATTAAAACATAAGGAATAATCCTTGAAAAAATATATTAACTATTGAGATATGTCCAAAGAAGTTTCCACAAAATTCGAATAGATTGTAATAGTAACGCTAAACCTAATCTATACTCTATACTATATTAAAAGCACAAAGGCCCTTAAGTCGTTCGCCTTTTTTACTCTTTAAAATATAGAGTTCACATTAGACAAAATAGTAATTAAAGTATTTCATTAATATTTAGAAATAATTATTTAATTAATTCTCCTATAATTTAGGAATAGCTATTTAATTATTCTCCTATTATTAACCGTCTAGGAAAGGTAATAAAAATTTTCCTAATTTTTTTCCTATTCGTTCTACTCCCTACGTATGTTGGAGTAGTTTATAGCTTTAAGGTTTTGGAGACCTTTTTTGTAGTTAAAAAAATTCTGCCTAACCTAAATTTTCGCCCTTATGTTGGAGTATTGAATGCGTTTATTTTGTTAATATTTTTTAGGTTTAGGAGATTTTTTTGGTTAAATTTTTTTGCCTTAAATCACACACACAATTTTCTTTTTGGTTAGGAGACTTTACTATTTGGTAAAATTCATATTATGTGCTTTGCGTGTGCACCTAATCTCAATATGTAAGTATACTTACTAAAAGTTATATTCGAGTATAAAATAAAAATTTTAAATTTTTGAAATCGATGAATATTCAACTTTTCAGTTTTAGCAAGAATACATAACTTTTAAAGATCTAAGGGCAATTCTAAAAAAATTGAAAAGCTATTTTTAAGTTCATTTTAATAGACAGAATGTAATATTTTTTCTTTCTTGCGAGCAAAATACATGTTGTTATATTTTTTTAATCAATAAAAATATATATATCAACTATTATAAAAACACAAAGCCTCATAGCGAAATATTAATAAACCTTTTTACCCTTAAAAATAAATTTCAAATAGGATAACATTGGCATTTAATTATTTTTCGTAATAATTATAATTTTTAAATCAATTATAATATTATGATAAAATTAATAACCTAATTGTCCATTTTTATTGATTACTACATAACGAAACATAATATACATGGTTATTAAGACAAAAGCAATATTCATGAGATATTCTAATTTCAAATTACTAATAAATTCTTTTGTATACGTTAACTTAATTTATTACTTAAATAAATATTATTAGAAAAGGTCATGAATAAATGAATAAAATTCTTTATATGTGTGTCAATTGCATGATCAATATTTATCATTTTCAAGAACTCAAACTTTTATTTAATATTATTTTTTGTGACTAAAACCATGATTTGAATGTTATTTATATATTTTAAAAAAATAATTCTCATCAATATAGGGTACACGCGCAACGCGCGTACCGTGAGACTAGTTGTGATAAAAGTGTGTAACAAAAAATATTTAACTAAATTTAGTTTTTCATTTTCATAAAATATTCAAAAATATATAATTTTAAATTCATATGAAATACAAATATGATATACAATTATAAAAGCACGATCTCCAACGCAAAATTTTGATTGACATTTTTACCTGTAAAAATTAAATTTTATATTAAACAAAGTTATCGTTTAATTATTTTTAATATTTAGGACTCCAATATTCACTGAAATTTATAGTTCAAAATTAGATGTTGGATTCTATTTTTGCAATAGTAATTTATTTTCTTTAATGTGTTAGACAATTCATATAGTATTTCTTGTTATTAAAGAAATAGTATAACTTATATTTTGTTCGCGAAGAAATAAAAAAATAATCTTCTATTAGTTACGTGACCATATTTGTTTCTCTTCGAAACAACTTGAAAATGACGAAAAAAAAGAAGAGCGAATTTGAAATAGTTTTACAAGGAAAAAATAAATTCACATTAAATCATGAAATGCTATATGTTTTTGCATAAACTAAAAAGGAGCCATAGTAATTTGTAAAGTTGAGATGATAAAAGTTATAGAATCAGAACTAGGTTTAAGTTAAATATATAAAATAATAATTGATGAATTATATGGAGCAGAATTTCTCTCATTAGTTGTAATGACCCAATCGGTCGTTTTGAGCTCTAGCGCGTCGTTCGGCGATTTGAGGTTATGAGCAACTTCACTTCAGGTATTATGACTTGTACGCATGATCGGAATTTAATTTCAGGAAGTTTGGAGCTGATTTGGAGAGAGAATTCTCATTTCGAAAGTTTTAAGTTAAAAGAATTGACTAATATTGAATTTTTAAGTAAACGACCTCGAAATCGGGATTCGGATGTTCCAGCAGGTTCGTGTGATGATTTTGTACTTGGGCGTATGACGGATCGGGTTTGGAAGACTTGGGAATGTTCGGCATCAATTGTGGAAGTTAGCATTTTTGGAAGGATTTTATAAGTTTGGGGTGAAGTGCATTTAAGTGTTATCGATGTCTGTTTGGGATTCTAAGTCTGGGAATAGCTTCATATGGTGATTCGGGTATTAGGAGCGCGATCGGAAGTGGATTTGGAGGCCCGTAGATCATTTTGGAGTCATTTGGCGAAAGTTAGAAATTTGAAGGTTTTTTAGAAATTTGACCGAAAGTGGACTTTTTGATATCGGGGTCGGAATCTGATCCCGGAAGTTGGAGTAGGTCCGTAATGTCAAATGTGACTTGCGTGCAAAAATTGAGATCAATCGGACGTGATTGATAGGTTTAAGCATTGAAAGTAGAAGTTGAACTTCTAAGGTACTTCAAGTTTGATTTGGGATGTGATTCGTGATTCTAGCGTTGTTTGATGCGATTTGAAGCCTTGAGCATGTCCGTACTATGTTTTTAGACTTGTGCGGGTATTTTATTTGGAGCCCCGGGGGTTCCGGTGAGTTTTGGAGTAGCTTCGGAGCATTTTGTTGAGAAGTGGGATTGCTGGTGCTGGTGGACCGCATTTGCGGTGTTTTGGTCGCAAATGCGACAGTCGCATTTGCGAGATGGAGCTCGCATTTGCGAGCCTGGGCTTCTGAGGGGAAAGTTGGCATTTGTGAACCTTGCATTTAACTCATTTAAAGGGGAAAAAATATTTAACTAAATTTAGTTTTTCATTTTCATAAAATATTCAAAAATATATAATTTTTAAATTCATATGAAATACAAATATGATATATGTCACACCTCCTTTTTTCCTACACCCCGGAAAGGGTATAAGGGAGTTTGACAATCGAAACGGGATTCATTTATTATTAAAAATTCAGAGTCGCCACTTGGGATAATTTATGGTGTCCCAAGTCACCGGTTTAAATCCCGAATCGAGGAAAAGATTGACTCTGTTTTACAGTCCGCGAACACAAAAATCCGGGTAAGGAATTTTATTAACCCGGGAGAAGGTGTTAGGCATTCCCCGGTTCCGTGATTTTAGCACGGTCGCTCAACTGTTATAATTGGCCTATTATCTGATTTTAATACATGTTTTAGCTTATGGTTAAATTTTAACTTATTAACCGCTCTTATTCATTTTTAGGAAGATTGCAACGTCATTTAAAATATGTCGTGAACCACGTCACATAAATGCACCCGCGGTCCACGACACATTTTATTTAACGTTGTTGGGATTTGGATTTGGGTCACATGAAATGCACACCCGAGTTTAGGAAGGTAATTTTAAATTACGCGCCTAAAGCAACTATGCATTTTTCAACTTTGCGAGGGCCATAGAAAATACGCTAAATAGCATGCCTCGAATTCTATGGATTTAAAATTAATTAAATGAGGGCCATGCGTTTTGAGATTTTATTGTGGATGGAGTGGTATAATTGATAAGTACAAAAGACCTAAAGAAATGGGTTAGCTACATGTATATCGCTGGAGCCTTTTGTTATAGCATACTATAATTCAAAAAGGTAGATGTGGCATTTATGTGAAAATAACAAAAGACAGGTGTCAGCTTTGGGTTCATCTCCATATCATCTTCAAAAGACCGACTTTCGATTTCAAATTCTAGAAAGAAACTAACAAAATTTTATAGCAAAATAATGAATCTTAAATGACCATATGAGCACAAAAAGAAAAAGAAATCATGCTGAGAACTATTCGGATGAACCAGAAGGAACAAAACAAACATAGACATACAAAAATGCATTTTAAACTTGATTATAACAAAGAACACGTAAAGTAATTAATTTATTTAATACTATGCTAAAGTAGTATCACCACTATAACTTCTACAGTACCATTTTGAAGAAGAAGAAGAAATTGAATCTTCACATGGTTAATTTAAGAAAATATGCAGTCAATAACATAAATTGAAGATTAGATCATTCCACTAACGCAATCTATTTTTTTTTACATCTTAAAGTCGACAAATTGTTCAACTTCACATACTTCTTTAAATTTCAAAATATGAACATGGTGCTACATGATCTTGAAATCTAAATATAAACAAAACAATACCTGCTAGTTACAAGTCATGAGCCAAGAAAAATAAAAAAAAACAAAAATGAGACAGAGTCATGAACATACTAAAATAACGTTAACATTTGCAAATCTCAATTCACTCAATTAAAGAAACATCATTCATGCGAACAGATCCAATACGAAAGAAATTTTATCAAAAGAACCAAATTAATTTACTTCTGCTTCAATAAAGATGCTCCGATATTTTTTAACTCAAGAGCTTGAATTACATACCTACAAGAGAGTGAATTCAAATGAATAAAATCTGAAAGTTGTAGAGTTAATACAGCAACAACAACAAAATCTCTATCAACTCTTCTTCAAACCCAAGATTCAAGGCCCGAAATGTTGAAAGAAAAATTTAATGAAAATTTTCAACCTAAATTTCTCTCCTCCCCCTCTCTTCTTTTTTTCTTCTTTCTTCTCAAATTTTCTCTTCTATTTATAGCAAAATTTTCGAATTTTTTTAGATTTTTTTTAAAAAAAATATTTTATTATTTTTTAATTAAAAGAAATCCCACTTACAAATTGCTTTTATTTTTTTATAAAAAGAAATTCCACCTTTCTTTACTTTTATTTTTTAAATTCCAACTTTAATTACTTTTATCTTATTTAAAATCCCTTTTTTTTTAAAAGAGAATTCCACTTATTTAACTTTTCTTAAAAAAACAATCCACTTTCTTTTGCTTTTCTTTTAAAAATGCTACTTTATTTTACTTTAAATTTTTTTAATTTTCAGATACCTTTATATTTGTTTTTTAATTCCAACTTTCTTTTACTTTTTATTTTTTAAAAATTTCCACAAAACTTTTCTTTTACTTTTTTAATTTTCTACTTTCTTTTACTTTTTATTTTTTAAAAATTTCCACAAAACTTTTCTTTTACTTTTTTAATTTTCTACTTTCTTTTACTTTTTTAAAAGAGAATTCCACCTACTTTTAATTTTTTTTTATTCAAAACTTCCCTTTTTCTTATTTTGTAAATCACTCCTGAAAATTTAAAAAAAATAATATTTTTTCGGAATTTTTTTATTATTTTAAAACAAAAATAAAATAATATTAATAATAATAATTCACCTTTTAAATTTTGTATTTTTACCCTATAATAAAAAGTGTAACAAAGCTAAAAATTGTAGGTTAAAACCCCTAAAATATTTACATAGAAGAAGTGATAAAAAAATAAATATTATCAAAAATTAGGTGCTCACAGCTGCCCCTCTTTGTTTGGAAACATGAAGAGTTTTCAAGCAAAGATAAGGTGAGTCATATGACTAATTTTTGAACATATTTTTATTCAAAAGGGAAGAAATAAGGATAAGATAAAAGAGAAAGAGTGCAATCGAGTCTTGGTTTTGGACAACCTACATATCCCGGGTTATAGCGGAATCAGGTTGCGTGTAGTTCAAGAAGTTTTGGTAGCTGGTACTACCGAAGAGCTGTGATTTTGCTGTTATTGCTGCTGTTTCTGCTTACTGAACTCCTTATTACACCGTGACAAAATAAAAGAAGCCAGACTAAACTATGATATACGAATTACAAGAATCCTATCTATATCTTGAACTTGCAGTTTCTGCTGCCCTGCTGACTTGTACTCTCTGAGTGAGATTCCTTTGTTGCTGACTTGAATTGCATTCTGAGATGCTTTCCCTTCGTTTTTCAGGTGGTTTCCTGATTGCTGAACTCCTTTGAACCTTGCTGCTTCCCTTCGTTCTCTAGGTGGGCTCTTGATTGCCAATACTTGCACTGCTTTTCCTCGAAACTTGAACTTTTTCCCTTCGTTCTTCAGGTGGGTTCCTGATTACCAACACTTGACTTGCTGCTTCCCTTCGTTCTTCAGGTGGGCTCCTGATTACCAATACTTGAACTGTATTCCCTTGCTCTCTCCAGGTGGGCGCCTGATTGCCAAAACTTGAATTGTATTCCCTTGCTCTCCAGGTGGGCGCCTGATTGCCAAAACTTGAATTGTATTCCCTTGCTCTCCAGGTGGGCGTCTGATTGCCAAAAACGGAATTGTATTCCCTTGCTCTCCAGGTGGGCTCCTGACTGCTAAAACTCGAATGTATTCCCTTGTTCTCTAGGTGGGCTCCTGACTGCTGAAACTTGAAATGTATTCTCTTGTTCTCCAGGTAGGTTCCTGATTGCTGAACTCGAAATGTATTCCCTTGCTCTCCAGGTGGGCTCCTGACTGCTAAAACTCGAATGTATTCCCTTGTTCTCCAGGTGGGCTCCTGATTGTTGATACTTCAACTGTTGTTCCTTGTTCTCCAGGTGGACGCCTGATTGCTAGTACTTGGTCACGCTCTTATCTTTGATATCTGTGTTGTTCTCCCTATTCTTCAGATGGGCACCTGACTTCAACAAAAATAGACAAAACAAAAGAAAATTTTCTGCCCCAGTTTGGTAGCTGGGCGCATCTGTGAGTTTAAACTGAATCACATCACCAAATATTACTAAGAATTTGAAAGCTAGGTCCCATTATCCAGGGGGTCCTGACAACTCTTAACTAAACGACGATTTTAAATCTAAGCTATATCTTGTTATCTAAGGAGGTCTTAAACTATTACCCATTATCCAGGAGGATCCTGACAATTCTTAATTAAACGACAATTTTAGAGCTAAATTATATCTACTGAAGGGTATGTCTTATGCTAAATCTTGTTATCCAAACCAGTTTTAAACTACGTCCCATTATCCAAGCGGGCCCTGGCAACTCTTAAATCAAGTCTTATCTTAAGAGTGACAATTCTACGGCTAAATTATATTACCCTACAACAAGAACTTATGCTAAACCTTGCTATCTAATGGAGATCTCAAAGCTAGGTCCCATTATCTAGGAGGGTCCTGAAAACTCCTAATTGAATCATATCTTAAACATGCGAACTTTAAAACCATCTTATTCCTTGGGATACATTTATGCTAGATTTTACTACTCATGAGTGTTTTAAATTTTAAACTAGGTCCTATTTTCTAGGAGGGTCCTGAAAACTCCTAACTAAATTCTATCTCCAGAATGAAAATTTTGAAACCAACTTATCTTCTTTTGGGGTACATTTATGCCAAATCTTGCTACTCAGTCGTGTATTTTGAATTTTAAACTAAGTCCCATTTTTCAGGAGGGTCCTGAAAATTCCTAATTGCATCCTATCTCGAACATGCAAACTTCTAAACCGACTTATATTCCTTTGGGATATATTTATGCTAGATTATGCTATTTCTGATCTTTGAACTAGGTCCCATTTTCTAGGAGGATCCTGAAAATCAAAAATCAAACCTGTTTGGTGACTGCCTTTCTCCACGGAGGGTTTCTCCGAAACAAACGAACTTTTCTGCCCCTGTTTCAATCAAAGAAAAATCTTGTTAGTTTAAAATGTGGTGGTTGGTTTGTGGCCTTGACTTTGAGGGCGATTGCTCCATCACTTCCTATGATAACTGATTTCCTCTCGAGGACCTTGCTTGCTTATGGACTAGCCACTTTCTCTGTCATCCTTATCACAGAAAATGCCCATTCTCTGTTCAGACCCAATTCCTTCTATCTGTTGCACTGTTCATGAACTGACATTTACCAACCTTAGGGTTTTACCGAAAATACCTTTGATCCGTCCACCTAACACCCTCCATCTGTTGCATCGTGCTCTTGTGTTGACATGTACTGCACCTTTGTGTTTCTCATGAATTCCAAAGCACGTTAATTTCCATCCACTTAGTGCGCATGCTGTTCTTTCCTGACTTAAATCACTGGCCTTGGCCTTGAAGTCTATTGTTCCCTCACTCGTCACGATAACTTTGATTTCTGCTTGGAAGACCTCGTTGTCACTGGTTAACCACTTTCTTTGTTGATCTCATCACAGAGAATACCTTTGACTCGTTCACCCAACATCCTCTATCTGTTGTACTATTCACAAATTGAAATATACCAAACCTTTGTATTCCTCATGGACCCCAAAGCATGTTGATTGCTACCAACTCAGTGCGCTTGTTGTTCTTTCCTAACTTATGCCATTTTGTTGTGCTGGCCAGATCCCGTTTTGTGCGATTATATAGTAAAGGACAAAGGAAAGAGATGACTCCTAACAAGAAAAATACAAAGTAGAAACCTATCAGATGTGTATACCAACTCTAATGACCATGACATAAAACCTGTAGCCTATTATGTTGAGCAAGTTTGATGTTCGACTCTTGTTGTACCTTTAAACCGTGAAACTGGGCTTCAATGCTCTGATTATCCAATCTGATTCACAATCCTTATTCGACTTGTAGTGCCCGGAGAGTTTTCACTATCAATCCTCTCTCATTTGTTCTTTCTCTCAACTCACTGTCGCCTCAAGGTGCCCGTGAAGGTTTTCACCAATAAGACTCTCTCATTTTTTATTTCTCTCAGCTCTCGTCGCCTTACGGTACCCGTGAGGGTTTTCACCAATAAGACTCTCTCATTTTCAATATTTTCTGCTTGGACCAGAGTGTTGCCCTTGATATGAATCCTCCATTTTCTTGACTTGGCATCTCTCGAAGACTGATCGGAAGGTCTTTCTTTGGACCGTAATGTGGGCTTTTGGATAGGGTTAGAAAGAAAGGATATCAAAGGCTCAAAACAATTTGAATGGGTTCAAAATTACAACTTTCGGAATCAGATTTCCTACCACAACCACCACTTCTACCCCAGTTTCTTTGATTGGGGACTTTTGTATTTTTATTTTGATGAGACCGAACCATGAGGTTGCCTACGTATCCTTAAAAGGAATCAGGTCGAACGTAGTTCATGACATAGGAATTGCTCTGTTGTTGTGATTTTTCTTTTCTTTTTCTTCTTTTCTTTCTTCCTTTTTCTCTTTTTGTTGTTTTGTTGTTTTTTCTTTCTTCTTTTCCTCTTTTTTTTTCTTTTTCTTCTTTTCTCTTTTGCTTTTCTCTTTTCTTTTTATTGTTCTTCTTCTTCTTTTCTCTTTCCTTCTTTTTTCTTTTTTTTTCTTTTTCTTTCTTTCTTTCTCTTTCCTTTTCTTTCTCTCTTTCTTTCTTCCTTTTCTTATCTTTCATGCTTGTGTTTTTGATATTCGCTACTGATTCCGAAAGAGGGGTATGAAAAAAAAAATTAGGCTCAAAAGGGGTGACGAGGGATAAAGTGTTTAGATAGCAGAACAAAATGCCTTCGTCATTCCAACCTTCAAAACCTGCCAAGTACAAACAACACAATTAAACAAATCAAGAAAAACACTCGTAACATCTTTTGGTTGCGCCAGACTTGATGACCGTACCCACACATTCGCCTTCTACATTTGTTATATACAAAGCACCATTGGACAACACTCTCACTTCATTACCGCGAACGGCCCCCTACAAATTTGGGGCAAACTTGCTTTTATCTTCAAATTGATGTGGCAGGATGTATTTCAATAGGGGTTCTTTATGTTCTATCTGCCCCAGTTTCACACAATTCGGGCTTGAAGTGATCTCAAAATGCCTTTACTTATTTCCCTCAAATGTCCTTACATCTTCAATATTGTTTCATTGCTTTGTGACTAAACTGACTTTTAAAACCAGGCTGAGAATTATGCATGCATGTCACGTAACTAGAGTCAACAGGAAAAGGACTATAAAAGGAAAAGAGAACTAAACAAAAATGACTAGAAATAACAGAAAATAGAAACTTGCATTAGACAGATGGTGAAAGGGTTTGGACAACAAAACAGACAAACTAGACTGGGGTTACAAACCTAGAACAAACCTAGAAAATACTAAGCAGGCTACTAGACTAAACAAACTAGGCAAAATAAGAGGATAGAAGGGTTTGAGTCACAAGACAATATCTGGATTACAACCCTGAAATAACCCGGACAACAGAAATGACAACAAAATAAACCACCAAAACTCTTCCCTGGCTAACCAAGACAGAAGCGTCTTTCCAATTGCCAAGCTCGGCATCTTAGCCACTGAATTCTGCATCAACATTACTAGGACCTTCACAAACTTCCATCACATTGTTCTTAACAAATTGCTTTTGGGTTCCCTTTGCTGGCTCGTTCTTAAGATCAGCCTCTGATAGCTTTGTAGTGCGTGGACCTTCGAGGATCTCAGAAGAATTTTCATATTCCTTTTCAAAACAAATCATACTCACCATATGCGTCTCATTGCGAGCAGGCGATGGACTTTGGCTAGTGTCTGCTGCATCTAGATTTTGCACGACAATGTCACCTACATCAATAAGCTTCTGAATTGCTTTCTTCAGATTCCAACACCTCTATGTCATACCCCGGGGCATCTGAGCAATATGCGCACCTTTGAGAAAAATCAAACTTCTTTGACAGAGGGTTTGGCATTTTTATATGAATCGGCTTCAACATGTCCAATTGCTTCAACTTTTGGAACAAACTGGCATATGACACTCCCAATGGGGTGAAAGCATTTTCTTTTTTCAGCAACCTCTCATTCTTAAATGCTTGATTGGGCCGGAAACCTGATCCAGGGATTTTTTATAGGCTCATGGGGGTGGATAGGCATTTTGTAGAGCTGGGTACTGAGAGAGTGATGTACGATTTTGGGAGTTCCGTGGAGAGAAATGGCATTGGGGAGGATCATCTGGTGCATCAGGATATCCCCAGGGACGATGTGGAGGCTGGAAGTATTGATCGGGAAAGCCCATCGGATCATGTTTTCGGTTTCTCTTTCTTCCACCCGAGCTTACTGGGATGTTCTGAATGTCTTTTGAACAGCTCATGATTTTACCTGATTTGATTCCCTCTTCTACCATCTCCTCCATTTTTAACACATCATTGAAAGGCTTTCCCAATGCTGGGATCAAATGACTGAAGTAGGTGGGGCCCTGGGCTTTTAGGAAGAGCTCAACCATTTCTTCTTCCCTAATTGGGGTATTGACTCGAGCAGCCTGCTCCCTCCATCTGAGTCCAAATTCTCTAAAGCTTTCCTCCGGCTTCTTTTCCATTTTAGATAGGGAGGAGCGATCTAGGGTAACACCTAATCGGTATTGAAAGTATCGAACAAAATCTCGAGCCATGTCACTCAATGTAGGCCACTTACCAACATCTTGACGATTATGCCAGTCCAAAGCTGCCCCAGTCAGGTTCTTACTGAAATATGCCATCAACAGGTCATATTTCTCTCCAACGCTTCTCATTTCACTGCAATAAACCCTCAGGTGGGCTACCGGATCTCCACACCCATCATACAAGTTAAATCTTGGCACTTTGAACCCCGCGGGCAGACGAACGTCAGGGGACACAGACAGTTCTTTGTAAGCCATGATACCCTAGTCTCCCATTCCTTGCTTGTTCTTTAAGGACTGTTCTATGCCTTTCAGCCTCCTGGGTATCCCATCTCGCCCTTTTTCTTCCTGTGAACTTTTCATTTTCAACATGAGGCTCATCTCGCGGGCCCTGTTTGTATGAGTTGGGAACCTTGTAGGCAACCTCTGAGGGGTAATATTGGGCATCGTGAGCTTTGAGTGGGTGTTCATTATTGGGGATGGTGGATAAGACAGGAGGGCAATTTTTGGGAAAGGTAATTGGAAGATGAGTGATGGAGCTACTAGGGTGGTTGGGAAAGCCATGATAAGCGGGTGGATCTGGAGAGTATGGGGGATCATCTGGCACTATGACCGGTGTTTGGGTAAGGGTAGTATTTAGGAAGCTAGGTGGTGGCAGGGGTGGTGCCTTCCCAGTCATCCAGGCCTGATACATGTCCGTCATATGTTGTCTTAACATCTTCACCTCTTCAACCAACCCATTGTCATGTTCAACCAATTGCTTTTGGGCACCTGTATCAACCAACTCAGTTTTGTTGTTGTCTGCCATTGCCTTTTGACTTTATGCTGTGGAGAGGAGTTACTACTTCGAGAACCAGAAACCAACCACCTTTCTGTTATGAAGATATCAAAAGGAACAAAATGGGGTCATCCCGTTAGTGTTAGGGCATTTAACAACAAAAATATCACATTGCGTGTAATGCACCTATCAACAATTAATGATTCTAGAATGACTTCGAAGGTCATAAGGTCACTTGGCATCATCCCAATTTGTCCATTTGAATCTTCTCTTTTCTTTTCTTTCCTCGCACTTCTTAGCTCGCTCATTTTCCTTCCCCTTTTTCTTTCTGATTATCGCTCTTTTTCTTCCTTCTCATTTCTCACATCCCATGACTTCACCTCTTTTTTTCGTTTCCCTTTTTTTCCTTTTTTCCCCTCTTTTTTCCTCTTTTTCTTTTAATAATAATAAAAAAAATGATTCGATCGAACCCTATGTAGGTTGTCTACGTATCATGACCCCGCATGAATCAGATCTTTGCATAGTTCTGAGAAGATCGGGAATAAAGTAAACAAACTAACGCTTCCATTTTTCTTTTCTTTTCTTTCTTTTTTTTCTTTTCTTTTTTTTAAAAGAGGTACTCTATGAGAAATTATCAAGGAAAAACCCTAAAAGAGAAAAATATTTTTTGGTTTTTTTTAAGGAAATCTAAGGAATAAACCACAGAAAGACATTTTGAATTGTCATTTGATATCCTGACGCAAGATCTCGAAGCAAGCAATGAAAAAGATAAAACAGAATGTTTTTGGATTTCAATTTTGATTGCCTAAAGGAAAAATTCCAATGATAAACAAAAGATAAAGTATTTTTTTTGTATAATATCCTAAAGTTCTAATGAAAATAAAAGATTTATTTTTTTATTTTTCACTAATTTCCCGAAGAAACACCTCAAAAGAAAATCTTTTTGGATTTTGGAATTAACACCTTAAAGAAAGCTTTTAAAGAAGTATTAAAAGAATTTTTTTTTTCATTTCTAGAATTAGTATTCTAAAGAAAATTTATAACGAAATATAAAATGCAACATCTCTTTTTTTTTGGATCTTTACTTGTAACATATTTCCAAATGCAAAATAAGAAATACAGTAACAAAAGACTATACAAACTTAACTAAACAATACAAACTCTAACATCACCTAAAAGACTAAATACTACTATATAGGACTAGAAAAATAAACAAAAATAATTGACTCAAAAACATAAAATGGCTCCTCGAGCAGCTCCTGAATGCAGTGATCCTGGGGTGTCTGTCATGTTCAAACTTCGGTAAATAAATCCACACTTGTATGAGAAAACTTTAAATCAACACTACGTGAGACAATAACACTCCCTACTGGACACATGGAAGACATGGTTGAGGCTATTTTTGCAAACTGACTTATTTGGCCAAAAGGTGGCTAGAAGTGAAAAATTTGGCTATGACCCCGCAAAGCCAAGAACCTAAGATTTACTAGGAAGACCGGACCCTATGTGGGTTGCCTACGTATCCCTCCCCGAAAGACGAGAATCAGGTTTGCGTAGTTCGGGCAAATTGGATACGGGCGAGAATTAAAACAAAAACAACTAATTTAGAGAATATATATTTTTTTTCCCTGAAAATGATGAAACATGCAACATCTTTTTTTGGATTTTCTTTTTCCTTCTTTTTTTTGATTTTTCAGAAAATAATGAAAAAAGTGCAAAATCTTTTTTTTTCCAATTTTCAAGCTCTCTTTTTTTCTTAACAAAAATGTGACAGAAACCATAATTAGGCCCCACTCGCTTTATCTTCACACTTCACCCTCTCTTTTTCTCTTTCTTTTTCCTTTTTTTTCCATATGCCCTCGACTATCATTGGTCCGCCAAATGACCCTTGTACCCCTGAATAGATGCAACATGTAGCACATAGGATGCATCAAGATGGTCTGTTATTTTGGGTATACCTATCCTAGACGGACCCAACCCCTGTGTTGAGTCCCCAAAGTCAAAATGCACAGGATGCAAACAAGCGTTCCTACTAGGGATCCGGCATGAGGCTGAGTTATTCTAGGTTCAAAACCTGGGTATGTGTTCTAGACTGTGTACCCGAGCGGACAACTCGAGCCGAGGAGGGGGCTACGTACTGGGAACCAAAAGGCCATCCGGCTTAGTAACTTGTCCGAGCCTCTTTCTTATTTCAAGATATGACACTAGCAGAATAGGGAGTCTCGACCAACGAGCACATCCCCGAAGATGAGAAGAGAAGGGTTTCGTAACAGTTTATATAAAATTCAACCAAATATCAAAGCGGTAAAAGCAACATTTAGCACATCAGGCCCAAACATGTGAATAAAATCAGATAATAAATAAAGCCAAATATTACAATTCATCTAAGCTCGAATTCTGAACCCTGAACCAAAGATTCTGGGTTCGATCCCCAGCAGAGTCGTCAGAGCTGTCACACCCTCTTTTTTCCTACACCCCGGAAAGGGTATAAGGGAATTTTTTCCAACTTAAAGTGACAATCAAAACGGGATTCATTTATTATTAAAAATTCAGAGTCGCCACTTGGGATAATTTATGGTATCCCAAGTCACCTTTTCAAATCCCGAATCGAGGAAAAGATTGACTCTGTTTTACAGTCCGCGAACACAAAAATCTGGGTAAGGAATTTTGTTAACCCGGGAGAAGGTGTTAGGCATTTCCCGGTTCCGTGGTTTTAGCACGGTCGCTCAACTGTTATAATTGGCCTATTATCTGATTTTAATACATGTTTTAGCCTATGGTTAAATTTTAACTTATTAACCGCTCTTATTCATTTTTAGGAAGATTGCAACGTCATTTAAAATATGTCTTGAACCAAGTCACATAAATGCACCCGCGGTCCACGACACATTTTATTTAACGTTGTTGGGATTTGGATTTGGGTCACATGAATGCACGCCCGAGTTTAGGAAGGTAATTTTAAATTACGCGCCTAAAGCAACTATGCATTTTTCAACTTTGCGAGGGCCATAGAAAATACTTTAACGCGCCTAAAGCAACTATCCCACTTACAAATTGCTTTTATTTTTTTATAAAAAAAAATCCCATCTTTCTTTACTTTTATTTTTTAAATTCCAACTTTAATTACTTTTATCTTATTTAAAATCCCACTTTTTTACTTTTTAAAAGAGAATTCCACTTATTTAACTTTTCTTAAAAAAATAATCCACTTTCTTTTGCTTTTCTTTTAAAATGCTACTTTCTTTTAACTTAAATTTTTTTAATTTTCAGATACCTTTATATTTATTTGTTAATTCCAACTTTCTTTTACTTTTTATTTTTTTAAAATTTCCACAAAACTTTACTTTTATTTTTTTAATTTTATACTTTCTTTTACATTTTTAAAAGAGAATTCCACCTACTTTTACTTTTATTTTTTATATTCAATACTTCCCTTTTTCTTATTTTTTAAATCACTCCTGAAAATTAAAAAAAATATATTTTTTCGAAATTCTTTTATTATTTTAAAATAAAAATAAAAATAAAATAATATTAATAATTCACCTTTTAAATTTTATATTTTTACCCTATAATAAAAAGTGTAACAAAGCTAAAAATTGTAGGCTAAAACCCCTAAAATATTTACATAGAAGAAGTGATAAAAAAAATTAAATATTATCAAAAATTAGGTGCTCACAATATACAATTATAAAAGCACGATCTCCAACGCAAATTTTGATTGACATTTTTACCTGTAAAAATTAAGTTTTATATTAAACAAAGTTATTGTTTAATTATTTTTAATATTTAGGACTTCAATATTCACTGAAATTTATAGTTCAAAATTAGATGTTGGATTCTATTTTTGCAATAGTAATTTATTTTCTTTAATGTGTTAGACAATTCATATAGTATTTCTTGTTATTAAAGAAATAGTATAACTTATATTTTGTTCGCGAAGAAATAAAAAAATAATCTTCTATTAGTTACGTGACCATATTTGTTTCTCTTCGAAACAACTTGAAAATGACGAAAAAAGAAGAGCGAACTTGAAATAGTTTTACAAGGAAAAAATAAATTCACATTAAATCATGAAATGCTATATGTTCTTGCATAAACTAAAAAGGAGCCATAGTAATTTGTAAAGTTGAGATGATAAAGTTATAGAATCAGAACTAGGTTTAAGTTAAATATATAAAATAATAATTGATGAATTATATGGAGCATAATTTCTCTCTTTAGTTGTAACGACCCGATCAGTCGTTTTAAGCTCTAGCGCGTCGTTCAGCGATTTGAGGTCATGAGCAACTTCACTTTAGGTAGTATGACTTGTATGCATGGTCGGAATTGAATTTTGGGAAGTTCGGAGTTGATTTGGAGAGAGAATTCTCATTTCAGAAGTTTTAAGTTAAAAGAATTGACTAATATTGAATTTTTAAGTAAACGACCTCGAAATCGGGATTCAGATGTTCCAGCAGGTTCGTGTGATGATTTTGTACTTGGGCGTATGACGGATCGGGTTTGGAAGACTTGGGAATGTTTCGGCACCTATTGTGGAAGTTAGCATTTTTGGAAGGATTTCATAAGTTTGGGGTGAAGTGCATTTAAGTGTTATCGATGTCTGTTTGGGATTCTAAGTCTGGGAATAGAACCATATGGTGATTCGGGTATTAGGAGCGCGATCGGAAGTGGATTTGGAGGCCCATAGATCATTTTGGAGTCATTTGGCGAAAGTTAGAAATTTGAAAGTTTTTAAAAGTTTGACCGAAAGTGGACTTTTTGATATCGGGGTCGGAATCTGATTCCGGAAGTTGGAGTAGGTCCGTAATGTCAAATGTGACTTGCGTGCAAAATTTGAGGTCAATCGGACGTGATTTGATAGGCTTAAGCATTGAAAGTAGAAGTTGAACTTCTAAGGTTCATCAAGTTTGATTTGGGGTGTGATTCGTGATTCTAGCGTTGTTTGATGCGATTTGAAGCCTTGAGCACGTCCGTATTATGTTTTTAGACTTGTGCGGGTATTTTATTTGGAGCCCCAGGGGTTCCGGTGAGTTTTGGAGTAGCTTCGGAGCATTTTGTTGAGAAGTGGGATTGCTGGTGCTGGTGGACCGCATTTGCGGTGTTTTGGTCGCAAATGCGACAATCGCATTTGCGAGATGGAGCTCGCATTTGCGAGCCTGGGCTTCTGAGGGGAAAGTTGGCATTTGTGAACCTTGCATTTAAAGAAAATGAGGCCTTTCGAGCTCAAATTCAGAAAATGAAAGTAGCGGCAAAACATCCAACACGAAGCGATAGAGACGAAAAACTCATTGCTAACCTGAGGCAGAAAGTAAATGACTATAGTTTTGATTTGAACAACTCAGAAAGTGAACTAGCCAAGGCTCGAAAGCAATTGGCTAAAAACGCAGATGAACGAGTATGCATGGTTAAGCAGTTGAGAGAAAGGTACGACGATGAGGTCGCAAGGTTAAAGAAAAGGGTCATCGCTTCGGAAAACAAAATGATCAAACATGCAAAAGACTTCAAAGTTGAAAGGGAACATTGTTATACAACATTGGCGCAATTAGAAATATATTTGCAACAACTTCAGGAGCAAAATCATGCGGCTGAGCAAACTTTGGAAGCCAGGGCCCAACAGATTGGGCGTTTGTTACAAGAAAAAGGCATCATAAGAGAGAGAATTAGAAACATCACTGACTACATCATTATGAAGTGCCAGATCTGTGAGGATATGACTCGCACTACCTTCTTTGTAGCAGTAATGACATTTGTTAAACAGATAATGAGCGACTTGGATTGACTTCAAAGGGAGCTTGCATATAGGCCCGCGGCGAGACCGAATGATGTCCCGCGGGCACCAGGAGCATTGATATATTCATGATTCTTTCCGTTCGAGTCTGCATTTCCCTTTTGTTAGCGTCTGTCAGTCATGTTGAGTTTGTATTTTCTTTCTGCTAGAGTCCGTCGAGTTGTTTTCGAGTCTATATTTTCTTCTGTTGGAGTATGATGTCTATTTTCGGAGTCTGTAATTCATCTTTGCATTGAAATCTGTTAGTCTTTTGGAATTTGTTAGTTTTGAGTTTGTAATGGAAGCATTTGTTGTTTTATTTTATGAAAACTGAAAATCCCAAAATGTTTTATTTCGCACTTATCTCCAAGAACTACGCTTGGTCTGATTCATGCGGGGTCGTGATACGTAGGCAATCTCCATAGGATTTGACCGTAACCAAATAAATAAAAAAAAAGAGAAAATAAGAAATCAAGAGAGAGTGAAAACAAAGAGAGAACAGAAGTAAGAGTGAAAGGAAGGAAACGAAAAAGTAAGAAAAGGTCGGGATGACGCATGCAACCGATCAAATACATAATAGAGACGGTTAACTGTTTAGGTGCATTCATGCCCAATGTGCGGTTACCAATCTGTTAAAGCCTAATCGCTAATAAGGTTGTTGTTTGATGTATTAAGTCCAGGCAGGTGGTTAGTTGACTGGCATTCTGGAAACTCACTCATACAACACCCGATCGAAAGACAGGCTGAATATGGCAAACTAGGAACCGGAAACAAGTATTGTCGACCCATCGAAAGAGGTGGAAGAAATGGACGTTAATGCGATGAGGGAAGAAATGTATAAGTTGAAGCAGCAGATGGCTGAAATGTACCAAGCCTCGGCGAAAGGGCACCCACCACCGGTTTATCCCGCCAACCCTACTTATATCCCACCATCATCCCAACCTCCGGAGCCTCCCACTGTGAACTCATCTCCAGCCTTTCCCCTCTACCAACAATGTCATGGCGCCACTTCCTATACTTCTCAAGCTCCACCACCCAAACAAGTCCCATACCCTTCTCCACCAATTACACCTATTTTTGTGGCACCTCCACCTGCTACGTTACACCGATCTTCCAGTGAACCCATGTTCCAAACTCACGACAACCAGTACTATCTCCCTGAACCCACCTTCAAAGTTCCAGAACCATATCCTTACACCCCTCATCTTGATATCCCGATAGAGACCGAGAAACCGCCCAAAAATCCCGAGCATGAAGAGATGATCAGAAAGATCAAAAGTTTAGAACAATCATTCCGAGATATGAGAGGGTTGGGAGGTCAAGTAAGTGTGGCCTATAAGGATTTATGTATGTTCCCAGATGTTCAGTTGCCAGCTGGATTCAAAATTCCCAAGTTTGATCTATACGATGGGCATGGTGACCCGGTAGCACACTTAAGAGGATTCTGTAGCAAGATGAGAGGATCATGTGGAAGAGATGAATTGCTGATGGCATATTGCAGCCAAAGTTTGAGTGGATCGGTTTTACAATGGTATACCAGACAAGATCACAACAGGTGGTACACATGGGACGATTTGGCCTAAGCCTTTGCCTGCCATTTTTAGTACAACCTCGAAATCATTCCAGATCGTCTGTCGTTGAAAAAGCTTGAGAAGAAGCCCGGTGAGAGCTTCAAGTAATATGGATTCCGTTGGAGAGAGCAAGCAGCGAGGGTTGACCCTCCGATGAAAGAAATCTAGATGGTTGATTATTTCTTGCAGGCCTTGGAACCCACTTATTTCGGTCACTTGGTGTCAGCAGTAGGTAAGTCCTTTAATGAAGTCGTGAAAATGGGAGGCATGGTTGAAGAGGGACTCAAGTCCAACAAGATCATGAGTTATTCAGCAATCAAGGCGATCACTCAGGCCATTCAAAACAGTACTGGGGTGTGCTCGGAAAGAAGAAGAAGGAAAACATTGCGACCATTGAGTCGGGAGCTTCGGTTGGATCCAAGAACCTTCCCCGTTACTACAACCAGCCGCGACCCTATCCCCAAACTTACCCCTACACTCCATATAACCCACCACAACACTATTACCCACCGCCAGATCCCCATTTTTCTGTCCATCACGCACAAACCTATACCCAGCCGCCCGCTCACTCACAATGGCATGCGCCAGCTCCACAAAACCCATACCAAGCTCCACAAAATAACTATCTGCCCCCAAAGGCCTATAGAAATCCTCCTGGAACGGGTTTTCGACCCAACCAAGCCTTTAAGAATGAGAGGTTGCAGAAGCAAAAGACTTTCACTCCATTGGGAGAATCATATGCTCGTCTATTCCACAAACTGAGACAGTTGGGTATGTTGAATCCAATCGAGGCTAAATTGACGAATCCCTCTCCCAGAAATTTTGACCGTTCGGTGAGTTGTGAGTATTGTTCAGGGGCCCCGGGACATGACACGGAGAAATGCTGAAAATTGAAAACAGCCATTTAAGAACTCATTGACACCAATCGGATTGAGGTCCAAGCTCCGGAGGCACCCAATATCAATCAGAATCCCTTGCCAGCCCATCATGAAATAAATATGATTGAGATAGTGCATAGGGGAGGGGAGCCTAAGAAGCCTTCGCAGACCGTCATGATGATTCGGGCTAGTGAAGTCAGGCCATTTGAAAAGTCAACCAGTGAGAAGTCTGTGATCAAGTTGAACAGGGAAAATAATGAACCACCTGTGGAGGTCAAGAGGGGGTCCTCAAGTGACGTTGCAGGAAAACATGAAAAAGCAAAAGTGGTTGTGTCGGGAATGATGAACAAACCTATGGTAATTGTGAAGGGCGCCCCCACAGATCATGTCGTTATCAAACCGGTAACTCAATTACCAATAGTTAACAGCAAGGCAGTCCCATGGAATTATGAACGAGTGACAGTGACTTACAAGGGGAAAGAGGTTAGAGAAGAAGTGTGTGAGACTCATGGTTTAACTCGATCGGGGAGATGCTTTGCCCCCGAAGAGTTGAGAAAAGCTAAGACCTCAAAAGATAATCTAGTGTTGGTGAAGAAAGCAGTGACTGAGGAAGAAGCAGAAGAATTTTTGAGAAAGATGAAAGTGCAGGACTATTCCATTGTGGAACAGTTAAGGAAGACACCGGCTC
The DNA here is from genome assembly GCF_000715075.1 of Nicotiana tabacum. Lineage (NCBI taxonomy): Eukaryota > Viridiplantae > Streptophyta > Magnoliopsida > Solanales > Solanaceae > Nicotiana > Nicotiana tabacum. Next base: position 162,568,907 of record NC_134087.1, read on the forward strand.
AGATCTCGCTCTTGTCATTATTGATCCATTCAGATGAACACCGTCGTGCTTTGATGAAGATCTTGAACGAGGCTCACATTGCTGACAAAATCTCAGTAAACCACTTGGAAAAGATAGCTAATAAGATATTTTCGGTAAACAGAGTCACTTTTTCTGATGACGAGTTGCCTGTGGAGGGTACCGAGCACAATAGAGCCCTCTATCTGACAGTGAAATGCGAAGATTCTGTGGTTACTCGGGTACTGGTTGACAATGGGTCTAGCGCGAACATCTATCCTCTCTCCACATTGAACAAATTGCAAGTGGAGGATGAAAGAATTCACAAGAACAATATTTGCGTTCGGGGATTCGACGGTGGAGGGAAAGATTCAGTTGGGGACATAGTGCTTGAGCTCACAATAGGGACAGTTGAATTTACCATGGAATTCCAGGTGCTCGATGTGGATGTTTCGTACAACCTGCTGTTGGGACGACCCTGGATCCATGCTGCCAAAGCAGTCCCGTCTACTCTGCATTAAATGGTCAAGTTTGAATGGGATCGACAGAAAATTGTTATACGTGGCGAAGATAATTTATGTGTGCCCAATGGTGCCATTGTTCCGTTCATAGAGGTTGATGATGGCAAGGGACCATGGGTTTATCAAGTTTTCGACAAAGTATCGGTAGAGAAAATTTCGGAAGGAAAGTGCGCTCCAACTCCAAAGATGGTTGTTGCATAAGTCATGTTAGCTGTTGAAATGTTGAAAAATGGTTTCATACCAGGCAAGGGTTTGAGTGCAACTCTGCAAGGTATTATGCAGCCAGTTTCTCTTCCAAAGAATCTGGATACTTTTGGTCTAGGGTTCAAGCCTACCGTTGCAGATGTGAGAAGAGCTAGAAAAATGAAACAGAAAGCATGGGCATTGCCAAAGCCAATCCCGCGTCTGTCTAGATCATTCATCAGGCCGGGTATCAGAAAGCAACTATTGTCAAAGGTTTCTGGACCACTGATTGGTGCCGATGGAGACTTAGAGAAGGGGTTCGAAAGGTTGTTCGCTGAGTTTAACATGGTTCAGGCTGGGGAAGGGTCCAGCAGGGCAGATGTTCAATTCGTGGGACCACGTGCCAAAGTTAACAACTGGGAAGCTACTCCTCTTCCTATCCGGAGGGAGTCTTGGTAGTGAGTTTTTATTTTCTTTTGTTGTCTGGATTATTCCAGGGTCTGTAATTCAGATACTATGTTCCGTCCAGTTGGATGTGTTAAAACCCTGTTATCTTTAAATTCAATGAAATGCAATTGTTCCTTTTCCTTCATTTCTTCTAATTTTATTTCTGTTTTCTTCTTTTTGTACAGTTCTTTTTATGCCGATATCTATGATATGACATGCATGAGGAATCTTTGGCCCAGTTTTAAAAGCCAATCTAACTCTGAAATAATAATACAAGAAATTGAGTGTGATGACGAGTTGGAATTTGATGATGATGAGGCCTATGAAGAAATTAGTGAGGAACTAAGTTATTTTGAGGAAAAACCCAAACCTAATTTGAACGATAGAGAAGTGGTTAATTTAGGGACCAAGAAAATGTCCGTGAAACTAAAATAAGTGTACATCTGGAACCTCAACTCATGGAGGAGATAATTAAAGGAATGTTCGAATACAAAGATATTTTTGCATGGTCCTATGACGACATGCCGGGTCCAAGCACTGATTTAGTGGTTCACAAGTTGCCCACTGACCCGGCATTCCCTCCTGTCAAACAGAAGCTAAGAAAGTTCAAAACGTATATGAGTGTAAAGATCAAGGAAGAGGTCACCAAGCAGTTCGATGCCAAAGTCATTCGGGTCACCCGGTATCCCACCTGGTAAGCCAATGTTGTGCCTGTACCGAAGAAGGATGGCAAGACCAGGGTGTGTGTTGACTATCGGGATCGTAACAAGGCGAGTCCAAAAGACAATTTCCATTTGCCTAACATCTATATCTTGATCGATAATTGTGCCAAACATGAGATTGGTTCTTTTGTAGATTTTTACGCGGGTTATCGTCAGATCTTAATGGACGAGGAAGATGCAGAGAAGATGGCATTCATCACGCCGTGGGGAACGTACTGCTATCGGGTCATGCCATTTGGTTTGAAGAATGCTGGGGCAACCTACATGAGGGCAATGGCAACGATATTCCATGATATGATACACTAGGAAATTGAGGTATACGTGGATGATGTGATCGTGAAGTCTAGAAAGCAGTCTGACCATGTCAGGGATCTGAAGAAGTTCTTTCGAAGGCTTCGCAGGTACAATCTCAAGCTTAATCCTACAAAGTGTGCTTTTGGGGTGCCGTCTGGAAAGTTGTTGGGGTTCGTAGTCAGCCGCCAGGGCATTGAACAGGATCTATCAAAAGTCAAGGCCATCCAGGAATTACTACCTCCGAGGAACAAGACCGAGGTGATGAGTTTGTTGGGGAGATTGAATTATATCAGCAGGTTCATCGCTCAGCTCACGACAACCTGTGAGCCAATCTTCAAACTGTTAAAGAAAGACGCTGCAGTCAAGTGGATAGACGAATGTCAGGAGGGGTTTGATAAGATAAAGGGGTGTTTGTCAAATCCACCCGTATTGGTCCCGCCAGAACCAGGGCGACCTTTGATCCTATATTTGACGGTTTTGGACAATTCATTCAGCTGTGTATTGGGTCAACATGACATCACTGGCAGGAAGGAGCAGGCCATATATTATCTCAACAAGAAATTCATGTCGTACGAGGTCAAGTACACTCAGCTGGAGAGGACATGTTGCGCCCTAACTTGGGTGGCACAGAAACTGAAACATTATTTGTCATCTTACACTACCTATCTCATATCTCGCTTGGATCCATTGAAGTATATCTTTCAGAAGCCTATGCCCACAGGGAGGCTTGAAAAGTGGCAGATCCTGCTCATAGAGTTTGACATTGTCTACGTGACTCGAACTGCAATGAAAGCACAGGCCTTGGCAGACCATTTGGCTGAGAACCCGGTTGATGAAGATTATGAACCTTTGAAAACTTATTTCCCTGATGAAGAGGTGATGCACATTGATGAGTTGGAACAAGTCGAGAAGCCTGGATGGAAACTTTTCTTTGATGGGGCTGCAAACATGAAGGGCGTGGGGATAGGAGCAGTACTTATTTCTGAAACAGGGTAGCACTACCCTGTTACGGCTCAGCTTCGTTTTTACTGTACCAACAACATGGTTGAGTATGAGGCATGCATTCTAGGTTTGAGGTTGGCTGTAGATATAGGTGTCCATTAAGTCTTGGTCTTGGGCGACTCGGACCTCCTGGTGCACCAAATTCAGGGAGAATGGGAAACACGGGATTTGAAACCCATACCATACAGACAATGTTTGCATGATCTTTGCCAGTGGTTTCAGTCAATAGAATTCAGGCATATACCAAGGATCCATAATGAAGTTGTCGATGCTTTGGCTACTCTAGCATCAATATTACATCATCCAGATAAGGCTTATGTGAACCCTCTGCAGATTCAGGTCCGTGATCAGCATGTTTACTGTAATATGGTAGAAGAAGAACTTGATGGGGAGCCATGGTTCCATGATATCAAAGAATACATCAGGATGGGGGTATATCCGATACAGGCCACAGGTGACCAGAAAAGAACAATTCGACGATTAACAAGCAAATTTTTCTTCAGTGGAGGGGTGTTATACAAAAGAACGCCAGATCTTGGATTGCTAAGATGCATAGATGCCAGACAGGCGACAGTTATCATGACTGAGGTACACTCCGAAGTTTATGGACCGCATATGAGTGGGTACGTTCTGGCAAAGAAGATTCTCCGAGCAGGTTATTACTGGCTTACTATGGAGCGAGATTGCATCAGTTTTGTGTGCAAGTGTCATCAGCGCCAGGTGCATGGGAGATTTGATTCATTCCCCACCATCTGAACTGCATACCATGTCAACACCATAGCCCTTTGTTGCTTGGGGCATGGATGTTATTGGGCCAATCGAGCCAGCATCATCAAACGGACATAGGTTTATCCTGGTAGCCATTGAATATTTTACCAAGTGGGTTGACGCGAAAACTTTCAAATCTGTGACCAAGAAAGCAGTGGTCGATTTTGTGCATTCAAATATCATCTATCGGTTTGGGATTCCGAAGGTAATCATCACGGACAATGGCGATAATCTCAACAGTCATCTGATGACAGAGACATGTCAGCAGTTTAAGATTATACATCGCAATTCCACCCCATATCGCCCTAAAGCGAATGGAGCAGTCGAGGCAGCCAATAAGAACATAAAGAAGATACTGCAGAAAATGGTGGAAGGGTCCAGACAATGGCATGAGAAGTTACCTTTCGCCTTGTTGGGTTATCGCACTACAATTCGCACTTCAGTAGGGTCTACTCCTTATTTGTTGGTGTATGGCACAGAGGCAGTAATACCCGCAGAAATTGAAATCCCATCCCTTCGGATTGTCGCTGAGGCAGAAATTGATGACGTTGACTGGGTCAAAACCCGCTTGGAGCAATTAAGTCTGATTGATGAAAAGAGATTGGCAGTAGTATGTCATGGCCAATTGTACCAATAGAGAATGGCGAGAGCATATAACAAGAAGGTACGTCCACGGAAGTTCGAAGTGGGTCAGTTAGTGTTGAGACGTATCTTGCCTCATCAGGTTGAAGCAAAAGGAAAGTTCGCCCCAAACTGACAGGGGCCATTTGTCGTAACTAGAGGGTTGTCCAATGACGCGTTATATTTGACAGATGTGGAAGGGAAATATGTGGAAATGGCTATCAATTCCGATGCAGTCAAGAGATACTATGTATGATTTCTTTGTTTGATTGTACTTGTTTGTATTTGGCATATTTTGAAGATTGAAATGCGAAGGCGTTTTGTTCTGCTATCTAAACACTTGATCCCTCGTCACCCTTTTTGAGCCTTATTTATTTTCTTTCTTACCCCTCTTTCGGAATCAGTAGTGAATATCAGAAACACAAGCGTGAAAGATAAGAAAAGGAAGAAAAGAAAAAGAGAAAGAAAGGAGAGAGAAAGAAAAAAAAGAAGGAAAAGAAAGAGGAAAAGAGAAAAGAAAAAGAAAAACAATAAAAGAGAAAAAGAAAGCAAAAAAAGAGAAAGAAAAGAAAGAGAAAAGAGAAAATCACAACAACAAAGTAATTCCTATGACATGAACTACGTTCGATCTGATTCTTTTTAAGGATACGTAGGCAGCCTCACGGTTCGGTATCATCAAACAAAACTCCAAAAGCCCCAAGCAAGAAACTGGGGCAGAAGTTGTGGTTGTTGTGAGAAACCTGATTCCGAAAGTTGTAACTTTAACCCATTTGAATTGTTTTGAGCCTTTTATACCCTTTCTTTCTAACCCTGTCCAAAATCCCACATTACGGTCCAAAGAAAGACCTCCTGATCAATCTTTGAGAAATGCCAAGTCGAGCAGATAAAGGTAATTCATGTCAGGGGCAACACTCTGGTTCAAGCAGGAAAAATAAAATGAGAGAGTCTTATTGGTGAAAACCTTCACAGGCACCGTAAGGCGACGAGAGTTGAGAGAAATAAAATGAGAGAGTCTTATTGGTGAAAACCCTCACGGACACCTTGAGGCGAAAGTGAGTTGAAAAGTCAACAAGTGAGAAAGGCCTGTTGGTGGAAAACTGTTTCAAGGCACTGCAGGATGAGCAAGGTCAAGGTTTGGGTAAAGTAATCAGGTCATGGAAATTCTGAGGCGATAAAGTACGACAACTGAAAGTTGATTAGTTGGACAGATTCGTCCAGTTAATCCGAAATGCATGTCATGATCATTGGTACTAGTTGTTCTACTCAGATAAGTTTCTTTTTCTTTTTCCCTTTGTAGCAGTTATCTTGTTTTGGATTCTTCTTATCTTTAACCCGCAAAGTCATTGCATTTCATTTTCTTTTGGGTTTATTTGTCTAAGAGGTTTTAATGTCAGTCTTGTCCCAAGTAAGTGGAAAGGAGTTTCAAAGCTCACTACCAACTCCCAAAATTGCAAATCACAATGTGGTCAGAGCATACTAAAGACAACATGATGTAAGGTGGGGTACAAGGAATCACCGGAAGTTTCATCGGTGGAATGATTTAGCAATGTCATGGGAGATGCAAAGGTTCAGATAAAGGGGTCAGAGGTGTGAAACAACAACACAAGTATAGAACACTCGGTTCGTCAAAGGCCATAGGATTTGAAAGTCAGTCGGAAAGTCAAAGCGGTTCAGGGCCAGTTCGGGAAAGCCATTCAGAACAAAACAATGCAATGGAAAGATCTCCAACAAGAATGCCATCAGCTAACCGCCACTTTAAACTGACCAAATTTTCTTTGATTGAAACAGGGGCAGAAAATTCATTTGTTTCGGAGAAACTCTCCGTAGGGGAAAGAGCAAGCATTAAAACAGGTTTGACCATAAGCTTTCAGGACCCTCCTGGAAAATGGGACCTAGTTTAAAGTTTAGAAATAGCATAATCTAGCATAAATATATCCCAAGGGGATATACGTTGGCTTAGAAGTTTGCATGTCCTAGATAGGATTCAATTAGGAGTTTCCAGGACCCTCATAAATAATGGGACTTAGCTTTAAGATTTTGATTGGATAATAACATTTAGCGTAAGTTCTGTTGTAGGGTAGTATAATTCAACCATGAAAGTTGTCACTCTTAAGATAAAACTTGACTTTTGATTTCAGGACCATCCTGGATAATGGGGAGTAGTTTGAAGACCCTCTTAGATAACAAGCTTTAGCAGAAATCACACTTTAGAAGATATAACTTAGATTTTAATTGCAGGACCCTCCTGAATAATGGGATCTAGCTTTCAATTCTTAGTAATACTTGGTAATACGATTTAGTTTTACACTCACATCTGTTCCCAGCCACCAAACTGGGGCAGAAAAATTTTCTTTGTTTTATCTATTTTGAAGTCAGGAGACCGCCTAGAGAGCAGGGAATACATTTCAAGTTGAAGTCAGGAGCCCTCCTGGAGAGCAGGGAATACTTTCAAGTTAGCAGTCAGGAGCCCGCCTGGAGAACAAGGGAGTATAATTTAAGTTTTAGTTTTCAAATTCTATGTTTTGTCTATCTTGAAGTCAGGAGCCCGCCTGGAGAGCAGGGAATACTTTCAAATGCAGCAATTAGGAGCCCGCCTAGAGAGCAGGGAATACATTTCAAGTTGAAGTCAGGAGCCCGCCTGGAAAGCAGGGAATACTTTCAAGTTTAGCAATCGGGAGCCCGCTTGGAGAACAAGGGAGTACAATTCAAGTTTTGGTTTTTCAAAATTCTTATTGATATTTGGTAATATGATTCGTTCAACACTTACACATGGGCCCAACTACCAAACTGGGGCAGAAAAATTTTCTTTGGTTTGTCTATGTTGAAGTCACGAGCCCGCCTTGAGAGCAGGGAATATATCTCAAGTTGAAGTCAGGAGCCCGCCTGGATAGCATGGGAATACATTCAAGTTCAACAATCAGGAGCCCACCTGGAGAGCACGGGAATGCATATCAAGTTCAGCAGTCAGGCACCCACCTGAAGAAGGGGAAAATATCTCATACTATAATTCAAGGCGGCAACAAAGGAATTTTACCGAAAGAATACAAGGCAACAAGGTAACAAGAAACACAAGATCATGTTTGAAGATCTAGATAAGATTTTATAAAGAGTAGATCATAGTCTAGTCTAGCTTCTTTTATTTTTGACACGGTGTAATAAGGGGTTCAGTGAGCAGCAGCAGCAGCAGTGAAATCCCAGCTCCATGGTAGTCCCAGCTACCAGACATTCCCAAACTACACTGACCTGATTCCTTTTTAGCCAAGGATATGTAGGCAACCTCGGAAGCAGGGTGCGGTCAAATCTTTCAAAAATTCTTCCCACGGAGTATTCAAACGGGCAAAAATCGCTCGTATCCGCTCACTTATCTTTGCACGAAAACTCTTCGTGTTTCCGCGCAAAGAGGGGCAGCTGTGAGCACGTGATTTTTGCCCTATATGAATTACTCCAACAGATTCAAAACAAAATAATTTCTTTCAGTGTTTGCAATTTTGTTGGATTTCGTGGCATTTCCTGTTAATTATTTGTATTTGTCTGTGCACGTTTATTTTATTTAATTCATGAAAAATACAAAGTATATGTTGCATCTGCATTAAGATTTAATTTTATATTTTTAATATTAATTAGTAAATTAGTTTGTTTATAAAAAATGAAAATCACAAAAAATAATTCATTTTGCATTTTTACTTTTTAATTTTGAATTGTATAATTTTTCTTTAAATTTAGGATTTAATTAATTATTGTAAATACCATGATGAGTAATTAATCTAATTGGGTAGGTTAATTTAATTTAAAAATTATTAATTAATTAGGTTTTATTTTAATTTTAATTTTGAAAAGAAAAGAATTTTGAAATTGAAAAAGGAAAAAGAAAGAAAAGAAAGAAATCCAGATCTAGGCTAAAACCCATTTAATTGTCCAAGCCCAAATGAAAATCACCCAATACCCGGCCCAAACCCACACCTTGACCCGGTCGGTTTCCCCTCCAAAACGAAACGACGTCGTTTTATGGGCAACAGATCAGGACCGTCGAGGTTTCTTGATCGGACGGTCCTGAAGCCCAGGTCCCTTAGTATTTAAATGTCCAAACCTGCCCCCACCCCTCACTCATCTCCCTCACAACCCGCCCCTGCCAAACCCTAACGACGCTGCCCCTAAATCCCCCACCGCCAGAGGCGGCGCCACCACAAACCAACCTCAGATTAACACCAAATACCCTCCTCAACTCCCTCAGTCCAAATCTACAAGCACCTTCCATCGAATAAGCCCAGAACGTCTCGAATCTTGATTTTAAAGAAAATCCTAGCGCCGCCCCTGTGTTCTCTGGTGGCGGCGCCACCTCGGTTCGACCCCAAAATCACACCCCTGAACCCCCATCTCTCCATCACCCTAAATCCCCACTTATATTCCCTCGAATCACCCCAGAACTCTCCGAATGTCAAATCTGAGTTCGAACCCTAAATTTCCGTCAAACCTGTGGGCATGCATGACCTTAAGCCTCCGATTTGCTCGAGTTTGAAGTCTGATTCAACACGAATTGATGCTGCTCATTTGTTCTTGACAAAGAACAAGTGATTAGCATCAGTTCTGTTCAAATCAAGGTGTCCGGCACCATTTTGGGTTTTGCTAGGGTAAGTTTCCTCCCCTTTTTCTTTGCTATCCGAGTTTACCTTCTGTTCCTCTTCTTTTCTTCTCCCTTTCTTTGAGTTTTTTACCTTGATTGAAATTTGAACAAGGTTCTGGACCTAGTTTCCCTTAAGATTGATTTTGCGTTTGTATCTGTTCCGTTGGCTTTTCAGCTTTCTTTTGTTGAAGTTTATGGTCTGGTTAACTTTCATCAGTGCCATGCTTAAATTCTCATTTTTATCTTTGTTTTGGTCACTAAGCTTAATTAGTTCCCCTCCAGTTTGTAATTGTTAATTAATTGATTTGTTTGATTTTTAGTCTTCTGAATTTGTTTGGGTTTCGTCTGTGGGCTCTTAGGTCAGTCTAAGATCTCATGTTAAAGGTGTTCTGTTTGGTCTGAGTCTGAGCCCATGTCTAGTTAAGCATTGAGCCCGTTCGGGGATACAAAGCTCATGTTCAAGTCTGGCCGGGCTTCAAGGTAAAATACAAGGGTAATAGGGGTAAATTGGGTAAGTCACTTAAGGGAATCTTGCTATAACTGACTAGGAAGCTGGGGAAGGGGTTGGTTCTGATTTTCTGTTCTTTTAGTTGGGGTATCTGAGCTATAATGAAAATTAAAAAAGGGTCAAATGTGCAAAGACTAATATCTGAAAGCTGCCCTAATAACTTGCCTATAAAGGCAACTTTTCTTGCCTTTCAAGGCGGACCCAAGAGAATTAACAGAAAAATCAGAAGAAAAACAACAGCGGTTGAAAAATCTCATAAAAAATCACTGTTTCATTCAGTTTTCCTTTGTGATTCTTGAAGTCATCAATTTCTGGAATAATTTTCTTGACTCATATGGGGTAAAAATGGATTGAACTTGGTATTGAAAGAGCTGGTTTAAGTTTGCTAATTGGTTTACTGTTCCATCGATTCTTCTGAGTGGATTATCATGGTTTCAATTGCTGAAGCTGGGCTGACTATTACTGTTTGTTGCTGAATCCCTCATTTTTCTGTTTTGATTTTAATTCCAGGTACATTTTCTGAACTTTACTTGATGAAAGTCTCAGTATGAAGATGGAAAAGAGAGGTTAAGGGAGGGCAGCAGATTTACCAGAGTTTTGTTTACTTTTTTTTATTGTTTGTGATTTAGATCACATGAATCATTGTGCATTCTAGCTGGTTTCCATTTGAATGGTGAAGTTCCTATAGATGTATTTGGTTTGAGACTATTGGAATGTTATGTAAAGGACTCAATCAAATTATTATATTCCAAATGTGTTTGAGCCTTAAATGAAGTACGTAGGTGTGCTTGGTAGTGTTCTCATACTTGAATTGGTGCTAACGAGACTAAAAGGAAAATGATTAATATTTGGTATGCTGTTAGAGGATTTTGTGGGGGTATTGAAACATAATAGTGTTGTTTGGAAATGAGATTGATTAGCTGATGTAGCATCAAAACATTAAATTGATAGTCTAGGTACTGTCAATATTGAAAGAACTTAACTGAGCATATTTGATTGTTTTAAAGTCTTGGATATTTGATCTTTTATGTTTTGTTGATGAGAAGTCTAAATAAGGTTAAATTCCCATGTTAGCACTGTAAGCTGATTCAAGGCTTTAAAAATTAAGAGCCATGTGCCGCGTAGTCTCTCAAGAATTGAGTTCTAATTGTTTTCAAATCATGGAGTTACTAAAGCCTCTTGTAATTATCCATTGGTCCGTCAAAGGGTGATTTCAAATTGTTGCGTCTGTTAGTTCAGCATCAATTCCCGTTAATTCGGCCCCTGCTTGCATGCTGTAAGGACTCGATAATGAGTCCAGTTCGTTGCAGCTGCATGTGATTTGAAATTGGGCTCACCTTGGGCCCAAATGCGTGGAAATAGGATCTGGATCCTTTTGACGCCATTTCAGCCCCGTTTTCTGATCATTAGTCCATATTAACTAAGGCCCATTCGCCTAAGTTGAACAAATCCCCCATCTCGTAATGTTCAATTAGTCATATTCTTAAATAATTTCAAGAGTTGCTATTAAATAGAAAATAGTGTGTGGCCCTTGTGTTTAATTTAGAGACCTCTTGATTAGAATAAATCGAGGTGCGCCGTGACAAACAAAAATGACAAGTGCATGGCCTTCGTATGATTAATTTTATTTTGATCCTTAGAGTTCGAGGTGTGCCATTTAGCGAATTTTCCATGGTCCTCGCAAAGTTAAAGCGCATAGTTGCTTTAGGCGCCCTATGTCAATAATTTACCTTCCTAAACTCGGGTGCGCATTTCATGTGACCCAAATCAAATCTTAAAACGTTGAATAAAATAGTTTTAGGACTGCGGGTGCATTTCATGTCGCACGATCCGAAGACGTGTTTTAAACGACTTTCAATCTTCCTTAGAATGATTAAAAATGGTTAATAAGTTAACAATGCACCATAGGCTCAAACATGTGATTAATCAGATAAACAAGCCTAATATGACAGTTGAGCGACCGTGCTAGAACCACGTAACTTGGGAATGCCTAACACCTTCTCCCGGGTTAACAGAATTCCTTACTCGGATTTCTGGTTCGCGGACTATTGAACAGAGTCAACCCTTTCCTCGATTCGGGATTCAACCGGTGACTTGGGACACCATAAATCTCCCCAGTGGCGACTCATCTTTTAATAATAATCTCGTTTTGATTGTCCTTTAATTGGAAAAACTCCCTTATACTTATACCCTTTACGGGGTGTAGGTCAAAAGGAGGTGTGACACTTACTGTTATAAAGTAATGCCTTTTGGTCTCAAAAATGCTGGTGCAACGTATCAAAGATTGGTAACCAAAATATTCCAAGAACATTTAGGAAAGACTATGAAGGTCTACATAGATGATATGCACGTCAAAACTCAACATTCAGGGGACCATATATCGCACTTGTCTGACACGTTTCAGATCTTGCGAAAATTCAATATGAAACTAAATCCTGAGAAATGTGCATTCGGCGTTTCATCAGGAAAGTTTTTGGGTTTTCTTGTTTCTAACCGTGGTATTGAAGTAAATCCCTTGCAGATTAAAGTCATTGAAGAAATCTCTGACATGCTTACGAGTAAAAAAGAAGTGCAAAGGTTGACAGGAAGAATTGCAGCCTTAGGGAGATTTATTTCCAAATCATCAAAAAAGTGTTTTAAATTCTTTTTAGCTCTTAAAAAGCAAGATCAGTTCGAATGGACTGAGGAGTGTCAACAAGCACTCAAAAACTTGAAGACATACCTGTCAAATCCGATGTTGCTCGCAAAACCAAAGGTTGGGGAAAAATTGCTGGTTTATCTTGCTGTCTCCGAAGTAACCGTAAGTGCTGTTTTAGTTCGTGAAGACTAAGGTAAACAATCTCCAATTTATTATATCAGCAAATCATTATTATATGAGGAGACGCATTATCCTCAATTAGAAAAGCTTTCACTTGCACTAATCATGGCATCTAGAAAACTAAGGCCTTATTTTCAATGTCACCCTATTGCCATAGTAACTGCTTATCTTTTACGCAATATATTACACAAGCATGAGTTGTCAGGTAGGTTAGCCAAATGGGCTATAGAATTAAGCGAATATGACATCACATACCAGCCTAGAACCGCGATAAAATCTCAAGTGTTAGCAGATTTTGCGGCTAATTTTAGCCAATGAATGCAATTAAAAGCAGAAAAAGAATTACAGGTGTTCAACGGATCTAATCCAGGAATTTGGACCTTATTTACTGATGGCTCATCTAATGTAAAGGAGGCAGGCTTAGGAATTATTTTGGTACCACCTACGGGTGAAACCATTCGACAAGCCATTAAATGTCATTCTATAACTAACAATGAGGTAGAGTATGAAGCTGTGATTGCAGGTTTAGAACTGGCACTAGAACTCGGCATTAATCAGATTGTAATCAAAAGCGATTCGCAGCTTGTAGTTAACCAAATGCTGGGGACTTAAACAACTAGGGAAGCATGAATGCAACAGTATTTAGAGAAGGTACGGGATTTGATTAGGCAATTTCAAACCTGGAAGGTCTCGCAAATACAAAGAGATGAAAATGTCGAGGCAGATGCCCTAGCCAATCTCGCATCTGCGACAGACGTGGCAAACAATGAAAATGGTTCCATAATTCATTTGTTTCATTCAGTACTCGATCTAGACAAAAATGAGGTAACTTTTAATAACTTAACCTGGGATTGGAGGAACGAGATTGTTGCTTTTTTGCAGTATGATACCGTCCCTGAAGATAAGAAAAAAGCTCACGCGCTTCGAAAAAAGGCTGCTCGATATTGTTTAAAGCAAGGCAATCTTTATCGAAAAATGTTCGGTGGTGCCTTAGCAAGATGCCTCGAGCCTTCTCAGACGGAATATGTAATGAGAGAAATACACGAGGGGCATTGTGGGAATCACACTGGAGGAAGATCACTGGTAAGAACCATGATTAGGGCAGGTTATTATTGGCCTAAAATGGAAGAAGAAGCGGAAAATTTCGTGGCTAAATGTGATAAATGCCAAAGATACGGTAATAACATGCATAGACCAGCAGAGTTGTTACATCCAGTCATTGCATTGTGGCCTTTTATGAAATGGGAGATGGATATCGTGGGTTCACTACCACAAGCAAAAGGACATGTAAAATTCTTACTTGTACTCACTGATTATTTTACTAAATGGGTGGAAGCAGGAGCATTCAAACAGGTGTAAGAAAAAGAGGTCAGAGATTTCATTTGGAGAAATATCATATGTCGATTCGGTGTACCAAAGAAAATCGTGTGTGATAATGGCCCACAATTTATAGGCACACAAATCACAAAATATTTTCAAAGTTGGCAAATCAAAAGGATTACATCTATGCCTTATCGTCCGGTGGGTAACGGACAAGCTGAATCAACAAATAAAGTTATTGTTAACAATTTGAAGAAGCGATTAGAAGAAGCTAAAGGCAATGGCCAGAATTATTACCTAGTGTTTTATGGGCATACCGCACGACAATGAAAACAAGCACGGGAGAAACACCATTCCCATTAGTATATAGAGCTGAAGCTTTAATTCCAGTTGAAATAGGGGAGCCAAGCGTGAGGTATACGCAAACGTCAGAAGAATCGAATGAAGAAGAAATGCGCATAAACCTTGATTTACTTGAAGGAAAAAAGGAAGCTGCACTAATAAGAATGGCAGCACAAAAGCAAGTCATGGAACGATACTACAATCGAAGAGCACGATTAAGATACTTCAAGATTGAGGACTTCGTACTCAAGAAAGTTTTTCAATCCATGAAGGCGGCCAATGCGGGTAAATTAAGTCCAACCTAGGAAGGACCTTAAAAGATTCATGGTATTGTAGGGAAATGAGCATACGAGCTGGAAACAATGGATGACAAGATATTACCTTCACATTGGAATGTCGTTCACCTGAAGAGATACTATTTCTAAGGAGTACCCACGGTCAGGTATCCTCAATTTAAAATTCTATTTTTGAATTATTAAAATTTTACTAACGATTTTAGATGATAGGCAAAAAGTTATCCCGTACTAAATGATGAATCATGACCTGCAAGGCACGTGGAATAAATTAAAATTTTCGGTCTAGGGTTACACCTATTCTGATAGAAATTGATACGGGTTAAGCAGTCTTCATCTATTATCATACCTCCGGAGTCCCGTATGTTTTATTCCTTTACAAGAAAAGGATCAAGTAAGAGAAGTAATCAAGTGATCGAGACTTCATACTTCAAAGCTCAAACACTTGGGGACCTATATAATATACATGGACATATGTATAAAGAATGCAAAGAAGATTGGGAGATAATCAAAGTTCAAGCCTGAAAAATTTATTCATTGAATGAGTCAAGTGCAGAGCAAAGTTACGAGCTAAGATCAAAGTTACAAGCTAAGGCTAAAGAAAAACCTTATCATAGTTAGGTTAAAGGCAATGTACTGAAACGGGTTATAAATAAAAACCTGTATGTTATTTTCTTTTTTGAAATCTGTTGTAAGGAAAACAATTACGAAAAAGTTATAGAAGTTACTTAAATACATGTAAGGTAGAAATTGACAAAGTTAACTTGTCGAGGTTATTCCAAAAAATATGTGTATTCCTATTTCTTTTATCGTATATTAACACCATTATGAAGTTGAGACGTCTTCTTCATTAAGTGTCGGATATAAAGCCCTCTTTTATAAAATTCATGATTGATTTAAAACATTCATGTAATTAAGAAAGCATTTTACTAAATAAAAGTGCAAATTATCGAATAAGTCTTTAAATATAAAGGCAAGACAGAAGTTCAAAAATAGCTACGAAAACTTCTTAATATTAAAAAGTTTAGACTAAGTATGAACTTAGTCATAAACTAAGAGTTGCTTATACAAAATACCCCGAAAAAGGTCTGGGGACTTAATCTTTTCAAACCCTAAAAAAAGACCAAAGGTTGCAACCACATTCCACCAAAGAAAAAGAAAAAAAAAGTCACACATCATTGACTTGTCGCTGAGGAGTTGAAGAAGGAACCAAAGCATGGTCTTCAGCAGCAGCAGGCTCAATTTGACTTGAAGGAATTGGGGTACCCATATCATCTTCAACATCTCCAGAAACTTCAGCCAGGGGAGAAGGAAAGTTTTGGCTCTGCTGAGTCTTTTCAATAGTCTCTTTGATTTCGGCTAACTCAAATTCCAAGTTAAAATTCTCCTGGCTAACTTCAACTAGGGTATCATGGCGAGAATTTAAAAACGCCCAACTTACTTCAATTGTTGTTTTATCTTCAAGAATCTCGTAATCTCTTTCCCAGTCAGCAATTTCATTTTTTAGCTTCTCATTCTCAGCCAAGGCAGAATCATAAGAAGTTTGAAGAGAAGCATGTGAACTTTTTAAGGAACGAACTTTATCAGAAGATACCCGGAGGTCTTCTTGAGTTTGAGTCAGGGTCTGCACGAGTTCACCAGCATATGTTTCTTTCTTACCTAAGAGAGCCTTCAACTCTCTGATCTCTTCACTTGCTTTGGAGAATTGCTCGGAAAAAGAGGTTTCAAGAAGATTCTTATCTTTACCTACTTGATTTGATGAAGCCTTTTCAACCGCCAACTCTGAAGTTAAAACCCTTACATGTTGCTCTAAGGTACATTTACTCTTTTCTAATATTTTCATGTCGATTTGAAGACTTTCAAACTGTTCCTTCCAATTATCCGCCTCCACTTGGTAGTTAGCGCTAATTGCTCTGAGAGGGAAACCCTCTTCATCATCTCCGTGCCAATTAGATTGACCTAAAAAAAGGGAAAGATGAGAACCCTGAAATAAAAAAAGGTAAAGTAAAGTTTGAAAAAGGAGTACCTTTAAAGAAGCATGCACTATAACGTTCATCAAAGTCAAGGAACTGTGGCCATCAAGTTTAGATCTTTCAACTGCACCAATCAAAGGTTTCAACCACACATCAGCTCGACCTTATTTCCTCAAAAGGTTACCCTCAGCAGGAACTTCAATGGTAACTTGCCTCATAGCTTCACCTCTACTTGAGGAACCAACCTCGGTATGATGGATAGTTGAAGTAGGAACTGAAGAAGGAGGAAATGTAGAAGGAGTAAAAATAGCCTGGGGAGTAGAAACAACCCGGGGAGGAGCAGCAACAGTAACAGTCACGACTGGCAAAGAGGGTATCAAAGGAACGGGTGTAAAAAAAGAAGCAGGGGGTGATGCATCAGAAATTGGCCCAAAACTTTCACTACCAAACCCGCTGGCAAAAAATTGTTCAGCAGAAACATGAGCAATAGCGAGAGTATCATCATCAGAAATCACCAACGAGGCATCAACAGGCTCGGTGGAAGGAATAGAATGAGGGGGAGATTCTTCATCATCTGAAATAATTCTTCTTCTAGCCCTTGGCCTTTTTATCAAAGAGCCCTCATCTTGTTCTTCTTCCTCCCCCGAGTCTTGATCAACAGAAGCTTTCCTTTTTGATGAAGAACCCAAAATTATCTCTTGGGCCATTTCCATAGAAATTCTGGAAGCTGCAACGGCCTCAGCACTTACGCCTCGAAGTTATTCATAATTCCCACTTTAATAAGGTCCACTTCCCAAATATTCTATTGATGAATAAATGGCAAGTGAGGGGACTATCTGTATTGGAAAAAATTAAGTTTATATATGGAATTCATTATAAGGTGACATGTCATGACATGTGGACCAGTTAAAGAAGAACAAGTGATGAAGAATAATCAAAGAGGCACCCTATTTTTTCATAATAGGGGCAACTTTTGTCAAAATGGAGCTCCAATTCTCCCTCATTTTTACCTCCAACATGAGGGATGAACAGTGATCCTCCAAATATGGAGAACACTATTCATCTCACCCATTACTACTGTTACGCGGCGCCTTCCTGAGATTCCTTGGAAGGGCGACGTAAGGCTAAGCAACTGATGTCAGTGCAGTTGCTGTCCGCCAACTGAGGTCCCCTCCGTACGCTAGACTAGATTGTCAGTGTCATACGGGAAAACCAATGTCAAGAGCAATTGAGAGAACAGGAATGAGAATTGAGAATGAAAGAAAGCTTGATTGAATTAATGAAAGTTATTACAGAAAGGCAACGCGGTGTCGAGGGGGAGAGACACCAGTACAGAGAATTGTTTGCTTGCTAGAAAGTTTGATTGCTTGATCCCCCTAATAATACTTAAAAAAAATAAACCAAAGCTACAAGACTAGACTTGATTAATCTAGAGAAACATAATGGAAGTACATGGAATAAAACTACTCTATATTTACAATGAAAAAGACTTAGTTTTCTATAAGGCAGAAACAGGTCCGTTGACAGCAGCATAGTCTTTGGCATCAGGGTCTGTGCATGCGGCGTTGTCTACGCGCGTGGTGTTGTTGGCATCCGCCTGCGGTTGGGCGCTGGTGAGGGATATCGGTGGGGCGACATAGGTACATGCGCGCTTGTCACTTGGCGCGGCTAAGACCACGGGGCCGTCCGTGGCGCTGGGCATTGGGAGGCTTGTTAGGACGCCACGGGGCACGCCCAAGGGGTCATGGGGCACGGCTGGAAAGCCCCCCATGACATTCTCCCCCACCTGAGTTGGCGACGTCCTCGACGCCTTACTTGCAAGATAATCTTCAATTAGGCTCTTGTAGGCTTTGAGGTTTGTTCCCAGTGTTCTCCTCTGCATCACAACCTTGCCATTTCACCAAGAACTCTTGGTGATCTTTCCTTGAGGCATGAATCACTCTATCATCAAGGATAGCTTCAACACGCCTTTTCCTGGTTGAATTGGGCCCTCGAATACTGGGTATTATGAGCTGGCTCCGTGAAGGATCCTCCATGTCTTCCCGAAAAGGTTTCAGGAGGCTGACATGGAAGACAGGATGAATTTTCCACCAAGCTGGGGTATCCACCCGGTATGCAACTTTCCCAATGCGCCTTTCAATGAACAAGGGTCCAATGTATTTTTGCAATAGGCGAGGGTCATGGACCCCCGCAAATAAGTAACGCTTTGGAATTTTGACAATCACTTTGTCTCCTACTTGGTATTCAACAAAGCGACGATTCTGATCAGCATGCCTCTTCATCTGCTTTTGAGCCTTGACAAGATAGCTCTGCACTATCTCCAAATTTCGCTTCCACTCTTTTGAGAAGCTAGCAACTCAAGGAGATTTAGACATATTTAGTGCATTGACTATGTGTGGGAGTAGCGATTGATATCCGGTAACAATTTCAAAAGCGCTTTTGTTTGTACTAGAGCTCTTTTGTGAATTGAAACACAGTTGAGCAACATCCAGAAGCTTCACCCAATTCTTCTGCGATCCGGTTACAAAATGACGGAGATATTCCTCCAACATACCATTGAACCGCTCCGTCTAGCCATCAGATTGCGGATGAAAACTTGAGTTGTGACTCAGCTTCGACCCAAGGCACTTAAAGAGTTAGGTCCAAAAGTTACTAGTAAAACGTGAGTCATGGTCACTAACAATGTCTTTGGGCAGGCCCCAATATTTGACGACATGAGAGAAGAAGAGTCGAGTTGTATCTTCTGCTGATATATATTGTGGGGCAGCAATAAAGGTAGCATACTTGGAAAACCAATCTACCACAACCAAGAAAGTTGTTAGATCTCCGACCTTGAGCAATCCGATGATGAAATTCAGGGAAACACTTTCCCAAGGTCTCTTTGGGACAACTAGTGGTTCCAAGAGTCCCGCTTGTGTTAAGCGGTATGACTTGTCCTTCTGGCATACTAGACAGGTCTTCACATACTAAGCAATGTTATCGGCCATTTGAGGCCAATAATATGCACGGCGAAGTAACGCCATGGTGTGTTCCTCACCGGGATGGCCGGCCCACAGAGTATCATGACATTTAGCCAGAAGAGTCCTTCGCAGATCTTCTCCTTTAGGAACATAAAGTCGGTTACCCTTCACTTTCAGAAAACCATCTTCCATGTAGAACTAGCGAATCTTGCCCTGTCCTACCAAATCAACCAAATACTGTGCAGTAGGATCCTTGATGAGTAAATCCTGTATCTGGTCCTTGATGGAGTGGCTACTTCGCTCCCCCTTAGGGTGGCGAGTAGGCACACCGATGCTAGATCAGCTCTCTGACTGAGCGCATCAACAACATTATTGGTCTTCCCACTTCGGTACTCCAGGTTGAAGTGGAATTCAGCTAGGAGTTCCTGCCACCTGGCCTGTCGACCATTCAACTTCGGCTGGGTCATGAAATGGCTAATAGCTGTATTGTCTGTCTTGACCATGAACAGGGTCCCCAGCAGATAGTGCCTCCAGAGGCACAAGCAGTGGACGACAACCAATAATTCTTTCTCATGGGCGGCATAGCGCCGCTCTACATCTTTCAGCTTCCGACTTTCATACGCTACAGGTTGCCCTTCTTGTAGCAAGACTCCACTGAGGGCATAGTCAGATCCATTTGTTTGTACTTCGAATGGTTTGGCCAGATCAGGAAGGGCCAAGACGGGGCTACTAGACATAGCCGATTTCAATGCGTTGAAGGCCTCTGCTCGCTTGGGTCCCCATTCCCTAGGCGTGACCTTCTTGAGGAGTTCTGTCAGTGGTACTGCAATGAGGGAGTAGTTTTTCACAAATCGCCGATAGAAATTGCATAGACCAAGGAACACCCTCAAGGCGTGGATATCCTTAGGCGGCGGCCAATCTGTGATTGCCTTAATCTTCTGCTGGTTCATCTTGATTCGCCCTTCCTCGATGACATGTCCAAGGAAGTCAATTTGCTTTTGAGCAAAGGAGGACTTAGATAGCTTCACATATAGTTCATGCTCCCGCAATCGAGCTAGGACCTTCCGCAAGTGCATCAGGTGTTCCTCCAATGTTTGTCTATATACCACAATGTCATCCAAGTAGACCACCACTAATTCATCAATGTACTCTCAGAAGACTTGGTTCATCAAAGTGCAAAACGTAGATGGGGCGTTAGTCAAGCCGAATGGCATAACTAGGAAATCATACGACCCATATCTTGTCACATAGATCGTCTTGTACTCATCGCCCTCTGCAATCCGAACTTGCCAATAACCCGTCTTTAGGTCTATTTTGGTGAACACCGTTGCACCACCCAGTCTATCGAACAAGTCTGCCATTAGCGGAATAGGGTATTTATTCTTCACAATAATTTTGTTTAGAGCCCGATAGTCCATACAGAGTCGTAAACTACCATTATGTTTCTTTTGGAATAACACAAGAGACCCGTATAAGGATTTGGAGGGCACGATAATCCCTGTGTCTAGCATTTCCGTCAATTGTCTCCGAAGCTCGGTGAGTTCGGGTTGTGACATTCTATAAGGCGCCCGGGCGGGTGGCTTCGCGCCCGGCACCAGCTCAATTTCATGGTCCACAGTGCGCCTAGGCGGTAGTCGCTTTGGAATGTATTGTGGCATGACATCTTCAAACTCTAATAGTAGCTCCTTCACGGGCTCAGGAATGGGACCCGAGGAGCGTTCTACATCTTCAATGCAGAGGGTTGCCAGGAACGTGGGTTCATGTATTTTGACCCCCTTCTTCAACTGCAAGGCCGAGATGTTTTCAACGGCCATTTTCATGGGCATGCATGGGATAATGCAGGGCTTGGTCCCGTTTGCTCCCATCATCAGTAACATGTCAGCATACGGTACAGGCATGGTATTGGTTTGCCTCAGAAATTCCAATCCAACTATCAACTCGAAGTCATCTATGATCACCACGCGCAGGTTGAATTTTCCTTCATAAGGGCCAAGCTTTACTGGTACTTCTTTGGCTATTCCACCCACTAGCTGGGGAGATGCGTTGATAGCCTTGACACGGCCTCTACCTTTCCCAACAACTAGACCAAGGCGCTCCACCTGAGTCGAGGCTAAGTAGTTGTGGGTAGCACCCGTGTCTACCATGGCCCGAATGGGCTTGCCATTCACCTTCATCTCAACGAACATTAAGGTCCTCTCGTGCTTAAGAGGAGTCTCCTCATCCGCCTTCTTTTTCCCTTCTTTGGTGACTAGACATGGGTCCTTCTTCTTACGGATACCAGCACTAGTCTCTGCTAATGCCTCAAAAATGGAGCCAACAATTGCATTGAAGACACCTACTGGTTCAGTCTGATCCGCATCATCTGAGTCGTCATCAGTCCCATTATCAAAAGTCTTATGGGCGTTCATCTGTACATGTGGGCACTCATTATTCCAATGTGGTTCGCCGCAATGACGACATCTCAAAGGAGGCTTCCTCCCCCGATCATTGTTGTTAGACGCAGCGCTGTTGCTGCTTGTGGAGGGAGCCTTAGGTTTGGTTGAGCCCTGATCTCCCCCACTTCTGCTAGGGCCACCATTGCTAGACTGGCCCACTTTGAATCCCGCTCGAGCAGGCGGCTGAGGCTTATCCTTCCGAGCTTCAATTTGATAGTCCCCAAGGCATTCAGCTGCTTGGATCGCCTTGGGCAGGGTATCTACCCGTTGTCTTTGTAGCTCCATACGGGCATAAGGTTTCAACCCTTCTAGGAAAGTGAAGAGCTTGTCTTTGTACCCTATGTCGCGTATGCTTAGCATGAGCGCGGAGCCGCACGTAGTCCCGAACGGATTTGGTCTGGCGGAGCTCCCGTAGCTTTCTCCTTGAATTGTATTCAACATTTTTGGGGAAGAACTGTAGGCGTATGGCTGCCTTCAGTTCTGCCCATGTCTAGAGAGCATCTTCACCGGCCTTGATGGCTTCGTATTTCACCCGCCACCAGAGTTTAGCATCACCCTAAAGATACATGGCAGCAGTTGCTACCTTCTTAGCTTCTTCTAGGCCCCCAGCAACATCGAAATATTGTTCGATGTCAAAGATGAAGTTCTCCACTTCATTGGCATTCCTAGCTCCACTATATGGCTTTGGCTCAGGAATTTTCAGTTTTTGTGTCGCGTAAGTGGTGTTTGCAGCGCCCCCGATTTGGTTTCCACCGCCTCGCAGCAGGCCCTGTAAAGCAGCATTGACGATATTGAGCTTGTCTGTCAAGTCATCAATAGTTTGTTGCATGGCAGTCATTCTGTCTGCCTCTTGTGCCCTGTAAGCTAAATCCTCGGCACGCTCCTGTTGGAGTCCCTCGAATTTGCCAAAAAATTCAGCTGCTTCTGTAGCTACCGTTTGCCGGTCTCCCTCGGAGTCACGACTGATGTTTTCTATATCAACTTCGGCATGGAGCACCCTGTGGTCCAGGTCGTCCAACCTTTGCCCTATGCTGGTTCTTAGTTTAGGCACCGTATCCATGATGGGTAGTAATCCGTCGACCGTCTGTTCAAGGGCCGCAATGCGGTCCCCATGATTCACCATGGTCAGAAATGGTGGTAATGGCAATGCGTTCCCTCGTCCGATGTCGAGCCTAGGCTCTAATACCAACTGTTACGTGGCGCCTTCCTGAGATTCCTTGGAAGGGCGACGTAAGGCTAAGCAACTGATGTCAGTGCAATTGTTGTCCGCCAACTGAGGTCCCCTCCATACGCTAGACTAGATTGTCAGTGCCGTACGGGAAAACCAATGTCAAGAGCAATTGAGAGAACATGAATGAGAATTGAGAATGAAATAAAGCTTGATTGCATTAATGAAAGCTATTACAGAAAGGCAACGCGGTGTCGAGGGGGAGAGACACCAGTACAGAGAATTGTTTGCTTGCTAGAAAGATTGATTGCTTGATCCCCCCTAATAATACTTAAAAAAAATAAACCAAAGCTACAAAACTAGACTTGATTAAGCTAGAGAAACATAATGGAAGTACATGGAATAAAACTACTCTATATTTACAATGAAAAAGACTTAGTTTTCTATAAGGCAGAAACATATCCATTGTCAACAACATAGTTTTTGGCATCAGGGTCTACGCGTGCGGCGTTGTCTGCGCGCGTGACGCTGTTGGCATCCGCCTGCGGTTGGGCGCTGGCGAGGGATATCGGTGGGGCGACAGAGGCACATGCGCGCTTGTCACTTGGCGCGGCCAAGACCACGGGGCCTTCCGTGGCGCTAGGTATTGGGAGGCTTGCTAGGACGCCACGGAGCGCGCTCAAGGGGTCATGGGGCACGGCTGGAAAGCCGCCCATGACACTACTCATGCATATTTTATTATTATTTTATTATTTAACTCTTTTAATTTATTTCTTTATATATAACTAATTATGTTTATGTAATATCTTTATAATATTAATTTTACATCTTAACTTTGGCGTATAATTTTGATAAATTAATTTTCGTGCATTTATTATTTTTATGTAAAATTGTAAGTTAATTTTATTAAAAGTTATAATTGTACAAAAAATATATAATCATCTCAAAAAATGAATGGTGCAAATATAAAATATTAGATGTTGCTAAAATTGAAAGGTACGAATATAAAATATTAGATGTTGCTAAAATTGAAAAGTAAAAATTGAAAATACATTAAATAAAAATACATTAAAATTGGAAATACATGAAAATTGAAAATACATAAAACTTGAAACTACGGTAAATAGAATTAACTTCGTAGGGAGGTATGTCGTTTCCAGATACACCAAAATCATTATAGTGAAGTGCTATATGATATAATGATTACATGTATTATACTGCACAACATGATAATCGAGAATGAGCGTGATCTTAATGCACCAATTCAAGATGATTTAGAAGCTCCACCTCCAACAGTAGAAATGACAGTATATGAAAATCAATGATTTCAAGTTTTTTAAGCTCGACATAGAAGAATTAAGGACAAAGATATTCATTTTGCACTTCGTAATGCATTAATAGATCATTTATGGGTGAATACTAGAAGTTGAACTTGAATATTTATGTAGTATTTCGAATGAATTTTATCATTATGTAATATGTATTTAATTAATTTTATATCGCTTTATTTGAATTATTAGTTAATCTATAATAATTGCTTACAAATTATATTATTTAAAATTATATGAAATTATTTTAATGGAAATTACAAATTAATCAAAATAAAATATGGAATTTGTTTAATGAAAATTAAAAAAAATGAAATAAAAGATAATAATATAATATAGAAGAGAGAGAAGAATATAAAAAAGAATATTCTCTTTTGGCGGAAAAATGGGGAATGGTTGGAGTAAGTTGTCCCCAAAATAGGGGTAAAGGTTGGAGATGCCCTTACTAATATTTAAGGTTGCATTACAGGCATAGTGGTACTGCTATTGGTAGTAACCATCAGTGCAGTAATAGTTGTAGTAGTAATAGTACTAGAGTGACTAATAATACATAGATTTCCTAGCGTAGCTAAGCTATTACAAACATTAGTAGAGACTAGTTTAGTAGAGCCTAAGCCTTCTGCATCTTATTGGATAAGTTTCAAAATAGTGATAGATGGAGTCAAAATAGCGGACCGGTTGGATGGAGCTTCCCTTCTTCCTTATTGTGCTAGTGCATAGGCTACTTTTGTTCGCGCATAATAGAAGCAGGCGTAGATTTTTAGCATATCAATGGATTTTATTTCTCTGAAAAAATTTATTTCTAATAAAAACAAGTTTCTACACCTCAAATGAAGTTGACAATTCATGGATCAGATGTAAGGCATGCGACTTTTTCGGGCAATGTGTCACAGATACCCACTTTTGGTGTCGCTACTGATATATATACTTGCATTGTAGTTGCAAAATTTACCCATCGGGATATGAAGTTCCTTTATCTCTTCAATGTAACTTCAAGAAATCGAATTTTAACTAGTTTTATCTCTTCAATGCAACTTCAGAATCAGATATGAAGTTCTTCTATCTCTCCAGTACAACTTTAGAAAAATCGTATCTTAAGAGCCTGTTTGGACATAAAAAAATTCTCTTTTTTCCAAAAAAAATTTACTTTTTTTTCGAAATTAGCGTTTGTTCACAAAATTTCTAATTTTCACTTGAAGATGCATTTTGAAAATTTTTCAAAATTTGAAAAACTCCAAAAAACTGTTTTTCAAAACTTCACTCAAATCACTCACAAAAAATGGCCCAAAATTAAATTCATGTCTAAGCGCAACTCTAAATTTCGAATACAATTTGCACTTAAAATTATTTTTTACCCTTTTTTGGAATTTTACAAATTCTTATGTTCAAACGCCCACTAAGTAGTTCTATCTCTTCAATACAACTTCAAAAATCAGATCTTAAGTTCTTTTATTTTCCTATGCAACTTTAGAAATGTCACCGACCCAAGTTCTCCCTCCGTGAACCGTCGTGACGACACCTAGTCTCTACGACTAGGTAAGCCTAACATTTGCAGAAAATGAAATGAAAACATGAAAGCTAACAACTAGCAGGTAAATTTTAATAAGAAGTTTTGATGTCGCTCGACATATATAATAATCACTCTCGAAATGTACATAAACTCTCCCAAAATCCGGATTATCAAAAGTCACAAACTACAGAAGAAAACAATATTTCTATACTCCAGAGTCTAACAAAAGGAAATACAAGTAGTGTTTGACATAGGGAAGAGTAGATAGGGACTCCAAGGTCTGCGGATGCGACAGATATACCTTAAAGTCTCTACAGTTGGCTCGCCTCATTGATAATGTGTGTGATAAGAGCTACCTGGATCTGCACACGAAAATATATGCAGGGAAGGGCATGAGTACATCACAATGGTACCCAGTAAGTGTCAAGCCTAACCTTGGTCGACTAGTGACGAGACCAGGTCAGGGCCCTACTGGTGTATATATAATAAAATAAGATAGAATGAAATATCGCAGTAAAAATTACTGTAAGTTAACAAGAATGTAATCATAGAAAGGCAACAGCTCAGAACGTAGAGATAACAACAGGGGATCTCCTAGGATACCGTCTTGTAGTCCCAAATGTAAATGTGCAGGGGAATCTCCCGGAATATTGTTCCATAGTCCCAAAGTAAATATGCAGTGTTGGGGGATCTCCTGGAATACTGTTTCGTAGTCCCAAAATAAATATGCAGTACAGGAAGATCTCCTGGAATATCATTCCGTAGTCCCAAAGTAAATATATAACACAAACAATAGAATTACAACTACAACACAGAATCCTACAATTTAGACTAAGTACACGTCGTGACTTTAACAAAGAAGCAGGAAATTACTAAGCATGTTGCACAAAGTTCAGATAAGCAATTAAGACACGTAGACATGTTGTTCTATATTAAAAGAGATAATTACATATGCTAGTGTAGCTCTGTTAAAGGAAAAATAAGGATTTTACTTAATGAAAATGGAGTTTTTCAATAAATAGACCGTGTACGCACTCGTCACCTCACGTACACGATGCTCGTATATCAAACGGTACCAAATCCTGAGGGGAGTTCCCCCACATAAGGTTAGGCAAGCCACTTATCTCGAACCAAGCTCAAATCAATCTGTAAGAATGCTCTTTCCAGGAATATCCGATTCCGAATGGCCCAAATGTAGCCAACATAAATTACATAACATAAATATAACTACAAAGAACTAATCTAGTTAATGAAATCAAAGCTAAAGCAAAAAATTCGAAAAATCGCCGAAAAACTCTCCCTGGGCCCACGTCTCGGAATCGGGTAAAAGTCACAAATTATGAACACACATTCACTCACGATTTCATTTGTACCAAAATTATCCAAATCCGATGTCAAAATCCCAATCAAAACTCAAAATCGTAGTTGAAGAACTTCTTCTCATTTTTCCCAATTTTCACCCCAAATCTGAAATTAAATGATAGATTATTGGGATATAACTAAAATCAAGTGTAGAATCATTAACCAATTGATGTCTCTAAAAAACCCTCAAAATCTCATCCAAATCCGAGCTCCCAAACTCATGTTTTGATAAAGATGGCCAAACCCTCATTTTTGAAATGTTTAATGCTGCCCAGTGATTCCTTAATCGCCATCGCGGAAATGGCCTCGCGATCGTGAAGAACAATGTGACGACCCAAAGGGTCATCACCGTAATTCTTCCTTGTTCCGTGCTTCCCAGGACTTGAAAACCTCGTTGTTAGTTGCCTCGATTTGCGTGCATAGTCCGGGCGCATAGCCGAAAAACTTTTATGTTGAAATATGCGAATTATGTGAAAAATTTGATGAATTTTGATATTAATATGCATAATATTGACTTCGGTCAATATTTTGGGTAAACGGACCCGGACCTGTGATTCGACGGTCCCGGAGGGTCCGTAGAAAAATATGGGACTTGGGAGTGTGCCCGGAATCAAATTCCAAGGTCCCAAGCCCGAGAAATGAATTTTTGTGTGAAATTGTCTTCTGAAATTAATTAAAGAAAAGGAAGAAGAAAATTGATCAGAAAACTATGGTATCGGGCCCGTATTTTGGTTCCGGCGCCCAGTACGAGTCTTAAATATGTTTTAAGCACTATCTGTAAAGTTTGGCTAAAAACGGACGTCATATGACGTGTTTCGGACTTAAAATGGGGAATTTGAGTTTTATGAAAGTTGAAAGAAAATCATGTGTTTCGAGGCTTGATCCTATGTATATGATGTCGTTTTGGCGATTTGATCGCACGAGTAAGTCCGTAAGGTGTTTTCGAGATCATATGAATGTTTGGTTTGGAGCTCCGAGGGCTCGAGTGAGTTTTGAGTGGGGCCCGGGAGGTCTTAAACTTTAAAAATGCAGGTTCAGATATGCAAAACAATACCTGCTAGTTACAAGTCATGAGCCAAGAAAAATAAAAAATAAAGAAAAAAAAACAAAAACGAGACAGAGTCATGAACATACTAAAATAACGTTAACATTTGCAAATCTCAATTCACTCAATCAAAGAAACATCATTCATGCGAACAGATCCAATACGAAAGAAACTTTATCAAAAGAACCAAATCAATTTACTTCTGCTTCAATAAAGATGCTCCGACATTTTTTAACTCAAGAGCTTGAATTACATACCTACGAGAGATTGAATTCAAATGAATAAAATCTGAAAGTTGTAAAGTCAATACAGCAACAACAACAAAATCTCTATCAACTCTTCTTCAAACCCAAGATTCAAGGCCCGAAATGTTGAAAGAAAAATTTAATGAAAATTTTCAACCTAAATTTCTCTCCTCCCCCTCTCTTCTTTTTTTCTTCTTTCTTCTCAAATTTTCTCTTCTATTTATAGCAAAATTTTCGAGATTTTTCAGATTTTTTTAAAAATATTTTATTATCGCCTAAAGCAACTATCCCACTTACAAATTGCTTTTATTTTTTTATAAAAAAAAATCCCATCTTTCTTTACTTTTATTTTTTAAATTCCAACTTTAATTACTTTTATCTTATTTAAAATCCCACTTTTTTACTTTTTAAAAGAGAATTCCACTTATTTAACTTTTCTTAAAAAAATAATCCTTTTTCTTTTAAAAATGTTACTTTCTTTTACTTTAAATTTTTTTAATTTTCAGATACCTTTATATTTATTTTTTAATTCCAACTTTCTTTTACTTTTTATTTTTTTAAAATTTCCACAAAACTTTACTTTTATTTTTTTAATTTTCTACTTTCTTTTACTTTTTAAAAGAGAATTCCACCTACTTTTACTTTTATTTTTTTTATTCAATACTTCCCTTTTTCTTATTTTTTAAATCACTCCTGAAAATTAAAAAAAAATATTTTTTCGAAATTCTTTTATTATTTTAAAATAAAAATAAAAATAAAATAATATTAATAATTCACCCTTTAAATTTTATATTTTTACCCTATAATAAAAAGTGTAACAAAGCTAAAAATTGTAGGCTAAAACCCCTAAAATATTTACATAGAAGAAGTGATAAAAAAATTAAATATTATCAAAAATTAGGTGCTCACAATATACAATTATAAAAGCACGATCTCCAACGCAAATTTTGATTGACATTTTTACCTGTAAAAATTAAGTTTTATATTAAACAAAGTTATTGTTTAATTATTTTTAATATTTAGGACTTCAATATTCACTGAAATTTATAGTTCAAAATTAGACGTTGGATTCTATTTTTGCAATAGTAATTTATTTTCTTGAATGTGTTAGACAATTCATATAGTATTTTTTGTTATTAAAGAAATAGTATAACTTATATTTTGTTCGCGAAGAAATAAAAAAATAATCTTCTATTAGTTACGTGACCATATTTGTTTCTCTTCGAAACAACTTGAAAATGACGAAAAAAGAAGAGCGAACTTGAAATAGTTTTACAAGGAAAAAATAAATTCACATTAAATCATGAAATGCTATATGTTCTTGCATAAACTAAAAAGGAGCCATAGTAATTTGTAAAGTTGAGATGATAAAGTTATAGAATCAGAACTAGGTTTAAGTTAAATATATAAAATAATAATTGATGAATTATATGGAGCAGAATTTCTTTCTTTAGTTGTAACGACCTGATCAGTCGTTTTAAGCTCTAGCGCGTCGTTCAGCGATTTGAGGTCATGAGCAACTTCACTTTAGGTATTATGACTTGTATGCATGGTCGGAATTGAATTTTGGGAAGTTCGGAGTTGATTTGGAGAGAGAATTCTCATTTCGGAAGTTTTAAGTTAAAAGAATTGACTAATATTGAATTTTTAAGTAAACGACCTCGAAATCGGGATTCGGATGTTCCAGCAGGTTTGTGTGATGATTTTGTACTTGGGCGTATGACGGATCGGGTTTGGAAGACTTGGGAATGTTTCGGCACCTATTGTGGAAGTTAGCATTTTTGGAAGGATTTCATAAGTTTGGGGTGAAGTGAATTTAAGTGTTATCGATGTCTGTTTGGGATTCTAAGTCTGGGAATAGCACCATATGGTGATTCGGGTATTAGGAGCGCGATCGGAAGTGGATTTGGAGGCCCATAGATCATTTTGGAGTCATTTGGCGAAAGTTAGAAATTTGAAAGTTTTTAGAAGTTTGACCGAAAGTGGACTTTTTGATATCGGGGTGGGAATCTGATCCCGGAAGTTGGAGTAGGTCCGTAATGTCAAATGTGACTTGTGTACAAAATTTGAGGTCAATCGGACGTGATTTGATAGGCTTAAGCATTGAAAGTAGAAGTTGAACTTCTAAGGTTCATCAAGTTTGATTTGGGGTGTGATTCGTGATTCTAGCGTTGTTTGATGTGATTTGAAGCCTTGAACACGTCCGTATTATATTTTTAGACTTGTGCGGGTATTTTATTTGGAGCCCCGGGGGTTCCGGTGAGTTTTGGAGTAGCTTCGGAGCATTTTGTTGAGAAGTGGGATTGTTGGTGCTGGTGGACCGCATTTGCGAGATGGAGCTCGCATTTGCGAGCCTAGGCTTCTGAGGGGAAAGTTGGCATTTGTGAACCTTGCATTTAAAGAAAATGAGTCCTTTCGAGCTCAAATTCAGAAAATGAAAGTAGCGGCAAAAAATCCAGCCCGAAGCGATAGAGACGAAAAACTCATCGCTAACCTGAAGCAGAAAGTAAATGACTATAGTTTTGATTTGAACAACTCATAAAGTGAACTAGCCAAGGCTCGAAAGCAATTGGCTAAAAACGCAGATGAACGAGTATGCCTGGTTAAGCAGTTGAGAGAAAGGTACGACGATGAGGTCGCAGGGTTAAAGAAAAGGGTCATCGCCTCGGAAAACAAAATGATCAAACATGCAAAAGACTTCAAAGTTGAAAGGGAACATTGTTATACAGCATTGGCGCAATTAGAAATATATTTGCAACAACTTCAGGAGCAAAATATGCGGCTGAGCAAACTTTGGAAGTCAGGGCCCAACAGATTGGGCGTTTGTTACAAGAAAAAGGCATCATAAGAGAGAGAATTAGAAACATCGCTAACTACATCATTATGAAGTGCCAGATCTGTGAGGATATGACTCGCACTACCTTCTTTGCAGCAGTAATGACATTTGTTAAACAGATAATAAGCGACTTGGATCGACTTCAAAAGGAGCTTGCATATAGGCCCGCGGCGAGACCGAATGATGTCCCGCGGGCACCAGGAGCATTGATATATTCATGATTCTTTCCGTTCGAGTCTGCATTTCCCTTTTGTTAGCGTCTGTCAGTCATGTTGAGTTTGTGTTTTCTTTCTGCTAGAGTCCGTCGAGTTGTTTTCGAGTCTATATTTTCTTCTGTTGGAGTATGATGTCTATTTTCGGAGTCTGTATTTCATCTTTGCATCGAAATCTGTTAGTCTTTTGGAATTTGTTAGTTTTGAGTTTGTAATGGAAGCATTTGTTGTTTTATTTTATGAAAACTAAAAATCCCAAAATGTTTTATTTCGCACTTATCTCCAAGAACTACGCTTGATCTGATTCATGCGGGGTCGTGATACGTAGGCAATCTCTATAGGATTTGACCGTAACCAAATAAATAAAAAAAGAGAGAAAATAAGAAATCAAGAGAGAGTGAAAACAAAGAGAGAACAGAAGCAAGAGTGAAAGGAAGGAAACGAAAAAGTAAGAAAAGGTCGGGATGACGCATGCAACCGATCAAATACATAATAGAGACGGTTAACTGTTTAGGTGCATTCATGCCCAATGTGCGGTTACCAATCTGTTAAAGCCTAATCGCTAACAAGGTTGTTGTTTGATGTATTAAGTCCAGGCAGGTGGTTAGTTGACTGGCATTCTGGAAACTCACTCATACAACACACGATCGAAAGACAGGCTGAATATGGCCAACTAGGAACCGGAAACAAGTATTTTCGACCCATCGAAGAGGTGGAAGAAATGAACATTAATGCGATGAGGGAAGAAATGTATAAGTTGAAGCAGCAGATGGCTGAAATGTACCAAGCCTCGGCGAAAGGGCACCCACCACCAGTTTATCCCGCCAACCCTACTTATATCCCACCATCAGCCCAACCTCCAGAGCCTCCCACTGTGAACTCATCTCCAGCCTTTCCCCTCTACCAACAATGTCATGGTGCCACTTCCCATACTTCTCAAGCTCCACCACCCAAACAAGTCACATACCCTTCTCCACCAATTACACCTATTTTGTGGCACCTCCACCTGCTACGTTACACCGATCTTCCAGTGAACCCATGTTCCAAACTCACGACAACCAGTACTATCTCCCTGAACCCACCTTCAAAGTTCCAGAACCATATCCTTACACCCCTCATCTTGATATCCCGATAGAGACCGAGAAACCGCCCAAAAATCCCGAGCATGAAGAGATGATCAGAAAGGTCAAAAGTTTAGAACAATCATTCCGAGATATGAGGGGGTTGGGAGGTCAAGTAAGTGTGGCCTATAAGGATTTATGTCTGTTCCCAGATGTTCAGTTGCCAGCTGGATTCAAAATGCCCAAGTTTGATCTGTACGATGGGCATGGTGACCCGGTAGCACACTTAAGAGGATTCTGTAGCAAGATGAGAGGAGCAGGTGGAAGAGATGAATTACTGATGGCATATTTCAGCCAAAATTTGAGTGGATCGGTTTTACAATGGTATACCAGACAAGATCACAACAGGTGGTACACATGGGACGATTTGGCCTAAGCCTTTCCCTGCCATTTTCAGTACAACCTCGAAATCATTCCAGATCGTCTGTCGTTGAAAAAGCTTGAGAAGAAGCCCGGTGAGAGCTTCAAGGAATATGGATTCCGTTGGAGAGAGCAAGCAGCGAGGGTTGACCCTCCGATGAAAGAAATCGAGATGGTTGATTATTTCTTGCAGGCCTTGGAACTCACTTATTTCGGTCACTTGGTGTCAGCAGTAGGTAAGTCCTTTAATGAAGTCGTGAAAATGGGAGGCATGGTTGAAGAGGGACTCAAGTCCAACAAGATCATGAGTTATTCAGCAATCAAGGCGACCACTCAGGCCATTCAAAACAGTAATGGGGTGTGCTCGGGAAGAAGAAGAAGGAAAACATTGCGACCATTGAGTCGGGAGCTTGGGTTGGATCCAGGAACCTTCCCCGTTACTACAACCAGCCGTGACCCTATCCCCAAACTTACCCCTACACTCCATATAACCCACCACAACACTATTACCCACTACCAGATCCCCATTTTTTTGTCCATCACGCACAAACTTATACCCAGCCGCCCACTCACTCACAATGGCGTGCGCCAGCTCCACAAAACCCATACCAAGCTCCACAAAATAACTACCCACCTTAAAAGCCCACAGAAATCCTCTTGGAATGGGTTTTCGACCCAACCAAGCCTTTAAGAATGAGAGGTTGCAGAAGCAAAAGACTTTCACTCCATTGGGAGAATCATATGCTAGTCTATTCCACAGACTGAGACAGTTGGGTATGTTGAATCCAATCGAGGCTAAATTGACGAATCCCCCTCCCAAAAATTTTGACCGTTCGGTGAGTTGTGAGTATTGTTCAGGGGCCCCGGGACATGACACAGAGAAATGCTGGAAATTGAAAATAGCTATTCAACAACTCATTGACACCAATCAGATTGAGGTCCAAGCTCCGGAGGCACCCAATATCAATTAGAATCCCTTGCCAGCCCATCATGAAACAAATATGATTGAGATAGTGCATAGAGGAGGGGAGCCTAAGAAGCCTTCGCAGACCGTCATGATGATTCGGGCTAGTGAAGTCAGGCCATTTGAAAAGTCAACCAGTGAGAAGTCTGTGATAAGTTGAGCAGGGAAAATAATGAACCACCTGTGGAGGTCAAGAGGGGGTTCTCAAGTGACGTTGCAGGAAAACATGAAAAAGCAAAAGTGGTTGTGCCGGGAATGATGAACAAACTTGTGGTAATTTTGAAGGGCGCCCCCACAGATCATGTCATTATCAAACCGGTAACTCAATTACCAATAGTTAACAGCAAGGCAGTCCCATGGAATTATGAACGAGTGACAGTGACTTACAAGGGGAAAGAGGTTAGAGAAGAAGTGTGTGAGACTCATGGTTTAACTCGATCGGGGAGATGCTTTGCCCTCGAAGAGTTGAGAAAAGCTAAGACCTCAAAAGATAATCCAGTGTTGGTGAAGAAAGCAGTGACTGAGGAAGAAGCAGAAGAATTTCTGAGAAAGATGAAAGTGCAGGACTATTCCATTGTGGAACAGTTAAGGAAGACACCGGCTCAGATCTCGCTCTTGTCATTATTGATCCATTCAGATGAACACCGTCGTGCTTTGATGAAGATCTTGAACGAGGCTCACATTGCTGACAAAATCTCAGTAAACCACTTGGAAAAGATAGCTAATAAGATATTTTCGGTAAACAAAGTCACTTTTTCTGATGACGAGTTGCCCGTGGAGGGTACCGAGCACAATAGAGCCCTCTATCTGACAGTGAAATGCGAAGATTCTGTGGTTACTCGGGTACTGGTTGACAATGGGTCTAGCGCGAACATCTATCCTCTCTCCACATTGAACAAATTGCAAGTGGAGGATGAAAGAATTCACAAGAACAGTATTTGCGTTCGGGGATTCGATGGTGGAGGGAAAGATTCAGTTGGGGACATAGTGCTTGAGCTCACAATAGGGACAGTTGAATTTACCATGGAATTCCAGGTGCTCGATGTGGCTGTTTCGTACAACCTACTGTTGGGACGACCCTGGATCTATGCTGCCAAAGCAGTCCCGTCTACTCTGCATCAAATGGTCAAGTTTGAATGGGATCGACAGAAAATTGTTATACGCGGCTAAGATAATTTATGTATTCCCAATGGTGCCATTGTTCCGTTCATAGAGGTTGACGATGGCAAGGGACCATGGGTTTATCAAGTTTTCGACACAGTATCGGTAGAGAAAATTTCGGAAGGAAAGTGCGCTCCAACTCCAAAGATGGTTGTTGCATCAGTCATGTTAGCTGTTGAAATATTGAAAAATGGTTTCATACCAGGCAAGGGTTTGGGTGCAACTCTGCAAGGTATTGTGCAGCCAGTTTCTCTTCCAAAGAATCTGGATACTTTTGGTCTGGGGTTCAAGCCTACCGTTGCAGATGTGAGAAGAGCTAGAAAAATGAAACAGAAAGCATGGGCATTGCCAAAGCCAATCCCGCGTCTGTCTAGATCATTCGTCAGGACGGGTATCAGAAAGCAACTGTTGTCAAAGGTTTCTGGACCACTGATTGGTGCCGATGGAGACTTAGAGAAGGGGTTCGAAAGGTTGTTCGCCGAGATTAACATGGTTCAGGCTGGGGAAGGGTCCAGCAGGGCAGATGTTCAATTCGTGGGACCACGTGCCAAAGTTAACAACTGGGAAGCTACTCCTCTTCCTATCCGGAGGGAGTCTTGGTAGTGGGTTTTGATTTTCTTTTGTTGTCTGGATTATTCCAGGGTCTGTAATTCAGATATTATGTTCCATCCAGTTGGATGTGTTAAAACCCTGTTATCTTTAAATTCAATGAAATGCAATTGCTCATTTTCCTTCATTTCTTCTAATTTTATTTCTGTTTTCTTCGTTTTGTACAGTTCTTTTTATGCCGATATCAATGATATGACATGCATGAGGAATCTTTGGCCAGTTTTAAAAGCCAATCTAACTCTAAAATAATAATACAAGAAATTGAGTGTGATGACGAGTTGGAATTTGATGATGATGAGGCCTATGAAGAAATTAGTGAGGAACTAAGTCATTTTGAGGGAAAACCCAAACCTAATTTGAACGATAGAGAAGCGGTTAATCTAGGGACCAAGAAAATGTCTGTGAAACTAAAATAAGTGTACATCTGGAACCTCAACTCAGGGAGGAGATAATTAAAGCATTGTTCGAATACAAAGATATTTTTGCATGGTCCTATGACGACATGCCGGGTCTTAGCACTGATTTAGTGGTTCACAAGTTGCCCACTGACCCGACATTCCCTCCTGTCAAACAGAAGCTAAGAAAGTTCAAAACGGATATGAGTGTAAAGATCAAGGAAGAGGTCACCAAGCAGTTCGATGCCAAAGTCATTCGGGTCACCCGGTATCCCACCTGGTTAGCCAATGTTGTGCCTGTACCGAAGAAGGATGGCAAGACCAGGGTGTGTGTTGACTATCGGGATCTCAACAAGGCGAGTCCAAAAGACAATTTCCATTTGCCTAACATCCATATCTTGATCGATAATTGTGCCAAACATGAGATTGGTTCTTTTGTAGATTGTTACGCGGGTTATCGTCAGATCTTAATGGACGAGGAAGATGCAGAGAAGATGGCATTCATCACGCCGTGGGGAACGTACTGCTATCGGGTCATGCCATTTGGTTTGAAGAATGCTGGGGCAACCTACATGAGGGCAATGACAACGATATTCCATGATATGATACATTAGGAAATTGAGGTATACGTGGATGATGTGATCGTGAAGTCTAGAAAGCAGTCTGACCATGTCAGGGATCTAAAGAAGTTCTTTCGAAGGCTTCGCAGGTACAATCTCAAGCTTAATCCTGCAAAGTGTGCTTTTGGGGTGCCGTCTGGAAAGTTGTTGGGGTTCGTAGTCAGCCGCCAAGGCATTGAACATGATCTATCAAAAGTCAAGTCCATCCAGGAATTACCACCTCCGAGGAACAAGACCGAGGTGATGAGTTTGTTGGGGAGATTGAATTATATCAGCAGGTTCATCGCTCAGCTCACGACAACCTGTGAGCCAATCTTCAAACTGTTAAAGAAAGACGTTGCAGTCAAGTGGATAGATGAATGTCAGGAGGCATTTGATAAGATAAAGGGGTATTTGTCAAATCTACTCGTATTGGTCCCGCCAGAACCAGGGCGACCTTTGATCCTATATTTGACGGTTTTGGACAATTCATTCAGCTGTGTATTGGGTCAACATTCAATCACTGGCAGGAAGGAGCAGGCCATATATTATCTCAGCAAGAAATTCATGTCGTACGAGGTCAAGTACACTCAGCTGGAGAGGACATATTGCGCCCTAACTTGGGTAGCACAGAAATTGAAACATTATTTGTCATCTTACACTACCTATCTCATATCTCGCTTGGATCCATTAAAGTATATCTTTCAGAAGCCTATGCCCACAGGGAGGCTTGAAAAGTGGCAGATCCTGCTCATAGAGTTTGACATTGTCTACGTGACTCGAACTGCAATGAAAGCACAGGCCTTGGCAGACCATTTGGCTGAGAACCCGGTTGATGAAGATTATGAACCTTTGAAAACTTATTTCCCTGATGAAGAGGTGATGCACATTGATGAGTTGGAACAAGTCGAGAAGCCTGGATGGAAACTTTTCTTTGATGGGGCTGCAAACATGAAGGGCGTGGGGATAGGAGCAGTACTTATTTCTGAAATAGGGCAGCACTACCCTGTTACGGCTCAGCTTCGTTTTTACTGTACCAAAACATGGTTGAGTACGAGGCATGCATTCTGGGTTTGAGGTTGGCTGTAGATATAGGTGTCCAGTAAGTCTTGGTCTTGGGCGACTCGGACCTCCTGGTGCACCAAATTCAGGGAGAATGGGAAACACGGGATTTGAAACTCATACCATACAGAAAATGTTTGCATGATCTTTGCCAGCGGTTTCAGTCAATAGAATTCAGGCATATACCAAGGATCCATAATGAAGTTGTCGATGATTTGTCTACTCTAGCATCAATATTACATCATCCAGATAAGGCTTATGTGAACCCTCTGCAGATTCAGGTCCGTGATCAGCATGTTTACTGTAATATGGTAGAAGAAGAACTTGATGGGGAGCCATGGTTCCATGATATCAAAGAATACATCAGGATGGGTATATCCGATACAGGCCACATGTGACCAGAAAAGAACAATTCGATGATTGACAAGCAAATTTTTCTTCAGTGGAGGGGTGTTATACAAAAGAACGCCAGATCTTGGATTGCTAAGATGCATAGATGCCAGACAGGCCACAGTTATCATGACTGAGGTACACTCCGAAGTTTATGGACCGCATATGAGTGGGTACGTTCTGGCAAAGAAGATTCTCCGAGCAGGTTATTACTGGCTCACTATGGAGCGAGATTGCATCAGTTTTGTGCGCAAGTGTCATCAGCGCCAGGTGCATGGGAGATTTGATTCATTCCCCACCATCTGAACTGCATACCATGTCGACACCATAGCCCTTTGTTGCTTGGGGCATGGATGTTATTGGGCCAATCGAGCCAGCATCATCAAACGGACATAGGTTTATCCTGGTAGCCATTGAATATTTTACCAAGTGGATTGACGCGAAAACTTTCAAATCTGTGACCAAGAAAGCAGTGGTCGATTTTGTGCATTCAAATATCATCTGTTGGTTTGGGATTCCGAAGGTAATCATCACGGACAATGGCGTTAATCTCAACAGTCATCTGATGACAGAGACATGTCAGCAGTTTAAGATTATACATCACAATTCCACCCCATATCGCCCTAAAGCGAATGGAGCAGTCGAGGCAGCCAATAAGAACATAAAAAGATACTGCGGAAAATGGTGGAAGGGTCCAGACAATGGCATGAGAAGTTACCTTTCGCCTTGTTGGGTTATCACACTACTATTCGCACTTCAGTAGGGGCCACTCCTTATTTGTTGGTGTATGGCACAGAGGCAGTAATACCCGCAGAAATTGAAATCCCATCCCTTCGGATTGTCGCTGAGGCAGAAATTGATGACGTTGAATGGGTCAAAACCCACTTGGAGCAATTAAGTCTGATTTATGAAAATAGATTGGCAGCAGTATGTCATGGCCAATTGTACCAACAGAGAATGGCGAGAGCATATAACAAGAAGGTATATCCACGAAAGTTCGAAGTGGGTCAGTTAGTGTTGAGACGTATCTTGCCTCATCAGGTTGAAGCAAAAGGAAAGTTTGCCCCAAACTGACAGGGGCCATTTGTCGTAACTAGAGGGTTGTCCAATGACGCGTTATATTTGACAGATGTGGAAGGGAAATATGTGGAAATGGCTATCAATTCCGATGCAGTCAAGAGATACTATGTATGATTTCTTTGTTTGAATGTACTTGTTTGTATTTGGCATATTTTGAAGATTGAAATGCGAAGGCGTTTTGTTCTGCTATCTAAACACTTGATCCCTCGTCACCCTTTTTGAGCCTTATTTATTTTCTTTCTTACCCCTCTTTCGGAATCAGTAGTGAATATCAGAAACACAAGCGTGAAAGATAAGAAAAGGAAGAAAAGAAAAAGAGAAAGAAAGGAGAGAGAAAGAAAAAAAAGAAGGAAAAGAAAGAGGAAAAGAGAAAAGAAAAAGAAAAACAATAAAAGAGAAAAAGAAAGCAAAAAAAGAGAAAGAAAAGAAAGAGAAAAGAGAAAACCACAACAACAAAGTAATTCCTATGACATGAACTACGTTCGATCTGATTCTTTTTAAGGATACGTAGGCAGCCTCACGGTTCGGTATCATCAAACAAAAATCCAAAAGCCCCAAGCAAGAAACTGGGGCAGAAGTTGTGGTTGTTGTGAGAAACCTGATTCCGAAAGTTGTAACTTAACCCATTTGAACTGTTTTGAGCCTTTTATACCCTTTCTTTCTAACCCTGTCCAAAATCCCACATTACGGTCCAAAGAAAGACCTCCTGATCAGTCTTTGAGAAATGCCAAGTCGAGCAAGTAAAGATAACTCATGTCAGGGGCAACACTCTGGTTCAAGCAGGAAAAATAAAATGAGAGAGTCTTATTGGTGAAAACCTTCACAGGCACCGTAAGGCGACGGGAGTTGAGAGAAATAAAATGAGAGAGTCTTATTGGTGAAAACCCTCACGGACACCTTGAGGCGAAAGTGAGTTGAAAAGTCAACAAGTGAGAAAGGCCTATTGGTGGAAAACTGTTTCAAGGCACTGCAGGATGAGCAAGGTCAAGGTTTGGGTAAAGTAATCAGGTCATGGAAATTCTGAGGCGATAAAGTACGACAACTGAAAGTTGATTAGTTGGACAGATTGGGCCAATTAATCCGAAATACATGTCATGATCATTGGTACCAGTTGTTCTACTCAGATAAGTTTCTTTTTCTTTTTCCCTTTGTAGCAGTTATCTGGTTTTGGATTCTTCTTATCCTTAACCCGCAAAGTCATTGCATTTCATTTTCTTTTGGGTTTATTTGTCTAAGAGGTTTTAATGTCAGTCTTGTCCCAAGTAAATGGAAAGGAGTTTCAAAGCTCACTACTAACTCCCAAAATTGCAAATCACAATGTGGTCAGAGCATACTAAAGACAACATGATGTAAGGTGGGGTACAAGGAATCACCGGAAGTTTCATCGGTGGAATGATTTAGCAATGTCATGGGAGATGCAAAGGTTCAGATAAAGGGGTCAGAGGTGTGAAACAACAACACAAGTATAGAACACTCGGTTCGTCAAAGGCCATGGGATTTGAAAGTCAGTCGGAAAGTCAAAGCGGTTCAGGGCCAGTTCGGGAAAGCCATTCAGAACAAAACAATGCAATGGAAAGATCTCCAACAAGAATGCCATCAGCTAACCGCCACTTTAAACTGACCAAATTTTCTTTGATTGAAACAGGGGCAGAAAATTCATTTGTTTCGGAGAAACTCTCCGTAGGGGAAAGAGCAAGCATCAAAACAGGTTTGACCATAAGCTTTCAGGACCCTCCTGGAAAATGGGACCTAGTTTAAAGTTCAGAAATAGCATAATCTAGCATAAATATATCCCAAGGGGATATACGTTGGCTTAGAAGTTTGCATGTCCCAGATAGGATTCAATTAGGAGTTTCCAGGACCCTCCTAAATAATGGGACTTAGCTTTAAGATTTCGATTGGATAATAACATTTAGCATAAGTTCTGTTGTAGGGTAGTATAATTCAGCCATGAAAGTTGTCACTCTTAAGATAAAACTTGACTTTTGATTTCAGGACCCTCCTAGATATAGAGAGTAGTTTGAAGACCCTCTTAGATAACAAGATTTAGCAGAAATCACACGTTAGAAGATATAACTTAGATTTTAATTGCAGGACCCTCCTGAATAATGGGATCTAGCTTTCAATTCTTAGTAATACTTGGTAATACGATTTAGTTTTACACTCACATCTGTGCCCAACCACCAAACTGGGGCAGAAAAATTTTCTTTGTTTTATCTATTTTGAAGTCAGGAGACCACCTAGAGAGCAGGGAATACATTTCAAGTTGAAGTCAGGAGCCCGCCTGGAGAGCAGAGAATACTTTCAAGTTAGCAGTCAGGAGCCCGCCTGGAGAACAAGGGAGTATAATTTAAGTTTTAGTTTTCAAATTCTATGTTTTGTCTATCTTGAAGTCAGGAGCCCGCCTGTAGAGCAGGGAATACTTTCAAATGCAGCAGTCAGGAGCCCGCCTAGAGAGCAGGGAATACATTTCAAGTTGAAGTCAGGAGCCCGCCTGGAAAGCAGGGAATACTTTCAAGTTTAGCAATCGGGAGCCCGCTTGGAGAACAAGGGAGTACAATTCAAGTTTTGGTTTTTCAAAATTCTTATTGATATTTGGTAATATGATTCATTCTACACTTACACATGGGCCCAGCTACCAAACTGGGGCAGAAAAATTTTCTTTGGTTTGTCTATGTTGAAGTCACGAGCCCGCCTGGAGAGCAGGGAATATATCTCAAGTTGAAGTCAGGAGCCCGCCTGGATAGCATGGGAATACATTCAAGTTCAACAAACAGGATCCCACCTGGAGAGCACGGGAATGCATATCAAGTTCAGCAGTCAGGCACCCACCTAAAGAAGGGGAAAACATCTCATACTATAATTCAAGGCGGCAACAAAGGAATTTTACCGAAAGAATACAAGACAACAAGGTAACAAGAAACACAAGATCAAGTTTGAAGATCTAGATAAGATTTTGTAAAGAGTAGATCATAGTCTAGTCTAGCTTCTTTTATTTTTGACACGGTGTAATAAGGGGTTCAGTGAGCAGCAGCAGCAGCAGTGAAATTCCAGCTCCATGGTAGTCCCAGCTACCAGACATTCCCGAACTACACTGACCTAATTCCTTTTTAGCCAAGGATATGTAGGCAACCTCGGAAGCAGGGTGCGGTCAAATCTTTCAAAAATGCTTCCCACGGAGTATTCAAACGGGCAAAAATCGCTCGTATCCGCTCACTTATCTTTGCACGAAAACTCTTCGTGTTTCCGCGCAAAGAGGGGCAGCTGTGAGCACGTGATTTTTGCCCTATATGAATTACTCCAACAGATTCAAAACAAAATAATTTCTTTCAGTGTTTGCAATTTTGTTGGATTTCGTGGCATTTCCTGTTAATTATTTGTATTTATCTGTGCACGTTTATTTTATTTAATTCATGAAAAATACAAAAAAAATATGTTCCATCTGCATTTAGGATTTAATTTTATATTTTTATATTAATTAGTAAATTAGTTTGTTTATAAAAAATGAAAATCACAAAAAATAATTCATTTTGCATTTTTAATTTTGAATTTTGAATTGTATAATTTTTCTTTAAATTTAGGCTTTAATTAATTATTG
Organism: Nicotiana tabacum; assembly: GCF_000715075.1. NCBI lineage: Eukaryota > Viridiplantae > Streptophyta > Magnoliopsida > Solanales > Solanaceae > Nicotiana > Nicotiana tabacum. The sequence continues at coordinate 162,611,777 of NC_134087.1, forward strand.
TAAATACCATGATGAGTAATTAATCTAATTGGGTAGGTTAATTTAATTTAAAAATTATTAATTAATTAGGTTTTATTTTAATTTTAATTTTGAAAAGAAAAGAATTTTGAAATTGAAAAAGGAAAAAGAAAGAAATGAAAGAAATCCAGATCTAGGCTAAAACCCATTTAATTGTCCAAGCCCAAATGAAAATCACCCAATACCCGGCCCAAACCCACACCTTGACCCGGTCGGTTTCCCCTCCAAATCCAAACGACGTCGTTTCATGGGCAACAGATCAGGACCGTCGAGGTTTCTTGATCGGACGGTCCTAAAGCCCAGGTCCCTTAGTATTTAAATGTCCAAACCTGCCTCCTCACCCCTCACTCATCTCCCTCACAACCCGCCCCTACCAAACCCTAACGACGCTGCCCCTAAATCCCCCCACTGCCAGAGGCGGCGCCACCACAAACCAACCTCAGATTAACACCAAATACCCTCCTCAACTCCCTCAGTCCAAATCTACAAGCACTTTCCATCGAATAAGCCCAGAACGTCTCGAATCTTGATTTTAAAGAAAATCCTAGCGCCGCCCCTGTGTTCTCCAGTGGCGGCGCCACCTCGGTTCGACCCCAAAATCACACCCCTGAACCCCCATCTCTCCATCACCCTAAATCCCCACTTATATTCCCTCGAATCACCCCAGAACTCTCCGAATGTCAAATCTGAGTTCGAACCCTAAATTTCCGTCAAAGCTGTGGGCATGCATGACCTTAAGCCTCCGATTTGCTCGAGTTTGAAGTCTGATTCAACACGAATTGATGCTGCTCATTTGTTCTTGACAAAGAACAAGTGATTAGCATTAGTTCCGTTCAAATCAAGGTGTCCGACGCCATTTTGGGTTTTGCTAGGGTAAGTTTCCTCCCCTTTTTCTTTGCAATCCGAGTTTACCTTCTGTTCCTCTTCTTTTCTTCTCCCTTTCTTTGAGTTTTTTACCTTGATTGAAATTTGAACAAGGTTCTGGACCTAGTTTCCCTTAAGATTGATTTTGCGTTTGTATCTGTTCCGTTGGCTTTTCAGCTTTCTTTTGTTGAAGTTTATGGTCTGGTTAACTTTCATCAGTGCCATGCTTAAATTTCTCATTTTTATCTTTGTTTTGGTCACTAAGCTTAATTAGTTAGCTTAATTAGTTCCCCTCCTGTTTGCAATTGTTAATTAATTGATTTGTTTGATTTTTGGTCTTCTGAATTTGTTTGGGTTTCGTCTGTGGGCTCTTAGGTCAGTCTAAGATCTCATGTTAAAGGTGTTCTGTTTGGTCTGAGTCTGAGCCCATGTCTAGTTAAGCATTGAGCCCGTTCGGGGATACAAAGCTCATGTTCAAGTCTGGCCGGGCTTCAAGGTAAAATACAGGGGTAATAGGGGTAAATTGGGTAAGTCACTTAAGGGAATCATGCTATAACTGACTAGGAAGCTGGGGAAGGGGTTGGTTCTGATTTTCTGTTCTTTTAGTAGGGGTATCTGAGCTATAATGAAAATTAAAAAAGGGTCAAATGTGCAAAGACTAATATCTGAAAGCTGCCCTAATAACTTGCCTATAAAGGCAACTTTTCTTGCCTTTCAAGGCGGACCCAAGAGAATTAACAGAAAAATCAGAAGAAAAACAACAGCGGTTGAAAAATCTCATAAAAAATCACTGTTTCATTCAGTTTTCCTTTGTGATTCTTGAAGTCATCAATTTCTGGAATAATTTTCTTGACTCATATGGGGTAAAAATGGATTGAACTTGGTATTGAAAGAGCTGGTTTAAGTTTGTTGAATTGTTTACTGTTCCATCGATTCTTCTGAGTGGATTATCACTGTTTCAATTGCTGAAGTTGGGCTGACTATTACTGTTTGTTGCTGAATCCCTCATTTTTCTGTTTTGATTTTAATTCCAGGTACATTTTCTGAACTTTACTTGATGTAAGTCTCAGTATGAAGATGGAAATGAGAGGTTAAGGGAGGGCAGCAGATTTACCAGAGTTTTGTTTACTTTTTTTATTGTTTGTGATTTAGATCACATGAATCATTGTGCATTCTAGCTGGTTTCCATTTGAATGGTGAAGTTCCTATAGCTGTATTTGGTTTGAGACTATTGGAATGTTATGTAAAGGACTCAATCAAATTATTATATTCCAAATGTGTTTGAGCCTTAAATGAAGTAAGTAGGTGTGCTTGGTAGTGTTCTCATACTTGAATTGATGCTAACGAGACTAAAAGGAAAATGATTAATATTTGGTATGCTGTTAGAGGATTCTGTGGGGGTATTGAAACATAATAGTGTTGTTTGGAAATGAGATTGATTAGCTGATGTAGCATCAAAACTTTAAATTGATAGTCTGGGTACTGTCAATATTGAAAGAACTTGACTGAGCATATTTGATTGTTTTAAAGTCTTGGATATTTGATCTTTTAAGTTTTGTTGCTGAGAAGTCTAAATAAGGTTAAATTCCCATGTTAGCACTGTAAGCTGATTCAAGGCTTTAAAAATTAAGAGCCATGTGTCGCGTAGTCTCTCAAGAATTGAGTTCTAATTGTTTTCAAATCATGGAGTTACTAAAGCCTCTTGTAATTATCCATTGGTCCGTCAAAGGGTGATTTCAAATTGTTGCGTCTGTTAGTTCAGCATCAATTCCCGTTAATTCGGCCCCTGCTTGCATGCTGTAAGGACTCGATTAAGAGTCCAGTTCGTTGCAGCTGCAGGTGATTTGAAATTGGGCTCACCTTGGGCCCAAATGCGTGGAAATAGGATCTGGATCCTTTTGACGCCATTTCAGCCCTGTTTTCTGATCATTAGTCCATATTAACTAAGGCCCATTCGCCTAAGTTGAACAAATCCCCCATCTCGTAATGTTCAATTAGTCATATTCTTAAATAATTTCAAGAGTTGCTATTAAATAGAAGATAGTGTGTGGCCCTTGTGTTTAATTTAGAGACCTCTTGATTAGAATAAATCGAGGTGCGCCGTGCCAAACAAAAATGACAAGTGCATGGCCTTCGTATGAATAATTTTATTTTGATCCTTAGAGTTCGAGGTGTTCCATTTAGCGAATTTTCCATGGTCCTCGCAAAGTTAAAGCGCATAGTTGCTTTAGGCGCTCTATTTTAATAATTTACCTTCCTAAACTCGGGTGCGCATTTCATGTGACCCAAATCAAATCTTAAAACGTTGAATAAAATAGTTTTAGGACTGCGGGTGTATTTCATGTCGCACGATCCGAAGACGTGTTTTAAACGACTTTCAATCTTCCTTAAAATGATTAAAAATGGTTAATAAGTTAACAATGCACCATAGGCTCAAACTTGTGATTAATCAGATAATTAGGCCAATGTAATAGTTGAGCGACCGTGCTAGAACCCTGTAACTTGGGAATTCCTAACACCTTCTCCCGGGTTAACAGAATTCCTTACTCGGATTTCTGGTTCGCAGACTATTGAACAGAGTCAACCCTTTCCTCGATTCGGGATTCAACCGGTGACTTGGGACACCATAAATCTCCCCAGTGGCGACTCATCTTTTAATAATAATCTCGTTTTGATTGTCCTTTAATTGGAAAAACTCCCTTATACTTATACCCTTTACGGGGTGTAGGTCAAAAGGAGGTGTGACACTTACTGTTATAAAGTAATGCCTTTTGGTCTCAAAAATGCTGGTGCAACGTATCAAAGATTGGTAACCAAAATATTCCAAGAACATTTAGGAAAGACTATGAAGGTCTACATAGATGATATGCTCGTCAAAACTCAACATTCAGGGGACCATATATCGCACTTGTCTGACACGTTTCAGATCTTGTGAAAATTCAATATGAAACTAAATCCTGAGAAATGTGCATTCGGCATTTCATCAGGAAAGTTTTTGGGTTTTCTTGTTTCTAACCATGGTATTGAAGTAAATCCCTTGCAGATTAAAGTCATTGAAGAAATCTCTGACATGCTTACGAGTAAAAAAGAAGTGCAAAGGTTGACAGGAAGAATTGCAGCCTTAGGGAGATTTATTTTCAAATCATCAAAAAAGTGTTTTAAATTCTTTTTAGCTCTTAAAAAGCAAGATCAGTTCGAATGGACTGAGGAGTGTCAACAAGCACTCAAAAACTTGAAGACATACTTGTCAAATCCGATGTTGCTCGCAAAACCAAAGGTTGGGGAAAATTTGCTGGTTTATCTTGCTGTCTCCGAAGTAGCCGTAAGTGCTGTTTTAGTTCGTGAAGACTAAGGTAAACAATCTCCAATTTATTATATCAGCAAATCATTATTATATGAGGAGACTTAGTATCCTCAATTAGAAAAGCTTTCACTTGCACTAATCATGGCATCTAGAAAACTAAGGCCTTATTTTCAATGTCACCCTATTGCCATAGTAACTGCTTATCTTTTACGCAATATATTACACAAGCATGAGTTGTCAGGTAGGTTAGCCAAACGGGCTATAGAATTAAGCGAATATGACATCACATACCAGCCTAGAACCGCGATAAAATCTCAAGTGTTAGCAGATTTTGCGGCTAATTTTAGCCAATGAATGCAATTAAAAGCAGAAAAAGAATTACAGGTGTTCAACGGATCTAATCCAGGAATTTGGACCTTATTTATTGATGGCGGCAGGCTTAGGAATTATTTTGGTACCACCTACGGGTGAAACCATTCGACAAGCCATTAAATGTCATTCTATAACTAACAATGAGGTAGAGTATGAAGCTGTGATTGCAGGTTTAGAACTGGCACTAGAACTCGACATTAATCAGATTGTAATCAAAAGCGATTCGCAGCTTGTAGTTAACCAAATGCTGGGGACTTAAACAACTAGGAAAGCATGAATGCAACAGTATTTAGAGAAGGTACGGGATTTGATTAGGAAATTTCAAACCTGGAAGGTCGCGCAAATACAAAGAGATGAAAATGTCGAGGCAGATGCCCTAGCCAATCTCGCATCTGCGGCAGACGTGGCAAGCAATGAAAATGGTTCCATAATTCATTTGTTTCATTCAGTACTCGATCTAGACAAAAATGAGGTAACTTTTAAAAACTTAACCTGGGATTGGAGGAACGAGATTGTTGCTTTTTGCAGTATGATACCGTCCCTGAAGATAAGAAAAAAGCTCACGCGCTTCGAAAAAAGGCTGCTCGATATTGTTTAAAGCAAGACAATCTTTATCGAAAAATGTTCGGTGGTCCCTTAGCAAGATGCCTCGGTCCTTCTCAGACGGAATATGTAATGAGAGAAATACACGAGGGGCATTGTGGGAATCACACCGGAGGAAGATCACTGGTAAGAACCATGATTAGGGCAGGTTATTATTGGCCTAAAATGGAAGAAGAAGCGGAAAATTTCGTGGCTAAATGTGATAAATGCCAAAGATACGGTAATAACATACATAGACCAGCAGAGTTGTTACATCCGATCATTGCATTGTGGCCTTTTATGAAATGGGAGATGGATATCGTGGGTTCACTACCACAAGCAAAAGGACATGTAAAATTCTTACTTGTACTCACTGATTATTTTACTAAATGGGTGGAAGCAGGAGCATTCAAACAGGTGTAAGAAAAAGAGGTCAGAGATTTCATTTGGAGAAATATCATATGTCGATTCGGTGTACCAAAGAAAATCGTGTGTGATAATGGCCCACAATTTATAGGCACACAAATCACAAAATTTTTTCAAAGTTGTCAAATCAAAAGGATTACATCTACGCCTTACCGTCCGGTGGGTAACGGACAAGCTGAATCAACAAATAAAGTTATTGTTAACAATTTGAAGAAGCGATTAGAAGAAGCTAAAGGCAATTGGCCAGAATTATTACCTAGTGTTTTATGGGCATACCGCACGACAATGAAAACAAGCACGGGAGAAACACCATTCTCATTAGTATATAGAGCTGAAGCTTTAATTCCAGTTGAAATAGGGGAGCCAAGCGTGAGGTATACGCAAACGTCAGAAGAATCCAATGAAGAAGAAATGCGCATAAACCTTGATTTACTTGAATGAAGAAAGGAAGCTGTACTAATAAGAATGGCAGCACAAAAGCAAGTCATGGAAAGATACTACAATCGAAGAGCACGATTAAGATACTTCAAGATTGAGGACTTCGTACTCAAGAAAGTTTTTCAATCCATGAAGGCGGCCAATGCGGGTAAATTAAGTCCAACCTAGGAAGGACCTTAAAAGATTCATGGTATTGTAGGGAAATGAGCATACGAGCTGGAAACAATGGATGACAAGATATTACCTTCACATTGGAATGTCGTTCACCTGAAGAGATACTATTTCTAAGGAGTACCCACGGTCAGGTATCCTCAATTTAAAATTCTATTTTTGAATTATTAAAATTTTACTAACGATTTTAGATGATAGGCAAAAAGCTATCCCGTACTAAATGATGAATCATGACCTGCAAGGCACGTGGAATAAATTAAAATTTTCGGTCTAGGGTTACACCTATTCTGATAGAAATTGATACGGGTTAAGCAGTCTTCATCTATTATCATACCTCCGGAGTCCCGTATGTTTTATTCCTTTACAAGAAAAGGATCAAGTAAGAGAAGTAATCAAGTGATCGAGACTTCATACTTCAAAGCTCAAACACTTGGGGACCTATATAATATACATGGACATATGTATAAAGAATGCAAAGAAGATTGGGAGATAATCAAAGTTCAAGCCTGAAAAATTTATTCATTGAATGAGTCAAGTGCAGAGCAAAGTTACGAGCTAAGATCAAAGTTACAAGCTAAGGCTAAAGAAAAACCTTATCATAGTTAGGTTAAAGGCAATGTACTGAAACGGGTTATAAATAAAAACCTGTATGTTATTTTCTTTTTTGAAATCTGTTGTAAGGAAAACAATTACGAAAAAGTTATAGAAGTTACTTAAATACATGTAAGGTAGAAATCGAAAAAGTTAACTTGTCGAGGTTATTCCAAAAAATATGTGTATTCCTATTTCTTTTATCGTATATTAACACCATTATGAAGTTGAGACGTCTTCTTTATTAAGTGTCGGATATAAAAGGGCCCTCTTTTATAAAATTCATGATTGATTTAAAACATTCATGTAATTAAGAAAGCATTTTACTAAATAAAAGTGCAAATTATCGAATAAGTCTTTAAATATAAAGGCAAGACAGAAGTTCAAAAAATAGCTACGAAAACTTCTTAATATTAAAAAGTTTAGACTAAGTATGAACTTAGTCATAAACTAAGAGTTGCTTATACAAAATGCCCCGAAAAAGGTCTGGGGACTTAATCTTTTCAAACCCTAAAAAAAGACCAAAGGTTGCAACCACATTCCACCAAAGAAAAAGAAAAAAAAAGTCACACATCATTGACTTGTCGCTGAGGAGTTGAAGAAGGAACTAAAGCATGGTCTTCAGCAGCAGCAGGCTCAATTTGACTTGAAGGAATTGGGGTACCCATATCATCTTCAACATCGCCAGAAGCTTCAGCCACGGGAGAAGGAAAGTTTTGGCTCTGCTGAATCTTTTCAATAGTCTCTTTGATTTCGGCTAACTCAGATTCCAAGTTAAAATTCTCCTGGCTAACTTCAACAAGGGTATCATGGCGAGAATTTAAAAACGCCCAACTTACTTCAATTGTTGTTTTACCTTCAAGAATCTCGTAATCTCTTTCCCAGTCAGCAATTTCATTTTTTAGCTTCTCATGCTCAGCCAAGGCAGAATAATAAGAAGTTTGAAGAGAAGCATGTGAACTTTTTAAGGAACGAACTTTATCAGAAGATACCCGGAGGTCTTCTTGAGTTTGAGTCAGGGTCTGCACGAGTTCACCAGCATATGTTTCTTTCTTACCTAAGAGAGCCTTCAACTCTCTGATCTCTTCACTTGCTTTGGAGAATTGCTCGGAAAAATAGGTTTCAAGAAGATTCTTCTCTTTACCTGCTTGATTTGATGAAGCCTTTTCAACCGCCAACTCTGAAGTTAAAACCCTTACATGTTTCTCTAAGGAACATTTACTCTTTTCTAATATTTTCATGTTGATTTGAAGACTTTCAAACTGTTCCTTCCAATTATCCGCCTCCACTTGGTAGTCAGCGCTAATTGCTCTGAGAGGGAAACCCTCTTCATCATCTCCGTGCCAATTAGATTGACATAAAAAAAAGGGAAAGATGAGAACCCTAAAATAAAAAAAGGTAAAGTAAAGTTTGAAAAAGGAGTACCTTTAAAGAAGCATGCACTATATCGTTCATCAAAGTCAAGGAACTGTGGCCATCAAATTTAGATTTTTCAACTGCACCAATCAAAGGTTTCAACCACACATCAGCTCGACCTTATTTCCTCAAAAGGTTACCCTCAGCAGGAACTTCAATGGTAACTTGCCTCATAGCTTCACCTCTACTTGAGGAACCAACCTCGGTATGATGGATAGTTGAAGTAGGAACTGAAGAAGGAGGAAATGTAGAAGGAGTAAAAATAGCCTGGGGGAGTAGAAACAACTTGGGGAGGAGCAGCAACAGTAACAGTCACGACTGGCAAAGAGGGTATCAAAGGAACGGGTGTAGAAAAAGAAGCAGGGGGTGCTGCATCAGAAATTGGCCCAAAACTTTCACTACCAAACCCGCTGGCAAAAAACTGTTCAGCAGAAACATGAGCAACAGCGAGAGTATCATCATCAGAAATCACCAACGAGGCATCAACAGGCTCGGTGGAAGGAATAGAATGAGGGGGAGATTCTTCATCATCTGAAATAATTCTTCTTCTAGCCCTTGGCCTTTTTATCAAAGAGCCCTCATCTTGTTCTTCTTCCTCCCCCGAGTCTTGATCAACAGAAGCTTTCCTTTTTGATGAAGAACCCAAAATTATCTCTTGGGCCATTTCCATAGAAATTCTGGAAGCTGCAACGGCCTCAGCACTTACGCCTCGAAGTTATTCATAATTCCCACTTTAATAAGGTCCACTTCCCAAATATTCTATTGATGAATAAATGGCAAGTGAGGGGACTATCTGTATTGGAAAAAATTAAGTTTATATATGGAATTCATTATAAGGTGACATGTCATGACATGTGGACCAGTTAAAGAAGAACAAGTGATGAAGAATAATCAAAGAGGCACGAGCTTCAACAAGCACGGGCAGTCATTCAGATAAAGGCAAGGAAGGCAGGTGCTCGAACCTCTTTATGACGGAAGAGAATGAATCTGATAGAAATAAGGAATAGATACGAACTATTGGGCATTAAATACAGAAACATTAAGGAATCTGTATTGAATCAAATATGATTGTCGATTGTAACGTTACATTAAATGTCATTAAATGCCATTAATTGACAATAATGACTCAATTATAGAAGAAACGAAATGTACCACTTAGAAATAGCTATAAAAGGAGAAGATTGATCATTTGTAAGGACACGAAATATCACCGAAATATACCGATTTACTTTGTTTTTTGTTCATCTAATTATTATCAAAGCCAATTTCTTTTATTCATTTTATATATTGATTATCAGTAACCCGAGTTCTTCTAAAATAAAGTTTTGACCGAAATTACTATTTTTGGTTAAACACATTCTCCCCCTCATTTCTCAGTTAACTTTTCAAAATACCTATTTTAACATTTATATTGTCAACATTTATTTATTTTAATTTTTAATTTTTTACCTTTTTAGTATCATAATAATTTTCTCTTTTCTACTATTTATGCTATATATTTACGCTTTATTTATGCTATGAACATGCCCATATAATAACTAAATTTAAATTTTAAAATGGAAAAATAAAAATAATAATAAAGCATATAATTTAATAACATTGAATACTGAAAAGGTTGAGCAGAATAAAACATAAAATAAAATAATTTGCTCTTACCAATAATTTTGTTAATAGCAATCATATTTTAAAAATTTATTTACGCAATAAAGAATAACCTTATAAATATATACTCAATCCAGGATTCCAGGTAATACAATCTCTTACATTTATTAAAAGTAAAAGCAAATTTTATAACAAACTCCTAAAATATTATCTATTTAACACTAAGAAAATATAACTCAAATATATATTTAGTACGCGTTATAAAAAATAAAAATTGTAAAGTAGAATAAATTTTGTGATAAATTAAGGAATATTCTATTTGTAGTTAATATATTTAAGTTATAATTTATAATAAAATACAACATAATTTAAATTATAGGTAAAATCATAAAAATAGCATATATAATAAAAAAGGATAGAGGAGAGAATTGAAAATAAATTGGAAAAATGGACATTGTGTAGAATAAATGGGGAAGAATGATAATTTAAAGTTGAGAGGGGAGTTTGATTTTTAAAGCAAAGTTGGGGGTGTAAATGATTTTTAAAACTAGAACAATTAGTAATCGAATATTTTAACGAATGACTGAAAACTTTTATGGGGTAGTTTTTCCTTTTATTGAGTTAGGTACATGGTCAATATTATTTATTATTTTCAGGAACATATATTTTTAATTTATATATCAAATATAAATATTTTAATATTCTTTTATCAATTGAGAATGTACACGCACAACGTGCATATCGTAAAACTAGTATACTAACAGACAAAATTCGTTCTTCAAATTTTTTGTTTAATTTTGGTCTCTCAATATTAATTGTGAATAAAGAAAACATCTAGAATGTTGAACACGTTTGCTTTCTTCATTAAAAGTTTTCCTATCAATTTTTGAGATAAGAAACATGTGCTTCGTACTAATTATTCTATCTTGAATAAGTTAGATATCCCTTTATTTTAGTTATAAAAAAATCATTAGGCCATCTCCAACCCTCCCCTATTTTTTCATAATAGGGGCAACTTTTGTCAAAATGGAGCTCCAATTCTCCCTCATTTTTACCTCCAACATGGGGGATGAATAGTGATCCTCCAAATATGGAGAACACTATTCATCTCACCCATTATTACTGTTACGCGGCGCCTTCCTGAGATTCCTTGGAAGGGCGACGTAAGGCTAAGCAACTGATGTCAGTGCAGTTGCTATCCGCCAACTGAGGTCCCCTCCGTACGCTAGACTAGATTGTCAGTGTCATACGGGAAAACCAATGTCAAGAGCAATTGAGAGAACAGGAATGAGAATTGAGAATGAAAGAAAGCTTGATTGAATTAATGAAAGTTATTACAGAAAGGCAACGCGGTGTCGAGGGGGAGAGACACTAGTACAGAGAATTGTTTGCTTGCTAGAAAGTTTGATTGCTTGATCCCCCTAATAATACTTAAAAAAAATAAACCAAAGCTACAAGACTAGACTTGATTAAGCTAGAGAAACATAATGGAAGTACATGGAATAAAACTACTCTATATTTACAATGAAAAAGACTTAGTTTTCTATAAGGCAGAAACAGGTCCGTTGACAGCAGCATAGTCTTTGGCATCAGGGTCTGTGCATGCGGCGTTGTCTGCGCGCGTGGTGTTGTTGGCATCCGCCTGTGGTTGGGCACTGGCGAGGGATATCGGTGGGGCGACAGAGGCACATGCGCGCTTGTCACTTGGCGCGGCTAAGACCACGGGGCCGTCCGTGGCGCTAGGCATTGGGAGGCTTGCTAGGACGCCACGGGGCACGCCCAAGGGGTCATGGGGCACGGCTGGAAAGCCCCCCATGACATTCTCCCCCACCTGAGTTGGCGACGTCCTCGATGCCTTACTTGCAAGATAATCTTCAATTATGCTCTTGTAGGCTTTGAGGTTTGTTCCCAGTGTTCTCCTCTGCATCACAACCTTGCAATTTCACCAAGAAATCTTGGTGATCTTTCCTTGAGGCATGAATCACTCTATCATCAAGGATAGCTTCAACACGCCTTTTCCTGGTTGAATTGGGCCCTCGAATACTGGGTATTGTGAGCTGGCTCCGTGAAGGATCCTCCATGTCTTCCCGAAAAGGTTTCAGGAGGCTGACATGGAAGACAGGATGAATTTTCCACCAAGCTGGGGTATCCACCCGGTATGCAACTTTTCCAATGCGCCTTTCAATGAACAAGGGTCCAATGTATTTTTGCAATAGGCGAGGGTCATGGACCCCCGCAAATAAGTAACGTTTTGGAATTTTAACAATCACTTTGTCTCCTACTTGATATTCAACAAAGCGACGATTCTGATCAGCATGCCTCTTCATCCGCTTTTGAGCCTTGACAAGATAGCTCTGCACTATCTCCAAATTTCGCTTCCACTCTTTTGAGAAGCTAGCAGCTCAAGGAGATTTAGACATATTTGGTGCATTGACTGTGTGTGGGAGTAGCGGTTGATATTCGGTAACAATTTCAAAAGAGCTTTTGTTTGTACTAGAGCTCTTTTGTGAATTGAAACACAGTTGAGCAACATCCAGAAGCTTCACCCAATTCTTCTGCGATCCGGTTACAAAATGACGGAGATATTCCTCCAACATACCATTGAACCGCTCCGTCTAGCCATCAGATTGCGGATGAAAACTTGAGTTGTGACTCAGCTTCGACCCAAGGCACTTAAAGAGTTAGGTCCAAAAGTTACTAGTAAAACGTGAGTCACGGTCACTAACAATGTCTTTGGGCAGGCCCCAATCTTTGACGACATGAGAGAAGAAGAGTCGAGCTGTATCTTCTGCTGATATATATTGCGAGGTAGCAATAAAGGTAGCATACTTGGAAAACCAATCTACCACAACCAAGATAGTTGTTAGATCTCCGACCTTGGGCAATCCGATGATGAAATCCAGGGAAATACTTTCCCAAGGTCTCTTTGGGACAACTAGTGGTTCCAAGAGTCCCGCTTGTGTTAAGCGGTCTGACTTGTCCTTCTGGCATACTAGACATGTCTTCACATACTAAGCAATGTTATCGGCCATTTGAGGCCAATAATATGCACGGCGAAGTAACGTCATGGTGTGTTCCTCACCGGGATGGCCGGCCCACAGAGTATCATGACATTTAGCCAGAAGAGTCCTTCGCAGATCTTCTCCTTTAGGAACATAAAGTCGGTTCCCCTTCACTTTCAGAAAACCATCTTCCATGTAGAACTAGTGAATCTTTCCCTGTGCTACCAAATCAACCAAATACTGTGCAGTAGGATCCTTGATGAGTAAATCCTGTATCTGGTCCTTGATGGAGGTGGCTACTTCGCTCCCCCTTAGGGTGGCGAGTAGGCACACCGATGCTAGATCAGCTCTCTGACTGAGCGCATCAATAACATGATTGGTCTTCCCACTTCGGTACTCTAGGTTGAAGTTGAATTCAGCTAGAAGTTCCTGCCACCTGGCATGTCGACCATTCAACTTCGGCTGGGTCATGAAATGGCTAATAGCTGTGTTGTCTGTCTTGACCATGAACATGGTCCCCAGCAGATAGTGCCTCCAGAGCGCAAGCAGTGGACGACAGCCAATAATTCGTTCTCATGGGCGGCATAGCGCCGCTCTACATCTTTCAGCTTCCAACTTTCATACGCTACAGGATGCCCTTCTTGTAGCAAGACTCCACCGAGGGCATAGTCAGATCCATTTGTTTGTACTTCGAATGGTTTGGCCAGATCAGGAAGGGCCAAGACGGGGCTACTAGACATAGCCGCTTTCAATGCGTTGAAGGCCTCCGCTCGCTTGGGTCCCCATTCCCAAGGCGTGACCTTCTTGAGGAGTTCTGTCAATGGTACTGCAATGAGGGAGTAGTTTTTCACAAATCGCCGATAGAAATTGCATAGACCAAGGAACGCCCTCAAGGCGTGGATATCCTTAGGCGGCGGCCAATCTGTGATTGCCTGAATCTTCTGCTGGTTCATCTTGATCCGCCCTTCCTCGATGACATGTCCGAGGAAGTCAATTTGCTTTTAAGCAAAGGAGGACTTAGAGAGCTTTGCATATAGTTCATGCTCCCGCAATCGATCTAGGACCTTCCGCAAGTGCATCAGGTGTTCCTCCAATGTTTGTCTATATACCACAATGTCATCCAAGTAGACCACCACTAATTCATCAATGTACTCTCAGAAGACTTGGTTCATCAAAGTGCAAAACGTAGATGGGGCGTTAGTCAAGCCGAATGGCATAACTAGGAAATCGTACGACCCATATCTTGTCACACAGGTCGTCTTGTACTCATCACCCTCTGCAATCCGAACTTGCCAATAACCTGTCTTTAGGTCTATTTTGGTGAACACCGTTGCACCACCCAGTCTATCGAACAAGTCTGCCATTAGCGGAATAGGGTATTTATTCTTCACAATAATTTTGTTTAGAGCCCGATAGTCCATACAGAGTCGTAAACTACCATTATGTTTCTTTTGGAATAACACAAGAGACCCGTATGGGGATTTGGAGGGCACGATAATCCCTGTGTCTAGCATTTCCGTCAATTGTCTCCGAAGCTCGGTGAGTTCGGGTTGTGACATTCTGTAAGGCGCTCGGGCGGGTGGCTTCGCGCCCGGCACCAGCTCAATTTCATGGTCCACAGTGCGCCTAGGCGGTAGTCGCTTTGGAATGTCTTGTGGCATGACATCTTCAAACTCTAGTAGTAGCTCCTTCACGGGCTCAGGAATGGGACCCGAGGAGCGTTTTACATCTTCAATGCAGAGGGTTGCCAGGAACGTGGGTTCATGTATTTTGACCCCCTTCTTCAACTGCAAGTCTGAGATGTTTTCAACGGCCATTTTCATGGGCATGTGTCGCACCTCCTTTTTCCGCACCTGCGGGGCGCGTAGGGAGTTTTCTCCAATTGAAGGACAGTCGAAACGGGATTTGTTTATTTGTTTCAGAGTCGCCACCTGAGAATTTTAAGGCGTCCCAAGTCACCAGTTTTAATCCCTGAATCGAGGAGAATATGACTCTGTTTGTTATTCTGCGAACCAGAAATCCTGAGTAAGGAATTCTGTTAATCCGGAAGAAGGTGTTAGGCATTTCCGAATTCCGTGGTTCTAGCACGGTCGCTTAACTGTTTTTATTCTTGGCTTATCTTGATTTTACATTTTTTATTGCAGGATTTTGTCACCGCTTCTGTTTATTGTTTCCAATTATATAAACGAATTACGCATATGTATATTCGTATTATATACCTTTTATAATTACAGAGGATCGTGCCACGTATACGTGTACACAATAAAATTGACCATATTATAGTTTTATTAAAAATCATATGTTCAAAATTTAAAATAAAATTAAGAACATCATCACCCTTGTATTTAGACAATGAACTGCACATCTCGGGTTATATGAGATTATTTTGACATCCTCGGAGAAATCTTTTTTATTAAAATGCTCACTCGAAGTTGCGCGAACGCATAATCTGAATTGCTTTAGAAATATAATCAGGTTACGCGAACGTATCCCTAATCACAAAAATATTCTTGATGGTAGTGTAAATTTGTTTACAAATGGTTTATTACATCCCTATTATTTTTATATGAAAGGTCATGGTAAATCACTATTTGAGACGCCTCTAAATTTCTTGAAGAGAATTCTCAATTTATTGAGTGTCAACCACAGATTATATATATATATTTTATGAATTATATTCCGCAAAAACCATTCGTATTTATGGAATAAGAATGAACAACGCGTAATTAATACTACCATTTTTCTCGTAAATGCAATACCTATGTGCCAAAAATGAATTGCGTATGAAACTAAAAAAAATTGATTTATGAAAGGAAGAGATGTTTTCGAAGAATTTTCATTATTTTATTTAATGCAAACTCTATTTCTACATACCATTGATATAAAATGTTGCAATTCGTGCTTATACATCCCATCTCATTCTCATATACTTGTTTTTAATCCAAAATTGTAATTGTTTGGTTAATTGGTTTATGATGGTAGATAGGCATCAAGTTGATAAGAAAGGAATTATTATACAAACCGATTCAATAAAATTGCCTTACATGCAACCTAACTGTACGTCGGAAACATTCATAACATTCTAACATCGTAACGAGCTATATCAAATCACCTTTCGCTAATGGTCATACACACATCTGTTATCTTATATATGAAAAACACCACCAACACCATTTTAACCTTATTTAACAACAGAGGTTAGTGATGTAGTTTTCTTGATATTTCTACATTACTCTTTATTTAGCTAACAACACCATAAAATTTAAATAATGGCCAACTTTATGCCATGTTCCCTACCTTGACAACTTAATTATATCTTCCCTTAATGAAAATCTCGAAATTAACCTTATTACAACACTTATACAAACTTCAAGAAATGACATTTAACTTATAGTTATCACGTCAAAATATAATACTATTTAACCAACATGAAACAAAGCTGAAATTTGAACTAATGAGCTTAAACGAATAGAAGATAGAATTACAATTCAAGCTTCATTTATTTGTCATGTTGAAACTCTTCACAACATGAGTTTAAAAGATATGTACCTGGAAATGAAGGTAGACGGAGTAAATTTCAGCAATAATAGCAGCAACAATACCAGCAGAATAGCAGTATTTCCACAGATTTGAGCAATAATAAGACCCGAGGAACCCAGATGCACAGTAACAGTATTTTTAAAGAAACTTCAGATTTTAACTGAACAATGGGATCAAATAAATCCGGACAGATTCAGTGAAAGAATAATATTTCTGATTTGAGACTTAGAACAAAGCAGACCGAAAAAAAACTTTCAATTTCAAAACACAGAATCGGCTTCAATACTAGTTTCCGATGTAGAATTCTGGTTTACTGTTTCTATTTTCCTTTCTTAACTTCTATCCAGATTTTTCTCTCTATGTATATGTATTTCTGTGTGTATTCCCCTAATGCCTTAAAAATCAGATCTCAACTTTTCTTTCTTTTCAAACTCTCTGTCTAAAATCTGATCTTAAGTCCTCCCCCTAAAATCTGTCATGCTTCCTGTATTTATACAGGTCTGCCCCTTTCTTTTTTAGTGCAGCTTGGACCCCTTCTTTCTTTTAAAATCAGAAAATCATATCCAAAATCTGCTTTTAAAAACTTTAAATCCCATTAAGTGACCCTTTTCCTGATTTGCAGCATTCCATTACCCTTTGTTTCCCATTATCCCATTAAATTAAAAGCCACTAACATTCCACTTTCAACCCACTATTATTATCATATTACCATCACTGTTTTATCCCAGAAATCCCTTAATATTACTGTTATTACTGCCCCAGACCAAAACTGCCTAAACCTTAACCAAATTATCTGAATTAAAACTGTTTAGCAGCTAATAACCCATTCCTAAATTAAACAATCATTCTGTCTTTTCAAAACCAATGTCTAATAGCTACCGGACAAAAGCTAAATTCAGATTGAACACTGAACTTGCATACAAACATATTAACAATATTCAGAACTCAACAGGACATTTCAAACTGAAATTCAAAACTGAACAAAGAGCAACTAATGCAGTAGCATTATCAGTATTGATACTGCTTGAAACTTACTACCCACAAATCAATACACACAACATCCATTTGACGGACTTATTGATTTACAAATGAGTATTAATCAACTGACTATCAAATAAGAAACAACTGATTACAACAAAATAATCCATCCAAAACAGGTTGTTTCAATCAACATCTGTCTAAACAGGATTTATAATATAACTAGTCAACGAACTTAATCGAGTCGATTACACACATTGTAAATAACCAACAGAAACAATTCACATTTGGATCAAGTAGACGGGTAGGAGACAGAATCACAGAATTAAACAAAAATATGCAATATTACACAGGTTACTGAAACAAACATATAGAATACAAAAAGGAAATAGAAAAACATACCTCTGAATCTTTAAATTTACCCGGACCCAAGCTTGACTTTGAATTCGGACCCTTTTGAGGCCAAACAGACTTTATTCGAAGTATTCTCAATTGAGAATACTTCGATTAAAGTCTCTTAGACCTCAATTCCTCACTTGAATTGGAAAAATTCCATGACTGGAAATTTTTAGGGTTCCAGATTTTTTTGATTTCAAAATCCGAACATTTCTAGGTATATTCGAATCAAACCAATGGTGTTCTAGGCACGAGGGAGGTCAAGTGGGTAACTGGTGTGAGTTTGAGGTAGGTTGGGATATGGTCAGTTTTTACTCGAATCTTCAAGTGAAGATTCGAGCAGTTCCAATAGGATTTGAGCCATGCAACTAACAGATCCGTGGTGAGGGTATCTAGGGGAAGCTGTGGTGTTATTTTGGAAGCCATTGGAAAGGGTTGAGTTTTCAGACCAACCTTCGATTTAAGATTCGAAGAGTTGGGGTCTGATTCGAAGGAAACTAAGGCCAGATCCGTGAAGAGGGGGTTGTGAGGAGTCTGGGGTGTTAAGGTGGTGACTGGCGGCGTTGTTGCCGCCGGGTTTCAGGAGATGGGATGCTAGGGCGGCTAGGGTTAGGGGTGGGTTTTTGGAGACGATGATGAACAGTGGAGAGGGGGTGTTAAGTTAGGGGGCCGGGGTAGGGATTTGGACTTATATAGGGACGGGGTGGATTGATGCTGACCGTTAGATCAATCAGAATGAAAGGCCAGGATCTATTCACTTAACCAAACGATGTCGTTTGGTTTAAGTTGGGGGGACGGGTTGAACCGGGTATTGGATCGGGTAAGGATTACGGGTTAGGGTGATGAGATCTCAACCGTTGGATGGATTTGATCCAACGGCCATTGATGAAATACGACCAAACGTTGTCGTTTTGGCTCGTTTAAATTGGACCGGACAGGTTTGTTTGGACTGGGCTGTGGGGCTTACTTTGTTTGGGCCTGGATTTAGGTCCAGGTCCGATTATTCTTTTACAATTTATTTTTTTATTTTCTAATTTTATTCTTCAATTTATTAAAATCCTAATTAAAATTATAAAAAACAAAATTATTATTACAAAAATACTGATTACTTTTAACAATTATTAAGAGATAGACAAAACATTAATCACACAGTGAAACATTTAAAATAGAATCAATGCATATTTTTGTGATTATTATTTTTGAATCAATTATTAAATGCATAATTAAATCCTAGATATGCATGAAACATGTATTTTTATTTTTATTTTGTTTAATTATAACAAAACAAACATTTACGGACAAAACACAAATATTTAATAAATGCCACACAAATTCTAAAAATTGCACACTAAAAGAAATTTATTTTATTTTTGATTTATTTTGGAGTAGTTTTCGTGAGGCAAAAATCACGTGCTCACAGCATGCACGGGATAATGCAGGGCTTGGTCCCGTTTGCTCCCATCATCAGTAACATGTCAGCATACGGTACAGGCATGGTATTGGTTTGCCTCAGGAATTCCAATCCAACTATCAACTCGAAGTCATCTATGATCACCACGCGCAGGTTGAATTTTCCTTCGTAAGGGCCAAGCTTCACTGGTACTTCTTTGGCTATTCCACCCACTAGCTGGGGAGCTGAGTTGATAGCCTTGACACGGCCTCTACCTTTCCCAACAACTAGACCAAGGCGCTCCACCTGAGTCGAGGCTAAGTAGTTGTGGGTAGCACCCGTGTCTACCATGGCCCGAATGGGCTTGCCATTCACCTTCATCTCAACGAACATTAAGGTCCTCTCGTGCTTAAGAGGAGTCTCCTCGTCCGTCTTCTTTTTCCCTTTCTTGGTGACATGACATGGGTCCTTCTTCTTACGGATACCAGCACTAGTCTCTGCTAATGCCTCAGAAATGGAGCCAACAATTGCATTGAAGACACCTACTGGTTCAGTCTGATCCGCATCATCTGAGTCGTCATCAGTCCCATTATCAAAAGTCTTATGGGCGTTCATCTGTACATGTGGGCACTCATTGTTCCAATGTGGTTTGCCGCAATGACGACATCTCAAAGGAGGCTTCCTCCCCCGATCATTGTTGTTAGACGCAGCGCTGTTGCTGCTTGTGGAGGGAGCCTTAGGTTTGGTTGAGACCCGATCTCCCCCACTTCTGCTAGGGCCACCATTGCTAGACTGGCCCACTTTGAATCCCGCTCGGGCAGGCGGCTGAGGCTTATCCTTCCGAGCTTCAATTTGATAGTCCCCAAGGCATTCAGCTGCTTGGATCGCCTTGGGCAGGGTATCTACCCGTTGTCTTTGTAGCTCCATACGGGCATAAGGTTTCAGCTATTCTAGGAAAGTGAAGAGCTTGTCTTTGTCCCCTATGTCGCGTATGCTTAGCATGAGCGCGGAGCCGCACGTAGTCCCGAATGGATTTGGTCTGGCGGAGCTCCCGTAGCTTTCTCCTTGAATTGTATTCAACATTTTCGGGGAAGAAATGTAGGCGTATGGCTGCCTTCAGTTCTGCCCATGTCTCGAGAGCATCTTCACCGGCCTTGATGGCTTCGTATTTCACCCGCCACCAGAGTTTAGCATCACCCTAAAGATACATGGCAGCAGTTGCTACCTTCTTAGCTTCTTCTAGGCCCCCAACAACATCGAAATATTGTTCGATGTCAAAGATGAAGTTCTCCACTTCATTGGCATTCCTAGCTCCACTGTATGGCTTTGGCTCAGGAATTTTCAGTTTTTGTGTCGCGGAAGTGGGGTTTGCAGCGCCCCCGATTTGGTTACCACCGCCTCGCAGCAGGCCCTGTAAAGCAGCATTGACGATATTGAGCTTGTCTATCAAGTCGTCAATAGTTTGTTGCATGGCAGACACTCTGTCTGCCTCTTGTGCCTTGTAAGCTAAATCCTCGGCACGCTCCTGTTGGAGTCCCTCGAATTTGCCAAAAAATTCAGCTGCCTCTGTGGCTGCCGTTTGCAGGTCTCCCTCGGAGTCACGACTGATGTTTTCTATATCAACTTCGGCCTGGAGCACCCTGTGGTTCAGGTCGTCCAACCTTTGCCCTAGGCTGGTTCTTAGTTCAGGCACCGTATCCATGATGGGCAGTAATCCATCGACCGTCTGTTCAAGGGCCGCAATGCGGTCCCCATGATTCACCATGGTCAGAAATGGTGGTAATGGCAATGCGTTCCCTCGTCCGATGTCGAGCCTAGGCTCTGATACCAACTGTTACGCGGCGCCTTCCTGAGATTCCTTGGAAGGGCGACGTAAGGCTAAGCAACTGATGTCAGTGCAGTTGCTGTCCGCCAACTGAGGTCCCCTCCGTACGCTAGACTAGATTGTCAGTGCCGTACGGGAAAACCAATGTCAAGAGCAATTGAGAGAACATGAATGAGAATTGAGAATGAAAGAAAGCTTGATTGCATTAATGAAAGCTATTACAGAAAGGCAACGCGGAGTCGAGGGGGAGAGACACCAGTACAGAGAATTGTTTGCTTGCTAGAAAGATTGATTGCTTGATCCCCCCTAATAATACTTAAAAAAAATAAACCAAAGCTACAAAACTAGACTTGATTAAGCTAGAGAAACATAATGGAAGTACATGGAATAAAACTACTCTATATTTACAATGAAAAAGACTTAGTTTTCTATAAGGCAGAAACAGGTCCATTGTCAGCAACATAGTCTTTGGCATCAGGGTCTGCGCGTGCGGCGTTGTCTGCGCGCGTGACGCTGTTGGCATCCGCCTGCGGTTGGGCGCTGGCGAGGGATATCGGTGGGGCGACAGAGGCACATGCGCGCTTGTCACTTGGCGTGGCCAAGACCACGGGGCCGTCCGTGGCGCTAGGCATTGGGAGGCTTGCTAGGACGCCACGGAGCGCGCCCAAGGGGTCATAGGGCACGGCTGGAAAGCCGCCCATAACACTACTCATGCATATTTTATTATTATTTTATTATTTAACTCTTTTAATTTATTTCTTAATATATAACTAATTATGTTTATGTAATATCTTTATAATATTAATTTTACATCTTAACTTTGGCGTATAATTTTGCTAAATTAATTTCGTGCATTTATTATTTTTATGTAAAATTGTAAGTTAATTTTATTATAAGTTATAATTGTACAAAAAATATATAATCATCTCAAAAAATGAATGGTGCAAATATAAAATATTAGATGTTGCTAAAATTGAAAGGTACGAATATAAAATATTAGATGTTGCTAAAATTGAAAAGTAAAAATTGAAAATACATTAAATAAAAATACATTAAAATTGGAAATACATGAAAATTGAAAATACATAAAACTTGAAACTACGGTAAATAGAATTAACTTCGTAGGGAGGTATGTCGTTTCCAGATACACCAAAATCATTATAGTGAAGTGCTATATGATATAATGATTACATGTATTATACTGCACAACATGATAATCGAGAATGAGCGTGATCTTAATGCACCAATTCAAGATGATTTAGAAGCTCCACCTCCAACAGTAGAAATGACAGTATATGAAAATCAACGATTTCAAGATTTTTTAGCTCGACATAGAAGAATTAAGGACAAAGATGTTCATTTTGCACTTCGTAATGCATTAATAGATCATTTATGGGTGAATACTAGAAGTTGAGCTTGAATATTTATGTAGTATTTCGAATGAATTTTATCATTATGTAATATGTATTTAATTAATTATATATCGCTTTATTTGAATTATTAGTTAATCTATAATAATTGCTTACAAATTATATTATTTAAAATTATATGAAATTATTTTAATGGAAATTACAAATTAATGAAAATAAAATATGGAATTTGTTTAATGAAAATTAAAAAAAATTGAAATAAAATATAATAATATAATATAGAAGAGAGAGAAGAATATAAAAAAGAATATTCTCTTTTGGCGGAAAAATGGGGAATGGTTGGAGTAAGTTGTCCCCAAAATAGGGGTAAAGGTTGGAGATGCCCTTACTAATATTTAAGGTTGCATTACAGGCATAGTGGTACTGCTATTGGTAGTAACCATCAGTGCAGTAATAGTTGTAGTAGTAATAGTACTAGAGTGACTAATAATACATAGATTTCCTAGCGTAGCTAAGCTATTACAAACATTAGTAGAGACTAGTTTAGTAGAGCCTAAGCCTTCTGCATCTTATTGGATAAGTTTCAAAATAGTGATAGATGGAGTCAAAATAGCGGACCGGTTGGATGGAGCTTCCCTTCTTCCTTATTGTGCTAGTGCATAGGCTACTTTTGTTCGCGCATAATAGAAGCAGGCGTAGATTTTTAGCATATCAATGGATTTTATTTCTCTGAAAAAATTTATTTCTAATAAAAACAAGTTTCTACACCTCAAATGAAGTTGACAATTCATGGATCAGATGTAAGGCATGCGACTTTTTCGGGCAATGTGTCACAGATACCCACTTTTGGTGTCGCTACTGATATATATACTTGCATTGTAGTTGCAAAATTTACCCATCGGGATATGAAGTTCCTTTATCTCTTCAATGTAACTTCAAGAAATCGAATTTTAACTAGTTTTATCTCTTCAATGCAACTTCAGAATCAGATATGAAGTTCTTCTATCTCTCCAGTACAACTTTAGAAAAATCGTATCTTAAGAGCCTGTTTGGACATAAAAAAATTCTCTTTTTTCCAAAAAAAATTTACTTTTTTTTCGAAATTAGCGTTTGTTCACAAAATTTCTAATTTTCACTTGAAGATGCATTTTGAAAATTTTTCAAAATTTGAAAAACTCCAAAAAACTGTTTTTCAAAACTTCACTCAAATCACTCACAAAAAATGGCCCAAAATTAAATTCATGTCTAAACGCAACTCTAAATTTCGAATACCATTTGCACTTAAAATTATTTTTTACCCTTTTTTGGAATTTTACAAATCCTTATGTTCAAACGCCCACTAAGTAGTTCTATCTCTTCAATACAACTTCAAAAATCAGATCTTAAGTTCTTTTATTTTCCTATGCAACTTTAGAAATGTCACCGACCCAAGTTCTCCCTCCGTGAACCGTCGTGACGACACCTAGTCTCTACGACTAGGTAAGCCTAACATTTGCAGAAAATGAAATGAAAACATGAAAGCTAACAACTAGCAGGTAAATTTTAATAAGAAGTTTTGATGTCGCTCGACATATATAATAATCACTCTCGAAATGTACATAAACTCTCCCAAAATCCGGATTATCGTAAGTCACAAACTACAGAAGAAAACAATATTTCTATACTCCAGAGTCTAACAAAAGGAAATACAAGTAGTGTTTGACATAGGGAAGAGTAGATAGGGACTCCAAGGTCTGCGGACGCGACAGATATACCTTAAAGTCTCTACAGTTGGCTCGCCTCATTGATAATACGTGTGATAAGAGCTACCTGGATCTGCACACGAAAATATATGCAGGGAAGGGCATGAGTACATCACAATGGTACCCAGTTAGTGTCAAGCCTAACCTTGGTCGACTAGTGACGAGACCTGGTCAGGGCCCTACTGGTGTATATATAATAAAATAAGATAGAATGAAATATCGCAGTAAAAATTACTGTAAGTTAACAAGAATGTAATCATAGAAAGGCAACAGCTCAGAACGTAGAGATAACAACAGGGGATCTCCTAGGATACCGTCTTGTAGTCCCAAATGTAAATGTGCAGGGGAATCTCCCGGAATATTGTTCCATAGTCCCAAAGTAAATATGCAGTGCTGGGGGATCTCCTGGAATACTGTTTCGTAGTCCCAAAATAAATATGCAGTACAGGAAGATCTCCTGGAATATCATTCCGTAGTCCCAAAGTAAATATACAACTCAAACAATAGAATTACAACTACAACACAGAATCCTACAATTTAGACTAAGTACACGTCGTGACATTAACAAAGAAGCAGGAAATTACTAAGCATGTTGCACAAAGTTCAAATAAGCAATTAAGACACGTAGACATGTTGTTCTATATTAAACAAGATAATTACATATGCTAGTGTAGCTCTGTTAAAGAAAAAATAAGGATTTTACTTAATGAAAATGGAGTTTTTCAATAAATAGACCGTGTACGCACTCGTCACCTCACGTACACGATGCTCGTATATCAAACGGTACCAAATCCTGAGGGGAGTTCCCCCACATAAGGTTAAGCAAGCCACTTATCTCGAACCAAGCTCAAATCAATCTGTAAGAATGCTCTTTCCAGGAATATCCGATTTCGAATGGCCCAAATGTAGCCAACATAAATTACATAACATAAATATAACTACAAAGAACTAATCTAGTTAATGAAATCAAAGCTAAAGCAAAAAATTCGAAAAATCGCCGAAAAACTCTCCCTGGGCCCACGTCTCGGAATCGGGTAAAAGTCACAAATTATGAACACACATTCACTCACGATTTCATTTGTACCGAAATTATCCAAATCCGATGTCAAAATCCCAATCAAAACTCAAAATCGTAGTTGAAGAACTTCTTCTCATTTTTCCCAATTTTCACCCCAAATCTGAAATTAAATGATAGATTATTGGGATATAACTAAAATCAAGTGTAGAATCATTAACCAATTGATGTCTCTAAAAAACCCTCAAAATCTCATCCAAATCCGAGCTCCCAAACTCAAGTTTTGATAAAGATGGCCAAACCCTCATTTTTGAAATGTTTAATGCTGCCCAGTGATTCCTTAATCGACATCGCGGAAATGGCCTCGCGATCGTGAAGAACAATGTGACGACCCAAAGGGTCATCACCGTAATTCTTCCTTGTTTCGTGCTTCCAAGGACTTGAAAACCTCGTTGTTAGTTGCCTCGATTTGCGTGCACAGTTCGGGCGCATAGCCGGAAAGCTTTTATGTTGAAATATGCGAATTATGTGAAAAATTTGATGAATTTTGATATTAATATGCATAATATTGACTTCGGTCAATATTTTGGGTAAACGGACCCGGACCTGTGATTCGACGGTCCCAGAGGGTCCGTAGAAAAATATGGGACTTGGGAGTGTGCCCGGAATCAAATTCCAAGGTCCCAAGCCCGAGAAATGAATTTTTGTGTGAAATTGTTTTCTGAAATTAATTAAGGAAAAGGAAGAAGAAAATTGATCAGAAAACTATGGTATCGGGCCCGTATTTTGGTTCCGACGCCCGGTACGAGTCTTAAATATATTTTAAGCACTATCTGTAAAGTTTGGCTAAAAACGGACGTCATATGACGTGTTTCGGACTTAAAATGGGGTATTTGAGTTTTATGAAAGTTGAAAGAAAATCATGTGTTTCGAGGCTTGATCTTATGTATATGATGTCGTTTTGGCGATTTGATCGCACAAGTAAGTCCGTAAGGTGTTTTCGAGATCATATGAATGTTTGGTTTGGAGCCCCGAGGGCTCTAGTGAGTTTTGAGTGGGGCCCGGGAGGTCTTAAACTTTAAAAATGCAGGTTCAGATATTGTAGGCCCCAGTGCGGCCGCGGCCATTTCCGCACGGTCCGCGCTGGCAGCCACACGACCGCGGTGCTTTTCTGTACGGTCCGCATGGCAGGGTTCAGAGGGTCGGTAGCCAGGTCGACCAGCGCGACCGCGCACCAAATCAGGGCGGTTCGCGCTGGGTGGGTTTAGAGAGCCCACTTCTTCCCTCCCTCAGCGCGGCCGCGGTACGTTTCTACGCGGTCCGCGCCAGCCCCCAGCAAAGTATATAAACTCGGGATTTTTAGTCATTTTTCCACTTTTCAAAAACCCAAAACCTAATAGGCGATTTTCCAAATAACTTTTCTTCTCCAAAACGATTGGTAAGTGATTTCTAACTTAATTTCGTTATTCCTTGACATCTTTTAACTTGATTTCAACTTGAATCAAGGATTTTCATAAATGGGAATTGGGGGTTTTGGTTAGAACTTAGGTTTTTCTTAAATTTGGGGAGTTGGACCTCAAATTGAGGTCCGATTTCAACACTAAGCATATATTTGGATTCATGGGGGGATGGGTAACCGGGTTTTGGTCTGAACCTCGAGTTTCGACAATGTGGACCCGGGGCATTTTCAACCTTTTTTGGGGGGGAAAACCTTGTAAAAACCATTTTTATGCATTGGGGTTAGTTCCAATAGTATTTATTAATGTATTCAAGAAATTTGTGACTAGATTCGAGCGGTTGGGAGGTGAATTCGAGGGGTAAAGCTATTCTAGAAGCGTGAGTTGAGTTTGGAGCATTCGAGGTAAGTGGCTTGTCTAACCTTGTATGGAGGACCTTTCCCCTTAGGATGTGCTATATTTGATAATTGAAATGTCATGTACGTGAGGTGATGAGCGCGTACTTGAGCTAATTGTTGAAAATCCGGTTTTTCCTTAAGTATTTCAATTGAGTTCTTTTCTTGTTTTATTCTACTTGTGAATTTAGTATGTTGCTAGTTTAGAAAGGCATGTTTAGTTGACTTAATTGCCTATTTGCTTAAATTGCCTGAATTGCATTACGTGAAGCATGTTAGGCTAGAAGTAAATGTTTACTTGGTACGAAATTAGCGTCTAATTTAATATTCTTGTGTTGTTGCTCTGTGTTTTAAATTGGGACTACGGGTTAGATTCCCGGGAGATTCCCCCTGCACATTTACTTTAGGACTACGGGTTAGATTCTTGGGAGATTCCCCCTGCACATTTACTTTGGGACTACGGGTTAGATTCCCGGGAGATCCCCCGCACATATATTGAGGATACCGAGAGATCCTCGGGATACCAAGAGATCCCTAGTACATATTGAGGATACCAAGAGATCCCTGGCTTATATTGAGGATACCGAGAGATCCTCGGGATACCTAGAGATCCTCGGGATACCAAGAGATCCCTAGCACATGTCGAGGATATTAAGAGATCCTCGGGATACTTAGAGATCCCCAGTTACTTTCCTTATGGTTTGCTTTCATCATTGTTTCCGTTATTGTACTCTTATTATCCTGCATAGATTCTTACTGTATGTTCTCAATTGCACTGCTTATCTTATCCTGACTGTAAGCACGTGATTTTTGCTTTACGAGCAATCGCTCCAAAAGAAAATAAAAATAGTGACAAATGATTTCGCTGTACAATTTTTCGATCTTTCCGTGACATGTGTTGTTAGTCGTTTGTGAGTCTGTCCATTTTGCATCTAGTCCTTATCAAACAAAAATACAAAAAATATATGTGGCGTTAAGAGAAAATTCAAAAAAATATATAAATATACGTGCATCGTCCGTTTTAGGTTGTGATTTAACTTACTTGGTATGATAATTATGTTGAAATGCCATATTGTTATTTGTTTTAATTTCATTTGTTTTATTAATTATTTTTATTTTTATTTTTATTTTTATTTTAAATTGGAAAACAAAAGAAGTTGAAATCAGTTGGGCCCAAAAAATAAGACAAAAACAGGCCCAAACCAACGATCTGACCCGGTCCAAACCCAGCCTGCCCAGGCACGGACTCAAACGACGTCGTATCGGCGTCCCCATTTGAAGCCGTTGATCTGATTCAAAGGAACGGTCCAGATCAGGTTGTCCAACTCACCTCAACGACGCCGTTTCAGGCAAGTTGAATCTGAGCCGTCCAACCTCATTGATCCAACGGTCCCTGGTTCCCTCATGACCCGACCTATTTAGCCGGTTTAACCCAACCCTTCACCTAAACCAAAACGACCCCGTTCCCATACCAAACGACCCCGTCCTGTTACCCACCAATAGATCTAAGCCGTTCAGATCACTTGATCTAACGGCTCTAATCTCTCTTCCCCTTCCATATATAAACTTGACCCTTTACCCCGCACCCCCTATCCGAACCCCCCCTTTCAGTCATCTCCTTCCCCGAACCCTGAAACCCCCAAACCCTAACGCCGCCCTGGTTTCCTTTCCACCAAAACCCGGCGGCACGAACGCCGATGACCACCCCCTTCACACCCCTAAAGCATCCAACCACCCTGAACACGAATCCACTAACCACGAACCTCGAATCACTTTCGTTCGTCTCGAATCTTCATTTGAAGATTTGAGTCGAACCCGGATCTATGCCAAATCATCCCATCTTCATACCAGACACTCCCCTGACCTTCCTCGTGACCAAACCAAACTTGGTTTGGTCCGAATCTACCCACAACTCCCAAAAATCCAGATCTGGAAATCCAGACTTTAGAACACATGCACTTGGGGAATCCGGCCGGTTTGGACATAGGTTTGAGGTCTAATAGACCTTAATCAAGGTGTTCTCATGTGAGAACACCCTGATTAAAGTTTGTTCGGCCTCAAAAGTTCGAAGTCGAGTTTGATTTGAGTCCGTTTGATTTCAAACTTTTTCAGTAAGTTTCCTTTTCTCTTTGTTTGGTTCTAATTAAGTTGTCAGCATATTTCTTTGTGTTTGTTTGTTATTTTGTTATTTTTCATTCGGATTTCTTCCATCTCTGTTAAAGGCCTTTTATTTGGCCAATTGTCTTCTGTTTGTGTTCTGAATATACCCTGTGATATACGTGTTCATCAATTAGATTAATCGTCAAGCGAGTTTAATTCATATAAGTTCCTAGTGTTTGAACAAATTTATCTGAGGTCATTCGGGACTCTATACGTGTTGTTTATATGAACGATTGATTGTTATATGTTACGATTAATATAGTCGAGTCGATATATGTCGTCAATTAGTTTCAATCGTTAATGGTAACAACTTGATTCGTATTGCTTATTTCTGCTGTGATCGTATTTGAGTCTCATTAGGAACTGAATTGTATTGCCTGTTGATTTTGTTCAAATTAAATTAAAAAGAACATCTAGGGGAAAGGTTATAATGGCAGATTCAGATTTTGGTTTTTAAACACAATGCCATTTGGTTTGGACTGTGGGCAGCATGTGTATGGTTTGCTTTAAGGAATTAAAATAATCGGACAGCATGTGCTGTCAGATTATATTCCTACTGCCCATACTTTGTTTAAACAAACAAGTGATCAGTACACTTTAACAACCAAAAAGAGAGAGGGGCTGTCAGGGATTTCATGGGGGCTTGGTTATTTAAAACAAGTGAGTGGAAAAGCAACATGGGGGGGGGGCAATTTTGAGTTGTAAAACAGACTGTAAAGTGTTAAGGTTAGGCTATAAAAGAGGAGACCATCCGTTAGAAAAGGGGGTTGATTTTTGAGTCTTGAGGGAGTCTATGAGTAAGAAAACTGGAAAAGAAAAAAAACAGGAATAAATTTCAGAACATTGTGAAGGAGTATTGCCTAGAAGAAACTGTGTAAGAATCCAGTTTGATCAGATTGTCTTCGTGGCTTTGCTTTTTCTGTCGTTTGCCAAGTTTTCTTGTGGTCATTGGATTTCTGTTGCTGTTACATTCAACATTCTGGGCTGTTATTTCCTCCTCTGTTTTACTGGGATTGTCCATTTGTTGTTCGACTCTTTGCTGAGCTTCATCATTATTGGCTGGTTGTTTGTTGCTGTGTTGTTGCTGTGAATCTGCTGATTGCTGTTGTTTGATGTGTGCTACTCAGCTGACCCTTTTCCTTCTTCTTCTGTTCCTCTACATCAGGTACACAACCAAGGCACTATCAAATGTAATTAGAACATTGAGCATGAATGCAAAAGAAAGGAAAAAGACTTGAAGTTGATTTTCATATATATACTGTTATATTAGATATCATGTATTGTATGATAATTTTCATTCTTGTATTGACAATCGAAGTAGTCTATATGCCTAATGTATATTAATATAAGTTAGCTAAATGGTAGCTTACATATGTATGCTGATAGGTGATAATATGTTCAATGAGATATGTTGCATTTCAGATTCTAGTTTACTTTGCAGTATATGTTGATATGTATACCAAGTATGAACACTGTACATCCTGGATTAAGTTCTTCCTTTTTCGGATTGATGGTCTCATATAACTAGTAAACCACCTGTTAAGACAAAGAATACCAAACTTGCAATATCAACCCCGTAAAGGTCGAGTTCAGACCAAAACAGGCCTAGCCGGCCTGCTTCGAGCAAGCAGGGGCCCAGGTTTGGCCCATCACGCATGGGTCGAATTTGGGCCCATGACTACTTATTCGACTGACTGTGCGCGCAGCCTTGTTCCTGATTTTAGCATTTCCGAATTCTGTCATAAAATAACTTGCAAGCATTAATTAATTAGGATTATCTACTGCTTTCGATTGATAGAGACAAACACGACAAGAAACGTAGTTGCTATAGGATATCCTTTAAAAATAAGAATGAGATGAGCCTCGCCGAATAAAAACACAGATTGCGGGGCCCTCAGTAAATACTTGTTTTAAATTACTTAGAATTCAGGAGGGCCGCTTAGTGAATTCCGTGGCCTTTCCAAAAATAATAACGCGATAGTCTTTTTAGGCGCGTGTTTAATAATTTATTTTCTTAAGACTTAGGGTGTGCATTTCATGCGACCCAAATCCAAATCCCAAAACGTCAAGTAAGATATGTTCCGGATTGCGGGTGCATTTCATGTGACGCAATCCAAAGACATGTTTTAAGCGACGTTCACATTCCTAATAATGATAATTAATAAAGTGGTTAAAAGATAAAATTTGCACATGGTTCATAATTGTATTTAAAAATCAGAAAAATAAGCCGAATATAACAGCTGAGCGACCGTGCTAGAACCACGGAATTCGGGAATGCCTAACACCTTCTCCCGGGTTAACAGAATTCCTTATCCGGATTTCTGGTACGCAGACTGTAATATAGAGTCATTATTTTTTCCTCGATTCGGGATTAAAATTGGTGACTTGGGACACCCTAAATCTCCCAAGTGGCGACTCTGAAATAATTAAACCAATCCCGTTTCGATTGTCCTTTAATTGGAAAAAACTCCCCTTGCGTCCTCCCGGGCGCGGAAAAAGGAGGTGTGACACTGACATCTTTATATTTTATATAACCTCAGTAGGGCCCTAACCTTCCTCGTCACTACCCAACCGAGGTTAGGCTTGGCACTTACTGAGTACCGCTGTGGTGTACTCATGCCTCTTCTGCGCATGTTTTCATGTGCAGATCCAGGTACCTCTACTCAGGCGCACTATCAGTGAGGCAGGAGGACTACGGAGACTTCGAGGTAGATCTGCTGCGTCCGCAGACCGACGAGTCTCCCTCTTTATTCTATCTTTAGTACTTAGTTCTATTTCCTTCCGTTTGTTAGATATTTTGGAGTTTGGAGCCTCACTATACATTTTTGTAGCCTGTGTTTTCCCGTGAGTTTCCGGGTTTTGAGATTGTTTTAGTCTTGAGATATTGAGTCGTATATGCCGAGCGACATTCAGCACAATTTCCTTTTTAGATAATTAAATATGGTATTCTATTTTTCCGCAATTATTATGTTTCCGCAAGTGTTAGGCTTACTTGGTCACGGAGACTAGGTGTCGTCATGACATGTTCACGGTTGGTGAACTAGGGTCGTGACAAGTTGGTATAAGAGCTCTAG
The DNA here is from genome assembly GCF_000715075.1 of Nicotiana tabacum. Lineage (NCBI taxonomy): Eukaryota > Viridiplantae > Streptophyta > Magnoliopsida > Solanales > Solanaceae > Nicotiana > Nicotiana tabacum. The sequence continues at coordinate 162,643,905 of NC_134087.1, forward strand.
GTTCATAGGAGTCACGGAACACAGGCCGGTTTATTAGAGTCTCGCTGATCGGTATGGAGACGTTTGTACTTATCTACGAGAAGCTATGTAACTGTTTAGGAAAAATTCTTCAATTCATTGATCTCCTTATCGTGCGATATTTTTGACATCAATTCTAAATTCCTGTCTTCTATTCTCTCACAGATGGTGAGGACACGTGCTACTCGGGATGATCAGGCACCCGCACCCCCTCCTGCAGCCGTCAGAGGCAGGGGTTGGGCAGAGGCCGTGGACGCGCACGGGGTGCAGCCAGAGCACCTGCACGAGCTGCCGCTAAGGTACCGCCAGCAGATCCAGCCGGAGTTCAAGCACCCGACACGCCTACAACCACTACTACTCCAGCCCTTCAGGAGACATTGGCACAGTTTATAAGTATGTACACCACGCTGGCTCAGGCAGGGTTGTTTCCCCTTCCGCCCGCACTCCTGAACAGCGAGTGCAGGTTGAGAAGGTCCCAGAGATCATTCCTGTACAGACTGCAGTTCCAGTTCAGCCCGAGGATGGGGCAGTTGCTTCTGAGGATGAGCAGCTGCTTCTGAGGATGAGCAGCGGAAACTCGAGAGGTTCAAAAAGTATGATCCTCCGGTTTTCAGTGGACTAGCGACAGATGATGCCTTGGGATTTCTGGAGGATTGCCACCGTATTCTTCGTACTATGGGTATTACCGGATCGAGCGGGGTTTCTTTCACTGCTTTCCAACTTCAGGGAGCCGCCTATGAGTGGTGGCACACCTATGAGACAGTCCAGACGAGGCTGCTTCACTGACTTGGACCCAGTTCTCATACATGTTTTTGAGAGAGTTCATCCCTCAAAGCGTTAGGGACGCATGACATGAAGAGTTTGAGCATTTGGGCCAGGGTGCTATGACTGTTTCAGAGTATGCTATCCGTTACACCAGATTGGCTAGGCATGTTGGTTGCTACTGTCCGCGAGAGGGTTCGCCGGTTTATTAAGGGGCTTATTCCTCCTATCAGATCTAGCATGGCTCGTGATTTGGAGATGGATATTTCTTATCAACAGGTAGTGAGCATTGCTAGGAGGGTTGAGGGTATGCATGCTAGGGAGAGAGAGGAGAGGGAGGCCAAGAGCTCTCGTGAGTCGGGCCATTTTTCTGGTGCCCGTACCCCAGCTGCAGGTCGTCATGGTAGGGGATATATGAGTCGCCCCATTCATTCATCTCTTCCAGCAGCCAGCAATGCTCCAGCTCCTCCCAGATCTCAGGAGCCATATTATGCACCTCCAGTTTCTAGCGCGCCTCCTGCGCGGGGTGCTTTCAGAGGTCAACCTAGCAGACCTGGCCCTAGCCAGTCACAGCCACCACATCCTCCCAGAGCTTGCTTCGAGTGTGGTGAGGGATTGCCCTAGACTTGGGAGGGGTGCACCTCCACACACTTCTCAGCCAAAGCGTGCCCCGCAGAGTTCTCAAGCTATAGTTATAGCTCCAGTTACTACCCCACCTACTTAGCCAGCTAGAGGTAGAGGTCGGGGAGGTAGAGGTCGCCCTAGAGGGGAAGGCCAGGCCAGATACTATGCCCTTCCTGCCCGTACCGAGGTTGTTGCCTCTGATTCCGTCATCACAGGTTTTATACTGGTTTGTCACAGAGATGCATCGGTTCTATTCGATCCAGGCTCCACTTATTCTTATGTGTCTTCTTATTTTGCTCCGCATTTAGGTGTAGCCCGAGATTCGTTGAGTTCTCCTATTTATGTATCTACTCCTGTGGGAGATTCTATTATTTTGGACAGTGTTTATCGGTCGTGTTTGGTCACTATTCGTGGTTTTGAGACCATAGCAGACCTATTATTGCTCAACATGGTTGATTTTGATATTATTCTGGGCGTGGACTGGTTGTCGCCCCATTATACTACTCTTGATTGTCACGCCAAGACCGTGACGCTGGCTATGCTAGGTATTCCATGTGTTGAGTGGAGTGGTACTTTAGATCACACTCCCAGTAGAGTTATCTCTTTTCTTAAAGCTCAGCGTATGGTTGAAAAGGGGTGTGCCGCGTACTTAGCTTATGTGAGAGACGTTAGTATTGATACTCCTTCAGTTGATTCAGTTCCAGTAGTACGAGATTTTCCTGATGTGTTTCTAACTGATCTTCCAGGCATACCACCTGATAGAGATATTGATTTTGGCATTGACCTATTGCCGGGCACTCAGCCAATTTCTATTTCCCCATATCGTATGGCTTCTCCTGAGTTGAAGGAGTTGAAGGATCAGTTACAAGAATTGCTTGATAAGGGTTTTATTCGGCCCAGTGTATCACCTTGGGGTGCTTCTGTCTTGTTTGTAAAGAAAAAGGATGGTTCTTTGTGTATGTGTATTGATTATCGCCAGTTGAACAAAGTTACAGTTAAGAACCGTTATCCTTTGCCTCGTATCGATGATCTGTTTGACCAGCTTCAAGGCGCACGAGTGTTTTCTAAGATTGATTTGCGCTCAGGTTACCATCAGTTGAAGATTCGAGAACCAGATATCCCGAAGATTGCTTTTAGGACTCGGTATGGCCATTACGAGTTCCTTGTTATGTCATTTGGGCAGACCAATGCCCCAGCAGCCTTTATGCATTTGATGCACAGTGTGTTCCGGCCATATCTTGACTCATTCGTCATTGTCTTTATTGATGATATTCTGGTGTATTCCCGGAGTCAGGAAGATCATGAGCAGCACCTGGGAACTGTGCTTCAGACTCTGAGAGAGAAGAAGTTATATGCTAAGTTCTCGAAATGTGAGTTTTGGTTGGATTCAGTGGCATTCTTAGGCCACATGATTTCGAGTGAAGGTATTCAGGTGGATCCGAAGAAGGTAGAGGCCGTGCAGAGTTGGCCCAGACCATCCTCAGCTACTGAGATCCGCAGTTTCCTTGGTTTGACTGGCTACTACCGTCGTTTTGTGGATGGGTTTTCATCGATTGCAGCCCTTATGACCAGGTTGACCTAGAAGGGTGCTCCATTTCAGTGGACGGAGGAGTGTGAGACGAGCTTTTAGAAGCTCAAGACAGCCTTGACCACAACCCCAATTTTGATACTGCCTACAGGTTCGGGGTCTTATACAGTCTATTGTGATGCCTCGAGGGTTGGCCTCGGAACGGTGTTGATGCAAGATTGTAGGGTGATTGCCTACACGTCCAGACAGTTGAAGATACATGAGAAGAACTACCCTGTTCACGACCTTGAGTTAGCCGCCATTGTTCACGCCCTAAAGATTTTGGCGCCATTACTTATATGGTGTGACGTGTAAGGTGTTCACGGATCATAAGAGTCTTCAGTATTTGTTCAAGCAAAAGGAGTTGAATTTGAGGCAGAGGAGGTGGTTGGAATTGTTGAAAATTATGACATTACTATCTTATATCACCCGGGAAAGGCCAATGTGGTGGCTGATGCCTTGAGTAGGAAGTCAACCAGTATGGGCAGTCTTGCTTATATCCCGGTCGGTGAGAGACCGCTTGCTTTGGATGTTCAGGCTTTGGCAAATCAGTTTGTGAGGTTGGACATTTCTGAGCGTAGTCGAGTATTAGCTTGCACGGTCGCTCGTTCTTCGTTATTGGTGCATATCCGTGATCGGTAGTTCGATGATCCCCATTTGTGGGACTTGAGAGACACGGTACAGTGTGGAGGTGCCAAGAAAGTGACCTTGGAAGATGATGGTGTATTGAGATTGCAGGGTCGAGTTTGTGTGCCTAACGTGGATGGGCTTCGGGAATTGATTTTAGAGGAGGCACATATCTCTCGGTACTCTATTCATCCGGGCGCCGCGAAGATGTATCAGGATTTGCGGCAGCATTATTGGTGGCGTATAATGAAGAAAGATATTGTGGCATATGTGCCACGGTGTTTGAATTGTCAGCAGGTTAAGTATGAGCATCAGAGACCTGGTGGGTTGTTTCAGAGGATTGAGCTTCCCGAGTGGAAGTGGGAGCGAATCACTATGGACTTCGTTACTGGACTTCCGTTGACTCGGAAGAAGTTTGACGCGATTTGGGTTATTGTTGATAGGCTGACCAAGTCAGCGTATTTTATTCCCGTTGCAGCCACCTATTCATCCGAGATATTAGCTGAGATTTACATCAGGGAGATCGTCCGCCTTCATGGGGTGCCCATATCTATCATTTCGGACCGGGGTTCGCAGTTTACCTCGCATTTCTGGAGAGCAGTTCAGCGAGAGTTAGGCACCCAGGTGTAGTTGAGCACAACATTTCATCCCCAAACGGACGGTCAGTCCGAGAGGACTATTCAGATTCTTGAAAATATGCTTCGAGCCTGTGTTATTGATTTTGGAGGCTCATGGGACCAGTTTTTGCCTTTAGCAGAGTTCGCCTACAACAACAGCTACCAGTCCAGCATCCAGATGGCTCCGTATGAGGCGTTGTATGGTAGGCGATGTCGGTCTCCAGTTGGATGGTTTGAGCCGGGAGAGGCTCGATTATTGGGTACTGATTTGGTTCAGGAGGCCTTGGATAAAGTCCGGATTATTCAGGATAGACTTCGTACAGCTCAGTCCAGACAGAAGAGTTATACAGACCGCAAGGTCAGAGATGTTGCTTTCATGGTTGGTGAGCGGGTATTACTCTGTGTATCGCCTATGAAGAGCGTGATGAGATTTGGGAAGAAGGGCAAGCTCAGCCCTAGGTTCATCGGTCCATTTGAGATTCTTGATCATGTGGGAGAGGTGGCTTATAGACTTGCCTTGCCACCTAGCTTGTTAGCTGTGCATCCCGTGTTTCATGTATCTATGCTCCAGAAGTATCACGGCGATCCATCGCACGTGTTGGATTTCAGCACTGTCCAATTGGACAAGGATCTATCATATGAGGAGGAGCCGGTGGCTATTCTAGACCGGCAGGTTCGACAGTTGAGGTCGAAGAGTTTTCCTTCAGTGCGTATTCAGTGGAGAGGTCAGCCTCCTAAGGCATCAATCTGGGAGTCCGAGTCTGATATACGGAGCCGTTATCCTCATTTAGTTCCTGACTCCGGTACTTCTTTCTTTTGTCTGTTTGAGGACGAACAATCTCTAGAACATGGAATATGTGACGACCCAAAGGGTCATCACCGTAATTCTTCCTTGTTCCGTGCTTCCGAGGCTTTGAAAACCTCGCTGTTAGTTGCCTCGATTTGCGTGCGTAGTCCGGGCGCGTAGCCGGAAAGCTTTTATGTTGAAATATGTGAATTATGTGAAACATTTGATGAATTTTGATATTAATATGCATAATATTGACTTCGGTCAATATTTTGGGTAAACGGACCCAGACCTGTGATTCGATTATCCCGGAGGGTCCATAGAAAAATATGGGACTTGGGAGTGCGCCCGAAATCAAATTCCGAGGTCCCAAGCCCGAGAAATGAATTTTTGTGTGAAATTGTTTTCTGAAATTAATTAAGGAAAAGGAAGAAGAAAATTGATCAGAAAACTGTGGTATCGGGCCCGTATTTTGGTTCTGACGCCTGGTACGAGTCTTAAATATGTTTTAAGCACTATCTGTAAAGTTTGGCTAAAAACGGACGTCATATGACGTGTTTCGGACTTAAAATGGGGAATTTGAGTTTTATGAAAGTTGAAAGAAAATCATGTGTTTCGAGGCTTGATCCTATGTATATGATGTCGTTTTGGCGATTTGACCGCACGAGTAAGTCCGTAAGGTGTTTTCTAGATCATATGAATGTTTGGTTTGGAGCCCCGAGGGCTCGGGTGAGTTTTGAGTGGGGCCTGGGAGGTCTTAGACATTAAAAATGCAGGTTCAGATATTGCAGGCCCCAGTGCGGCCGCGGCCATTTCCGCGCGGTCCGCGCTGGCAGGTGCTTTCCTGTGCGGTCCGTGTGGTGGGGTTCAGAGGGTCGGTAGCCAGGTCGACAAGCGCGACCGCGCACCAAATCAGTGCGGTCCACGCTGGGTGGGTTCAAAGAGCCCACTTCTTTCCTCCCTCGGCGCGACCGCGATATGTTTCTGCGCGGTCCGCGCCAGCCCCCACCAAAGTATATAAACTCGGGATTTTCAGTCATTTTTCCACTTTTCAAAAACCGAAAACATAAGAGGCGATTTTCCAAACAACTTTTCTTCTCCAAAACGATTGGTAAGTGATTTCTAACTTAATTCCTTTATTCCTTGACATCTTTTAACATGATTTCAACTTGAATCAAGAATTTTCATAAATGGGAATTGGGGGTTTTGGTTAGAACTTAGGTTTTTCTTAAATTTGGGGAGTTGGACCTCAAATTGAGGTCCGATTTCAACACGAAGCATATATTTGGATTCATGGGGGGATGGGTAACCGGGTTTTGGTCCGAACCTCAAGTTTTGACCATGTGGGACCGGGGGCATTTTCGACCTTTTTTGGGGGAAAAACCTTGTAAAAACCATTTTTATGCATTTGGGTTAGTTCCAATAGTATTTATTAATGCATTCAAGTAATTTGTGACTAGATTCGAGCGGTTGGGTGGTAAATTCGAGGGGTAAAGCTATTCTAGAAGCGTGAGTTGAGTTTGGAGCATTTGAGGTAAGTGGCTTGTCTAACCTTATGTGGGTCCCCTTAGGATGTGCTATATTTGATAATTGAAATGCCTTGTACGTGAGGTGACGAGCGCGTACTGGAGCTAATTGTTGAAAATACGGTTTTTCCTTAAGTATTTCAATTGAGTTCTTTTCTTGTTTTATTCTACTTGTGAATTTAGCATGTTGCTAGTCTAGAAAGGCATGTTTAGTTGACTTAATTGCCTATTTGCTTAAATTGCCTGAATTGCATTACGTGAAGCATGTTAGGCTAGAAGTAAATGTTTACTTGGTACGAAATTAGCGTTTAATTTAATATTCTTGTGTTGCTGCTCTGTGTTTTAAATTGGGACTATGGGTTAGATTCCCGGGAGATTCCCCCTGCACATTTACTTTGGGACTACGGGTTAGATTCCCGGGAGATTCCCTTTGGGACTACGGGTTAGATTCCCGGGAGATTCCCCCTGCACATTTACTTTGAGACTACGGGTTAGATTCCCGGGGGATCCCCCGCACATATATTGAGGATACCGAGAGATTCTTGGGATACCAAGAGATCCCTAGTACATATTGAGGATACCAAGAGATCCTCGGGATACCAAGAGATCTCTGGCTTATATTGAGGATACCGAGAGATCCTCGGGATACCAAGAGATCCCTAGTACATGTCGAGGATACTAAGAGATCCTCGGGATACTTAGAGATCCCCGGTTACTTTCCTTATGGTTTGCTTTCATCATTGTTTCCGTTATTGTACTCTTATTATCCTGCATAGATTCTTACTGTAGGTTCTCAATTGCACTACTTATCTTATCCTGACATCTTTATATTTTATATAACCTCAGTAGGGCCCTGACCTTCCTCGTCACTACCCAACCGAGGTTAGGCTTGACACTTACTGAGTACCGTTGTGGTGTACTCACGCCTCTTCTGCGCATGTTTTCATATGCAGATCCAGGCACCTCTACTCAGGCGCACTATCAGTGAAGCAGGAGGACTACGGAGACTTCGAGGTAGATCTGCTGCATCCGCAGACCGACGGGTCTCCCTCTTTATTCTATCTTTAGTACTTAGTTCTCTTTCCTTCCGTTTGTTAGATATTTTGGAGTTTGGAGCCTCACTATACATTTCTGTAGCCTGTGTTTTCCCGTGAGTTTCCGGGTTTTGGGATTGTTTTAGTCTTGAGATATTGAGTCGTATATGCCGAGCGGCATTCAGTACAATTTCCTTTTTAGATAATTAAATATGGTATTCTATTTTTCCGCAATTATTATGTTTCCGCAAGTGTTAGGCTTACCTGGTCACGGAGACTAGGTGCCGTCATGACATGTTCACGGTTGGTGAACTAGGGTCGTGACAAACAACTTCGCTTTCCCCATAATTTAACTCTATACGAATGCAGAGCACCACACGCGAACCCGATGCACTGGTTGCTCACACCTACGAGATTGCGATTGTCCTTACGCGACCGTGAAGAGAAATACTTAAACTTCACTGCTGCCTCACTTACTCTACACGAACGCGTCCTAGCACACGCATTCGCGATGCACAGTCTAATAACTATACACGATCACGTCCTCATATTCGCGAACGCGAAGAACAACCTTAGCTGGTCTCTCAGGTACTCTACGCGATCGCGAGACCTCCCTCGCGAACACGATGAAGGAAATGTCTGCAGCAAAACACCAGAAAATTTTCCAACTCTCAAAGTCCAAAAATGATCCGTTAAGCATCCGAAACTCACCCAAGGACTTCGGGACGTCAACAAACATTCCAACCAATCCTAAAACACCATACGCACTTAGTCGAGCCCTTAAATCATATCAAACAATTCTAAAATTCTGAATCACCTTCCAATTCAAACTTAAAGAACTTGAAACTTCAAATTTCTACAATTGATGCCGAAACCTATCAATTCACGTCCGAATAACCCCAAAAATTGCATATAAGTCATAATCAACATTACAGACCTACTCCAACTTCCGAAATGAGATTCCGATCCCGATATTAAAAAATCCATTACCGGTCAAATCTCCAAAAATCTGACTTTCGCCATTTCAAGCCTAAACAAGCTACAGACCTCCAAAATACAATCTGGATACATCCCTAAGCCTAAAATTACCCAACGGAGCTAACGGAATCGACGGAACTCCATTCTAGAGTCGTCTTCACACAGTTCCGACTATAGTCCAAATTCTAAGACTTAAGCCACTATTTAGGGACTAAGTGTCCCAAAACACTCTAAGAACCAATATAAAACCTCCCGATAAGTCACAATAGCAGAAAATAGATACCGGGGAAGTAGTTAATAGGGGATCAGGGCTATAACTCTCAAAACGACCGACTAGGTCGTTACAAAAAAATAAGATATTAAGTAGTTCGATCTCTTTAATGCAACTTAGAAATTGGATCTTAAACATAAAAACTTGTTCTTCAAATTTTAACAATCTAACACACGATTAGATGCCCAAATCTACTCTAAATGAGCTCAAATTTGAATTAGTACTTTCAAATATCATAAAGAATAAATCATAATTATCAAATTGACAAAACAACAACAAATCTATCACTCATTTTGCAACTAAGAAGAAGAAGAAATCCTAAGCACAACCTATAATGGTGTTTTTCAATTAAGTAGAAGAAGACATAACCAGCTTTTGGATATATGGGACATGGAGAAGAAGAAAGCAACATTGTATAACGACACAACCGTTCGTTTTGAACATTTACATTTCGTTCAGTTGTTTGAAGTCTTAAGTAACTTCATAAGATGTATTATGGCTTGCGTGAATCGTCAGTTTTGGTTTTCAGGTGATGCACGATTGATTTGGAATAATGATTCTCAACTAGGAAGCTTTAAGTTGGACGAGTTGATCAAGTTTGACTTTTATGTATATGAACTCAGATCGGAATTTTGATGGTTCTGTTAGGTCCGGATAGTGATTTTGGACTTGGGTGTATGTCCGAATTTGCATTTGAATATTTCTAGAAGGTTTTGGCACTATTTGGCAAAAGTTGAAAACTAAAGGTTTGGAATGTTCATAAGTTTGATCGGGAGTTGACCTTGATGATATCGGGTTCAGATTGTGGTTTTAGGGATTGGAATAACTTCGTTATGTCATTTGGGACTTATGTGCAAAATTTGAATTCATTTTGAGTTGATTTGATGAGGTTTGCCACGAGTTTTTGAAGTTGAAAGTTCAAAAGTTCTTCTAGTTTGATTTGATGTGCAATTTGTCGGTTCGATGTTGTTATGTGTAATTTGAGGCCTCAAGTAGGTTTGTGTTATATTTTGGGACTCTTTGGTGCATTCAGACGGGGTCCCAAGGGGCTCGAGTGAGTTTCGGACGTGGTTCAGATCATTTTGGATCATTTTGGCTATACTGGTTTGGCTGGAACCTAGTGTGACAGCATCTGTGGATCCTTGGGCCTAGGTGCGAAGTCGCAGAAGAAACACTTATGGCCAGAAGCACAAATTGGAGCTTGGGGCAGGAGTCCGCAAATGCGGTGATTTCATCGCATCTGCGAAGGCGCAGACGTGGTATCTTAGGATCAAAAGTGCAATGGGTGTTGATGCAGAGCATTTCCTCGCACATAAGAATGACCATAGTTGATTTGGGGGCCCATTGGTAGGCCCGATGAGGATGTGTATTTCTATACCGGGTCAGATTTGTTGACTCAGCACTATTAGTGTTGAGGTGTGTGTCATTCGGTTAGAGTTGAGCTTGTTCGTGCTCTGATATGTTCTATGTGTTACTCTTCTATGCTACGATGAGTTATGATCTGTTGGTCATATGCACACATTATATGGTTTTGTTTGGTCCTTGTAGCGGAATTCAAGCGAGATGGCTCTTGGGATGTTAAATGGTTGATTGTACCTTGGTTATGATCTTTCTGAGTTTTGATATATTGTGTTATTCGCTTCTCCATGGTTATGGTCATGCACTTCGTGTACTTGATGTCGAATTGCCTGTGGTTGTTGATTTTGAGCATTATAACTCGGGGTATTTCATGTGGACCGATGTTTAGATTGGGTCATGCATTGCAGGTGGAGTTATGTTGGGATATGATCCTTTGTGTTGATTTCGCGTGTTTTGATTCTCCCTTGTATGATGGATTCATAGCATTGTGCTTGTGGTGGTATCTGTTGAACTTGCGGAATGGTCCTCTCATTTTAGTTATTTTCCATTTTTGAGTACATTTGAATTGTTGTTTCTTGATGCACGAATTGCATGGTTTTATGTTGTATTGGTGTGACATATTAGTAGAATAGTTGTGTTTGATGAGATGAGGTCATTGGACCTAGAAGGGGTGCTATCGGATTTGATTACGATATATTTGAAAGAATAATATCAGAAGTTGGCTTAGAATTTTGCTATGGTTCTTGTCGGACGAGAGAGAACTCCATGACTTGTTGATCCGACGAGTGATTATGAGTTTTATTCGTGTTTCATTCACCATTGGCAGGGTACGAAGGCTTGGAATAAGGTTTTAGTTGATATTAGGTTTGTTACCGATACCAGGTTTGTTTTGAGGAAGCTATTGTGGTCAGAAGTTATTGCTATGAGTATATGAGTTTATGTGGTATATAATGTGATTACATCTTGGGTTATGGTTATAGCTCGGTACAACTTGTTCAGACTTATGCAGTGTTTGGACTTGGGAATTGGGTCTTATAATAAATTTCAGATGTTGAAAATTGGGTTTCAAGGTTTATGGACTAAGGTTGAAGGAAGAATCTTCAGTTATGTTGAGTTGGTGGACTTATATGGATTGGGGTGACGTGGGATCACCCTCGAGTGTGTGCATGATAAGGTTACACCGTGATTTGATGGTTTTGTAACGACTCTTGGCACGTTCGAGGACGAACGCATATTTAATGGGGGAGAATGTAATCAACTGGTCGTTTTGAGCATTTACATTCCGTTCAACTGTTTGAAGTCTTCAGTAGCTTCATACGATGTATTATGACTTGTGTGAATCGACAGTTTTTGTTTTCAGGTGATGTAGGACTGATTTGGAAGAATGATTCTCAACTAGGAAGCTTTAAGTTAGAAGAGCAGACCAAGTTTGACTTTTGTGTATTTGACATCAGATCAGAATTTTGATGGTTCGGTTAGGTCCGGATAGTGATTTTGGACCTGGGTGTATGCCCGAATTTGCATTTGGATGTTTCTACAAGGTTTCGACACTATTTTGCCGAAAGTTGAAAATTTGAAAGTTAGGAATGTTCATAAGTTTGACCGAAAGTTGGCCTTGATGATATCGGATTTGGATTGTGGTTCGGGAATTGGAATAAATTCATTATGTCATTTGGGACTTATGTGCAAAATTTAAATTCATTCCGAGTTGATTTGATGAGGTTCGGCACGAGTTTTGAAAGTTGAAAAGTTCTAAAGTTTTTCAAGTTTGATTTGGTGTGCGATTCATCGCTTCGATATTCTTATGTGTAATTTGAGGCCTTGAATAGGTCCGTGTTATATTTTGGGACTCATTGGTATATTCGGACGGGTCCCGAGGGGCTCGGGTGAGTTTTAGACGTGGTTCAGATCGTTTTGGCTATGCTGGTTTGGTAGGGACCTTATGTGACCGCACCTGCTGAGCCTTGGGCGCAGGTGCAGAGCCGCATAAGCGGCACTTGTAGCGCAAAAACGCAAATTGGAGCTAAGGGAGTCCACAGCTGCAGAGATTTCATCGCATCTGCGAAGGCGCATATGCGGTATCTTAGGCCCAAAAGCAGGACATGCGCTGATGCAGAGCATTTCCTCGCACTTGCGATGTCATAGAAGCGAAATATATTCCGCAGGTGCGAGATGTCTGGGATCTATGATTTGTCGCAGAAGCGGAGGTGTTGTTACAAAACCGTGATCGCAGAAGCGGTATGATGCTGAGTTGGGTCATTTTCGTAAAAGCAAAGGTTGGGGCCGCACATGGGTTCCGCATAAGCGGGAATATTGTCGCAAGTGCGACTTACCTGGGCAGACTCACAATATATCGAGGTTTTGGCTCTTTTTATCATAATTTGAGATTTGGAGCTTAGTTTTGGCAATTTTTGTAGAGGATTTTCATTGTATGGATTGGAGTAAGTATTTTTGACTCGATTTTTATTATATTCCATGATTCCATTTTCGAGTATAGTATTTGATTGATGATTTTAGAAGAGAAATTTAGGATTTTTGTCTAAATTTTTCTAAAGTGAATAATTGAGATTTGAACATCGATTCGGAGTCAGATTTGAGTAAAATTAGTATGATTGGACTCGTAATTGAATGAGTTATCAGAATTTATGGGTTTTTTCGGATTTCCATGTGCGAGCCCGGAGTTGACTTGGGGCTTTTGATTAAAGATTCAACCTTTATCGATTAGATTTGTTCCCTTTGATATTATTTGATGTTTTAGCTGTTTTTGACTAGTTTCGAGCCGTTCAGAGGTTGATTTGCACAGGATGGTATTTCTAGAGTGTTATTTGGCTTGCTCGGTATTTATTTTGACTTGTACGAGGTAAGTAACATTTCTAAACTTGGAATTGAGGGTAATTATCATTTGGAACTATGTTATCTATGATGTGTTGAGGTGACACACATGCTAGGTGACGAGCGTGTGGCGTACACCATGGTAATTATGATTCAAGTTGACTTTTAGACTAGTACCAAACTTGTTCTGCTATCATGTCCTGTTATATCCGTATTTTCCCCTACTTGTTGGTTATTTGAGCTGTGATTCATGTTAGAAATTATGTTTAGGCTATATGCTGATTCGATTGAGAATTAATAAGGCTATTTCTATTATTTTGAGTTATCTGATTTAATTGTAATTATATACTCAGTCATGGTTCTTAATTTTCATATCATATCTTAGTCTTAGCTCTTCATTCATTGTTATATTGTATTTTGTTATTGTTTTCCATATGTGGTGCTATTGGGCTGAGTGATATGAGATTGTGAGCCCTTGAAACTTGAGAGGTTGATGACTGAGGTGGGCCTTAGAGCCGTGTTGAGAGTGTTATTTGGATCGGGATGCACGCCGCAACAGGCCATATTGGCTTTTATTATTATTATTATTATTATTATTATTATTATTATTATTATTATTATTATTATTATTATTATTATTATTATTATTATTATTATTATTATTATTATTATTGTGTACAGGTTAATGTAAGCGACCTGCCTTAGACTTTTGATTAGCGCTTAGGCGGGATCCGCCCTCCGGAGTCTGACATACCAGCAGTGAGCGCAGTCATAGTGATATATATACACGTGCTTTGGTGAGAGGCTTATGGGCCAAACACCCGTACATTGCTGAGTAATTGTGTGTATGGGATGTAGTGGGTATTTGAGACGGACAACGTGAGTACGTTGAGGGTGAGAGTACCTGGGGATATCATCGTAAAATCATTCATTTGACATGTAGGCATTGAGATATATTCCTCATGCTAGATGGTATATGATAGTTGATGACTTGACATGTAGGCACAAAGATGTATTTTTCTCATGCTAATTGGTAACGAAAATTTTTATTTGGTGTTGTGAATTGGGAATACAGTTCTTTTGATAAACTCATGTTTAGTTGATTTTTAGTTGTAATATCTGGACTTGACTATTATACTTGGAAAACATGTCTATTTTTTCGTAAATGTGAACGAGCTAAGCATGATATCTTTTGAGTTGTTACTTTTACTGCCTCCTTTATATTATTATGAATTTATATTGGGTATTGATGTTGGACACTAACCTTCTTCCGAGCTCGTCATTGCTTTTAACCTAAGGTTAAGTTTGTTACTTATTAAGTACATGAGGTCGATTGTACTCATACTATACTTTTACATCCTGCGTGCAAATTTTAGGGCTGATGTTGCTATGTTTGGCGGGAGCTGACATCGAAGAGGATCCTGCTTCCGGTTATAGCTGCCTCTTATTCTTGGTAGCTTTAGATTTGTTAATCTGTTTATGTATATTTTGAACAGATAATGTATTTATTTTGTACCAGCTTTGTAAATTCTTAGTCTTAGAAGCTCATAACTTGTATTACCAATCCTTAGAATTTTATATGTAAAGCTTAGTTAGTTTATTTATTGACTCCTGTTATCCTATTTGAGTTGTGTTGTCTATCATTTGGCTTACCTAGCGGGTTGAGTTCGGTGCCATCACGACTAGCGGGATTTTGAGTCGTGATAGCCTCTATTTAACAGTCATCATCACCAAATAAAGCAAGTCAATCTTCTCCTTATCTCATTCGCTAATTCGGCAGGGTGATGTGGGGTTTGAGGGGGAGAGGTGCTAAGATTAAATGCAATTACGCATAGTAATAGGCATGGCTGTATTGGGTATTTTTGTTTGGGATTACTTTTCATATCGCAAGCGTTCGATAATATTCAGCTAATAAAATTATTTTATACAATGTCATAATTTTGAGAAATTTAGATTCGTCAAATACTTAACCATACTATTTAATATTTTATATAGCAAAATAACTTTTTAACTATTATTAATGTTTTCTTCCGTAGCTACTAATGCAATGCATAGTTCAATTATATTTTAAAAAATTGTATCTAGTAAAAAATCTTCATTAAAATGTGATACGATGGATTAGGGCATAATATAATAATAATAATAGGTGTAATAAACGAAGAAGAGATTAGCACGGAAATAGGGCGTGCAGCAACTAGTGCTGGAAAGTAAGAAGGAAAAAAAAGTAATAATACTAAACCCGGGTTCGAAGTCGAGCTCCATCGGTTTTTCTCTCTCTAAAAACAAAAACGAAAGGCTTCCCTGCTCCGAGGTTGCGACCCTTTCTCTCTCACGCACACACCTACTCACTTACATTACACACTTCACAAATTACACCACCAAAAACAGCACAACTCGCAACACAAAAAGGTAGAGTATAATTTTTAACCCATCCCTAAATCTTAATCCCCCTTATTATTTTTTCAAATTTTCTCACAACGTCACTCCCTCCCTCTTCCTCCCTCCCCCTTTTTTCCTCTCTAGGGTTTCTGATTCTCCCCTTCCCCCCTATGGCTTCTTTTTTCTCTCGTCTTCACAGGTTTCGCGAAGGTTCCACACTAATTCAAATTGCATTGCAACGGCGTCGTTTTTGTTGCGTCGTCCATCAGGACTGCCTAGGGATTGATGGATTCAACGGTAGATATTCAGGCGGAGCTCAGATCGGACGGTGTGGGAGATAAGAGGCCGGCGGCTGATGATGTGGAATTGGAGGATGCACCGGCTCCGAAGAAGGCGAGGGGCAGTATGGTGATAGGGACTATGAAGAAGGTTGCTGAAATGGTGCTTGTACTTGCTTCTATGGGTAAGATACGAGGAGGTAGGGTTCCTACTGCTGCTGAAACGGAGATGATGGCGGTGGCAAGGGAAAAGTTGGCTCATGTATGCCAAACTTTCGCACCCAAGGATGTGTTTCCACGCGATGCTTTTGGTGCTGTCATTGAGGATCTTGGTCTTAATAAACTGAAAGAACAGAGGTTAGGGTTTCGCCCTCCCAAAATGTCCATTGCTGACAAGTTACTGATGGCTAAAAGAAAGGTAGCTCAACTTTTTGTTTCCGTATCCGCTCAAGTCGTATTTACTTTTTCCACTGATAGAATCGAAATGAATGATGTATTTTAGTGTTTTAAACAAGTGTATGTGCATAGCAAGTATATTGAGTACATAAGCGTGCTTGTTGTGTTTAATTAGTGGATTGTTATTGGTATGCTCGTTTGTTAGTTATGATACTTCCGGGAAAAAATGATTGCCCCAATGTTTCTCAAAGAAGGGTGGTGAAGTTGGAGGTTGTGATCTTCTTTCTAAGTGTAGGGGTTGAATAGCATTTTTCAATATACTTATGGTTTGAGCCGTGGAATCAGCCACTGACGCTTGCGTCAATGCAGGATGCCTACTTCATATTCTCATGGGATGCTGCCCTCTCCCCCCCTCCCTTCCACCGCCTTTTTTTTTCTTTTTCTTTTTCTACATATGCTTATGATTTTTCTTGCAGAAATGCAAGGTAAGGCTACGTACAATAGACCATTGTGGTCCGCCCCTTTCTCGGACCCGCGTATAACGGGAGCTTAATGCACTAGGCTGCCCTTTCTTTTTTATGCTTATGATTTAGATATCCCTAATTTAATAGGACATCGGAGATGTATAAATTTGCCTTTTTGAGGGATAGGGATTATATCCGGTGCATGTAGAACTTGATTTTGAAGTTGCAAATTAGATTCACTGTTCTTCAATTGTAAAGTCTTGCAATTTAGGCGATTATAGTTCCAATATAATCGAGTGGAAATTGATTTTATTGGGCTGTGGCTTATATATCTTATTGAGTTCTACTTTATCTTTCCCTTGTGCTTATAGTTGGAAAAAACTGAGGAATTTTCTGTACCCTCTGCCACATATTCATCTCAACGATCTCAAGCTAATACGGCTACAGCAATTGAAAACCGTGGTCCATCACATGTTGCCCGTATGGTTCCTCCCGATAAGCCAAGTCATGTGATAAATCCCTCTGGAAGCTTCCAACCTGCTTCACCTTTGGTTCATGGAACTTCGGCAAGCTCTGGGACTTTACCTTATCAACTGCCTACCAGTGAGGTCAGGCCAGTAATCTCTAGTGGAGTTGTCTCTGGTAATCCTGTAAGGGATTCTTCTCTAGTTGCATTGCCCAGAGTTGAAAGGCCAAATTTCAGAATGGATGGACGACCAAATGGATATTCCCATACATTGCAAGTTCAAGGTAACAAAAATACGTTCCTTTTAACTGTCAAAGGTGCTCAAGGATTTACCCTGGACTTGTATTTTGACTTCCTATATGGGGGATCTCTTATCCAAATTAATCATGGATATATATACAGAGGTAGCTTGTGGTGGTAGTATAATTGCTATACATGGTCATTTCATCCAAAAAGAAAATTGCTACACTTGGTCTCGTAGTTGTACCATGCATCAAACAACTTATAAAAGGGAATTCTATGTGGTTTCTTCATTAAGCATGCTTACTGATTTGCATCCTTCTCATTCTAGAAATTGATTCCAATATTAAAGATTACCATTTGTATATCATCATAGGAGGCGATCTCATTCTACCTTTATTTCATCTACTAATTCTTGTCACTTTTCTTTGTAGTAAGATGCATATAAAGCAATTTAGTATTCTGGTGTTGGTACGAGGACATTAGTGATTCCATCTTGTTCGTTGTTTAAACTTTTTATTCTTACTGTTGATCTGAATCGTCACAAGTATATTGTTTTTTACAGCAACTTCTGGAGATCACTCAGGTGTAAGAACTCCAACCTGGTCGGTGCAACCTGCGTCAGTTCCAGCAGCTAAACGTGGACCAGATAACAGGATAACAGCGCAGACAGCTATTAAAGTTGAAGGAGGAGCTGATGCCAAATCAGGTATGGCGCCCCAAATAACAGCATCTAGGCCATTTATTTCTCAGGCCACAGCCGGAAATCCACCAACTATTCACCCACGTTTACAAGGAACAAGCTTTGTCCAGTCTCCGCCTATGAGCAATGCTCATGCTGAAATTGGCAAGATTGTTCAGAAGTTTCTACAACCCCGGCTCTCGGAGCGGCCTGCCTGGACTCCTCCGTCTCGCGACTATATGAATGAGGCTTTGACTTGCCAAATGTGCAAGTCAACGATAAATGAGGTTGATAATGTACTTGTTTGTGATGCTTGTGAGAAAGGGTATCACTTAAAATGTCTCCAGACGACAAATCAAAAAGGAGTTCCTAGAGGGGAATGGCATTGTGGAAGGTGCTTATCGATGACTAATGGGAAACCGCTGCCTCCTAAATATGGTCGTGTAATGAGGAATATCAATGCCTCTAAAATGTCTACAATTGCATCAGCTGTTCAATCATCACCAGATAAAAAAGCTTCTGGTCCAGATGAGAAGGTCATTCAGCAGAAGATAATAGCAAATGGAAAGGTTCCTTTGAAGAACTCTCCTTCCGTTACTATGGCAAATAACGATAGGAATCTACCATCTGAGCCAAAGATGGAAAATGACAAAGAAATGGGAGGAAATATTATCACGTCAGGTAAAGAAAATATGGAGAATAAAGATTCCTTGAGATCCTGTTCAAATAATCTGACAGTCATTTCCGGTGATAAGTGCCTTGCTACATCTGCTGGTTCATCAGTTGATAGATCTTGTGAAGAGAAAGTGGTCGAATTGAAACCTCAGGCTCCTGTAAAATCTGAGACAGTTTGCCATTCATCTGATTCCTCGCAAGCTCTTAATCACCTGCAAGCTAATGACTATGCAGGGGTGGCAAACACGACTGAGATGCCATCTGAGCAGTATCATGAAACTCAGCCCATGGCCAGTGATGCTAGAGAATACAGCGCTAGAGCAAGTGTAGGTAACAGTTCAAGTGATGAATCTAAAAACATAGAGCAAGCTGTTGGGCAAATAAATCCTGCTGAAACTTCTGTAGCCAACAAGGATGCTGAGTGTGGTAGCTCATCATCTGATCAATTTCAAAATGTTGACTGGATTGGAAACGTTCTTCAAGTTGCAGATGACAAGTATTATTATCACTCTTGCCGTGTTAACGGATTCATATATAATGTTCAGGACTATGCTCTTGTTCGTTTTGAAAATGAGAGATTGATTCCTTCAAAGCTTCTGGTAAGAATTTACTTCATCTGAGTTTGACCTTTCTTTCCATTTAAAAAATTTATGATTTCTTGGTTTTTTGGGTAAGGATGATATCCAGGTAGGGGTAAGGTTTGCGTACACATTACCCTCCCCAGACCCCACTTGTGGGATTATACTGGGTATGTTGTTGTTCTTGGGTAAGGATGATTTACTTGTTCTTTATGTCAGTGTATGCAATATTTTGGCTGATTATCAAGTAAAAACTTTCTTGTATAGGGTCAACGATAACACTGTTTTCTTAACGAAATGTTGAGCATTATTTGTTCCAATGTTATAGCATTTCTGGCGTTATAACCGCTCTGAATTGTACCTCAACTAGGTTCAATGCTGAGAGTATTGCCTGTCATATTCTGATATGACCCATGTAGCTATGTCAGTAGCTTGTGCAGGTTTAGCATTTGCGTGCAAGTTAACATATTTCAACTTTGAAGTCCTACCAATATGCTTATGCAAATAATTCAGGATATCTTTTACTTAATTTCAGTTACTGTGACTCCTCTATTTTGGGATGTTTCAACATGCTTGACCCCTTTCCACTAAATACTAATAGTATACTTTAATAATTTTTAAACAGCCTTTATGAATACAAATTTATTCAACTATTCAATTTTTGTACTTGCTGATCTAATAGTTGCTCTGTCAAACTAACTTTATAACCATTATGTTAATAATCTTCTACGATTGCTAATATAGCATTTAAGTCACATGACATCTAAAAGGCTGTGTCCAGTCAATGCTGTCATATATAATGGAAGGAAGGAGTATAAAGATAGAAACTTTTATTTCTGTCATTGGGTGTGTGCAAATTTGTGCTTTTCCATATTGTTTGCTAACTGCGATGGTTCTGCTAACGCTATTTGCCTAATAAGCTATTATGTAAATTTTCCTGTTAGTCTTTGCGAGCATATCAAATATCGCAACCTCTGCATAATTATGGCCTCGGTAGTCTTGTTACCACATATATACTTTCTCTTGATATGTATCCCCGTGATTCATTTGGAGAAGCCTCGACTTTTTACTTGCAGACTATGTGGGAGGACAAAAAAGCGGGAACAAAGTGGGTCACTGTCAATCAATGTTACTTTGCACGGGAATTACCACAATCTGTAGGCCGCCCGTGCATGGAGAACAATAATGAGGTAAACAACTAATTAAATTTTGTTTTCTCCTTGTGTTTTGGTATACTTACTATGGCAAGGGATGCCATGATTTTTGATTTTTCATGATTGTGTGGTCTTTTGTTGTCATCATCATGCATGTAAATTTTGCTTTAGATAAACGCATATCTGCTTGAACGCATTGATGTGCTGGAGATGCAGTGTACTTGTGCATAGCTCATTTAGGGTTTAAAGCATTAAGGATGAAAATGAAGATGCGTCATCACTAGTAATGTCTGTTGAAGTTATTAGTGTCACCACCCTTTTTTTCAATTTGTGCTTTATCCATTTGGGTGTTGTATTTGTTTTTTTCTGAATATGGAGCTCAAATGAAACCTTGAATGATTCTAATCTATGTGGGAGGTTGCTATGAGTCTCAAATGTTATGAAGGGTTGGCGATGGTGAATGGTGATTGCTGTAGATTTGATTTGTTTAACTCCGATGATACTGATTTTGTACTCTTTTCTGTTAGGCTCTAGATAATTTCCTGTAAGAAGTCAAGTTAGAAACACCCTCCAAAATCCCGTCTGATGACCCCCCCATACCTATATCTATTCAACCTTGCCCTACTGGCCCACAGTCTTCTACCATCTCATCCCATAGCTGTCTGCCATCCCCATACCCCAAGCCCTAATTTTCAACCCCACCCGTCCGTCCATTTCTTTCCTTTTTTTCACGCATTATTTCTTCTCTTCTAATTTGATTATTTATGTATTTTTCCCCTGATCTTCTAAACCCCCCCTCTCTGGCGACCGTCTTTCCAACATCTCTGATACCTCACCTTGTCATCACACTAGTCTCCTTTGTTCCTATGTCCCCAAGCCCTAATTTCTCTTCCCCACGTCCGTCCATCTCTTTCTTATCCTAAAATACATTACTTCTTCTTCCAGTTTATTCTTTTTAAGTTTTTTGATCATATCTTGTTTAATGCTAATAAAAGATTTTAATTTCTTGTTCAAAATTGTCATCTAAATTTTCTGCTGTTTCCTTCTGCACTCATAGCTCTAAATTATCTTTTTTGTTAATTGTACATTTTGGCTTGTCGAACCTGTGTTCTGATATTTTCTTCTGTAATTTACCTGGTGAAATTTTGTAAAATTTGCCTAGGGGTATTTCAACTACAACAACAACAACATACCCAGTAAAAATCCCACTAGTGGGGTCTGGGGTATTTCAGGAATGAAAATCACAATCCATTATGTAAAAATCCCAATTTGATGCATATTCTTTTATACACTTCAATATGACAGGATATGATATCCCCCATAACCTCATCCTGCGTGCCATACGACAACTGGGGAAAAGGGTTCTTTAATCTTGACTTAAACCGATGGAACTTGGGGAGGAGTGATAAATTAGAGAAATAGTGTTGTTTTGAGACTGGAGGGACTATGAAAACATGCAGAAACTGAGAGTTGCTTAGAAGAAATTAAGAGAACTAAGAAAGGGAGAAGAGGGAGAGGAGCATAATAGAGCCTAGACAGGAATCACATGAGAATATTTGCAATATTCTCCCCTCAAGTAGTTTTGGGATAAGCCTTTACTAGGGGAAATTACTTAGTGACCAGGTAGGACTTGAAGGATAAGCTGTCCAGCAACTTTTTCAAAAGATCTCCAACCATTTGTCAACTAATCTTGCTGTCCATGTTTCAATACAATAAAATAAAGCTTGGATTGACCAAAATATGAAGCAATCTAAAGGCAGACACATACATGACTGGACTTGGAAGAAAACTACCCTAAACATTTTCAGGTGTAGAGTCCTCCTAAAAGACAGTATGAACTTATTGAGGTTTATCTTACATCATGTACTCTGTTTGAGAGATTCTAGTGTTCACTGCCGTTCTGTAGCAAGGGGGCCCTTTTTAAATTTGCAAGCAAAAAAGCGTGCTCTTTTTTGGTTGTTTGTTATTGAAAGCATCTTGAGTGATGAGTTGAGACATTTTTTATGGTAAACTAATGGAACAAGATACTGAATCATAAAGATGGTTGCATATGACTACAATTAATTGACTAAAGCTACAAGATTTTGCAGAAAATTTATCACATATAGCTTACCAACCTGCATCTTTGTCTATCCTGCTAACAATATAAATTTAGCATGCAAGAGATAATATATGTTCCATGCTGTAGAATCTTACGTATCACTGCATGTCCTTATACAGGTTTATTTGTCTACTTATATTAGCGTAGTAATGGCTGGCTCGATACAAGGCCCGTGTGAAGTACATCCTCCAAGAAAGTTTACCGAGGAAAGTGAGAGGAGAGCTCGCCTAGCAAAGGGGTCTAATGATGTATCACGACCTCTTTACATATGCAAGTATGTTGAACTTTTTTCATTTGCACTTCTCTTTCTAGCCGTGGAGCAATTTCTAAATGTTTGATATATTTTTGGTTCTTCTGCTTGCTTCAACTTAGATTTGAGACATTTACAATGAGTTGCAATTTTGTTTGAGTTCTGGTGGAGCAAGGAGGAATCTAACTTCGATTGATTGTTTCATTAATTGGTTTTTTAAATATTAATTGCATCTTCTAAGTTGATTAGGGGTGATGTGGTAGCAAACTGTTAGATTGCTGGAATCAATTGTGTTGATAAACTACTACACTTCAATATAAATGAGGTTGCTCTAGTGGAAACAACACTCCATCTCCAAACACGAGGTTGGGAGTTGGAGTTACCAAGGGAGCAAAGTGCAAAAAGGGCCACTTTAAACTTCTGGGCATGGGTTTGCTAGGTGGGGTTTAGCATGTCAAAAGAAAGGAATATATGATACACTTCAGATTTTTTGGATAGAGAATTGATTATATGCAGCAACCTACTTTTTTTAAATAAAATTGATAAGATGCAGACAAATCTATGAGCAGTGGAACCTTGGAGATTCCCTAGTTTCAGATCTCTCATTTGTAATGTTAGTTGACAAAGTCAACTTTTTTATGCAGATGGATTTATGATGAATCAAAAGGGCTATTTCGTGATATCTCTTGTTGATAGAGGTCAGATGATAATTATCTGTTTATTGCAACTGCTGCTTGGCTCGTGGCTTCTATCAGGTACATGAGATATGGCACATCTATTTTTAATTTTTAGCTATCTTTCTTTGTTAATAATGGAAAATATTGGTTCTCTTTCTCGCTTGTTTCACTTCCTTCCCTCCCCCCTACTTTATTCCTGTTGGCGTGTGGGCCAGAGAAAGGTGGGGATTCATGCATTATATCCAAAGAAATCTATCATTGTGGCAAAAATGGGAAACCTCTATAACCCAAAACTTTAAGCACATGATAGACATTATTTTGGAACGCTGTATTATGTTCTACCAGATGTAGAGTCGTGACCTTATTATATACGTAGTTGTTTGCTTTTCACAGTTAATTTATTCAATCTGTTGTTTTTAATTAATGATATTATCATCTTATATCAAACAGTCACTTTTTCAGCTGCATCGGCATACTTTTTTGTTGCCGCTCTTCTTCTTTTTTTTTTTGTGGGGGTGGGGTGGGTAAAATGGTGTCCTTCTCTCCTTTTAAGGATATGCTTCCTCCATCATTTTGGGTGCCCTATTTAGGCTGTACCCTTGTACTAAGCTAAAAGATTTGAAAATCTTTTTCCATTTATTGAGAAGACAAATTTATTATTTTCCCGTATGAAATATGATGAAATGGAAAAAGAAATACAGATTTTTGGAAAAAAAATAAAAATATATATATATATATATATATATATATATATATATATATGAGAGAGAGAGAGAGAGAGAGAGAGAGAGAGAGAGAGAGAGAGAGTTTTATATCTTTCTTAGGGGTTTACAGAAAGATTACTTTGTGGAAGAAGACATACTTTTTGTACAAGTCAAAGTAGTAGGATAATAATGGTAGAATATCATATGTACGCCTTTGGACATTGGTCCCCAAGAAAAGATTATCATTTGCACCTAATTCTCGTGGTTGAAACTTTTCCCTGTGAACTTGCGTCTTGCTCCATTTTACTTGCCAGGTTAACATGTTTCTCCTGTCGGGATTTTCAAGTTCACATTTACATTTGTCATCCCACAAATTCTTTCTTCTGGTTGATTTGAACTGTGAACTTTCAAATCCTAAAGTTTTGTTTAGACTGAAAACTGTATAAGTTGCTAAACCTGTATATTAGGGGTAGGTGGAGGAGCGGCAGAGGAAAGAAGTGAGGAGGAAAACATGAAGAAAGTTTTTTACAGCAACCTAAGATTTTTAACTAATATCTAAGTCATTTAAATTCCACTTTTTCTTACAATATTGCAAATTAGCTCTTCTAGTATTGTTTTATGATTTTAACTTGCATTTAATTCTCTAAATGCAGCTTGTTGCAGCACTGACCCCTTGACATTTGTGGAGGAAGTCTCAGATGGTGTACAATATTTAGCTCTAGGTCCAACCTGTATCATTCTTCCAGTAATTGTGTCCTGACCCTCTAGTTATTTCTATTTTGTTAGATTATAGCAATTTGAAGAGTGAGAAACAAATCCTTTTATATGTTGTAACTGCCATCCCAATAGAACAGTAGGTTAAATATCATTCATCCAGCAAAGTATGAAATAAAAATGCCCTTGCTTTCGACATTCCATTTTACATTCATAGTTCTCAAATCACTCCTGTCCCCGCCATTCCCCTGGATAAGCGCACACACTGTCAAAAGGCTGTCATTAGTAGCGTTGATTGGACATCCAGAATAAGATTCAATATGCTATGTTCCTTCCTAGTTCAGTTTGAAGATTTATCATCAATTTAATATTCACTTCTCTTTTAAGTCTAAAGAATGTTATTTGCACTTGTGACATATAATCAAGTGGTGGAGCCTGTTGAATTGAAGGTCAGTGAGTTCTTTGCTGTGAGAACCTCCTGGATTAGAAAAAGAAGTTGATTATGGCTTGTTACAATGATAATTGTAGTTTTAACAGTTTTTCCTTTTAACAGTTATTGAAGGCATGGAAATTATGTTAGGCTATAAGATTTTTGGTTGGAGAAAGTCCTTTGTACATATCCCAGCACTTGCTTAGTGCTGCAAGTAATTTTGATTCTTCTTTCTAGATGATATTGACTTGCACTTGCAGAAGAAAAAAAAGGTTAAGATTCTTTTGAAAAGCTACGGGCCAAATAAAAGAGATATGACTGGAGTTGTGCCACCATGAATTAAGAATTGGAAGGGTTGTGGCCTTTATCTAGCTGGACTATCGATAGAGTAAGCTGAATAGGAATGACAATGGGGCGGGGCGGGGCGGGTTTATACATATGCGGGGCGGGGCAGGTTTATACATATGCAGGAGGGTCGGCAACATCAAAACAAATTCAATTTTTTGCGGGTGCGGTGCGGGTTAAGAATTACAATTTTCAAATAAGTACAACTTTTCAGCTATCGATCACTAATATTCAACCAAGAAACATTTTTTTCCGATTTTCAACTTATAATTCCGTTCTCCTACGAATTGGATCATTGTAGTCTCAAATTGATTTAGTTATTTAAATTGATTTATAGTAGACGTCTATTCAGTTGATTGTAAATATGAATGTTTCTGCTAATTGCATCACTGGGAAGAAAAGCTTGTTTAATATTTTATTTACTGTTCCAAAGTCTCACTTTTAACTATATAGTTAATTTGTTTTAAGCTAAGTTCATGTATATGATCTCCTTACATTTTACAATCTGAATTATATATTAGAATGAAATACTAATAGCATCCGGTAGGATTTATAGTTATTCCTTAGTTATGGCTAATCAAAATATAACTTCTTTGGTTTGCCACTGGATTCTGATGGAAACTTTTACATTAGCAATGACATATATAAATATAATTGAAAAGACAAATAAATATAAGACAAATTGAAAAAAAAAGCGGAAAATTTTGCAGGGCGGGTAACGCGGGTGAAAATGTAATGCGGGATGGGGCGGCTTGAAATTTTGCGGATTAAGGTAGAACCCGCCCCGCGCTGCGCCAAATCGTTTGCCATCTCTAAAGCTGGATATGCTATTCCATTTGTAATTCACGTCTTTTTAATTGTCTTTAACGTTTGAATCATGACTAAAGAATCCAAATTGAAGAGATAAAGGGCAGTCAAGCCAACTCCTGTTCATTTGCATTGGGAAGTGGGAGGAATATTGTATCTGGGCTTGTCGCGTTGATTAAACTTTAGCGAGATTTTAGTCCATGTGGTAGTGGCTAAGGTTGTAAGCTTGAAAGATCTAATTTGCTGTATGAAATTTTAGGTTTAGCTTTTGTTGTTGTTTCTGGTAATTGGAGGGAATGGCGTGTCTTTATATTAGTTTTTGAAAATATTATTTTGGAGGTCTTGTGTGTTAGTTGGGGGGACATTGACAATTGACATGCTCAAATTGGTGGGTTAGAATAAGTTAGGAACCGTTATCAATTTTAGGTTCCATCTCTTTTTATTTTTTATTTTTAAAATTACTCACTCCCTTTCAATTTACTTAACAATTTTTCTTTTTTGGTATATCCCAAAAGAATATATTTCTATTTTTAGAAATAATATAACTTTAAAATTCTCTTTTTAACCTTAATGAGATAATTTACACCCATACAAATATCTACGGTTATTTTAAGTCATAATTTTTTTTTATAAAAAACTTTATGTTAAATCAAACATCGTCACACAAATTAGGATAATTGAAGTACACAACTTTGAAATGTCAGCGACGAGACCCTCCGCTTCTCAACTTATGACATACACAACTTGTGAAATGTAAGAAGGTTCACCAAATAAACTATTCCTAGACCCAAAAAGTGGTATCATATTGGATCTGAGTAGTTAAACAATTCGTAAAAATAGCACATGCTAGCCAGTTTTTGTATTGGTCATTCAAAAATAGCCAGCATAAGTCATTGAAAAATATCCAATGTTTAGCTGCAACACGGAAAGTTCCAGTATAATATACTGGAGATCGGTACACCTGTGTATGAACTTCCAGCATATTATGCTGCAACTCCAACACGCAGAAAGTTCCAGCATAATATACGAGAGATTGGCGCACATGTGTATCAGTGTATGAACTTCCAGCATATTATACTGGACGAGTATATTATACTGGAACTTCAACATAAGTATACTGGAACTCCAATATATTATACTGAAGTTCCAATATAATATACTGGAATTCCAGTATATTATGCTGAAGTATTTTTCGGATTTTGAACAATATTTTCGATCAGATTTATCTTTATATGAAAAATAGTTAAATTTTAATTAATTTTAAAATTGTAGCTATTTTTGAACGAACGTAAATCTAATTGAATTTCTCCAAACAATTTTCTTCCTTGTTCGCGCTCAACTACAGGATTCGGTGCGTTAATGTGGATCTATTATTAAACTGTACTAATATAAGTAAGATAACAATAAAGGAGGAAACAACCTAAAAGGTGCGGGTTTCCCGATGCCGACAGGAGAGTCAAAAAGAAAGACTTGTTTATTTCGACCAAGAAAATATAAAAAAAGACTGGATTCGTGTATTCTTTTTGTGAAAGAACAAATTGGATTCCATTTCCTAAAAGCGAAGGCTCAAACTGAATTGTCCAAATTGGTTGTGGAGGAAAAGCGACTGGGGTCCTCCGCAACTTCCTTTTTCTTTAACGTCACAGATTTTACACCACGGAAACTGCATGCGATTAAGTTAACGCATTGATTAGCTAAAAGGCCATAATTTGAAAAGGAGGTTTTTTTATACAGGGTGGATTCCAAGGTGACGACTGCAGCTTTTCGTTATATATTCCGGCTCTCTCTCTTCAGTTCTCTAATTAGCTCGAATTCTGCTTCCTTGGCCAACAATCAGTTAATTTGTAACTTCGAATTCGAGTTCAATTCTACTTCGGAGCGCCATTTTTGCCCCGTTAAGGTAACTGTATTGTTCAAAACTTTTTTTGTTTTGTCGATCTATTTTTTTTTGTTTTGTTTTGGAATAATAACTATAGTTGTAATTTTTTGGGTGGGGGATGTGGTTGTAATTTAGTCTAGGGTTCTGTTAGGTTGGGGATGCTAGAATCTTGAGAAGCTTTATAAATATACGAACATGCAGTTGTATGATAAACTGATAGCCGGTAGATCCTGTTGTTGCGAACATGCTATGCTAGCTCAATTCTGCTCTCTGTTCCCTTTTTCTACTGTTTTCTTTCCCTGGTAAAGCAACACAGGCTGACACAATCCTAGCCCAAATGAGAGTAACAAAGTTTCCAGTCTTTAGAAGGTGAAATCTATAAGCAAATAGATGTGAATGTAAGTGCCTTCTGGGGCATACGATTAACAAATAGACGTGAATTTAAATCACTGCAGGAATTGAGAGAAGAAATATAGAGTGTGTTCGGTATAACTGAAAATGTTTTCACTTATTCTCCAGTATTTGGCTGGTGAGGGCAAAATATTTCCGGAGAATATTTACAAATGTTTGTTTGGTGAGTGGAAATTGTTTCCTAATGTTGTTACAAAATAATTTACTTTTTGATTTCATTTAGGCCCCTTAAAGTTCTTGAAAGATTAACTGCAGAAAAAAGTATTCAACATGACATGTCATTCTTGTAAGAACAAGTCATTAAGAAAAAGAAAAATAATATATTAAAATTAGAAAGTTTCTAAATATATGAAAATGTCAATCTTTTGTAAATAATTCAAGAAAATGAATAATGACAGTAATTTAAAAGTATCACAGATTTACATAAAGAAAGGAAAAGGAAAAGAGAGAATGGTACATGAAATTTTAAATGCTTTGGCTAGATTCAAATTCCATACTCCTATTAAAAGAAATGCCTGACAGGTAAGAACATATAGGTACTGTTGTGTCAACATGCAATAGCATTTGGTCACTTTGGAGAGAGTATAGAGAAAAAGAGAAAATGGCAGAGGGAAGTGGGAGGGAGGCAAGAGCCGATTGTCTAGCGCCAAAAAGTTTGATATGTTCTGGATATTGGAAATTGACTTTCCTTGGGTTCTTAGGTAAGTTAGTTTCATCAAAATTAAAGGAAAATGTTTTCTTTAGGAAAATGTTTCCCCAACAATTTAGGCCAACCAAACATGGTAAAATTGGAAAAGATTATCAAGAAAATGTTTTCTTTCATACCAAATACACCCATAAGTAGGAGGGATTGTGATAAATTTTGCAAGTTGTTTATGTATTTTCAGAGATCTATTTACCTGTCATACATGTTCTACAAAACACGAGTCCATGTATATATCATTGCACTTCTCCTTTACAACTTATTTAATTTCTATTTAAACAGCTTTAGCGCGTAAGAGCTGTTCATTTCCTTGAACACCATTGCCAAAGAACGGTTTAATGAGGGAAAATGAAAATTTAGCTATGTTGGCAAGTCCTGAGTCTTAGAGCAAATGATCTTCATTGGGTCTTATTGTTTCCTTGCAATACTTGTTCAGTCTTGTAAGTTCTGATTTTCGCTAAAACAACTCTTTTTAGTCGTCACTTGTTACTTACAATTTCCTTTCTCCTAATAGAAACGTGTCCGGAAAGCTGACTTTTGGCCCTGTATGTGTTTCTGGTTTTTGGAGCCTTCAGAATGATAGTACTAGCTGTTCAGGTGTCTATTGAGGGTCTTCATCAAAGCAACAGTAAGGAAATAGTTAGAAAAACTGAAAAGGACTTCTCCTTAACGTGTTTCAGTCTCTTGATTTTAAAGGAAATGCATTTTGTAGATACATTGGCATTCATTGAAAATGGCCTTGACTCAATACCTATGTCATGTGACATCAGGAAGGGAAAGCAATGATTTCTCTTTCTGTTTCAGTAATAAGTGATGAAGTCTTGTGGCAACTTCCATTTGTAAATTCATTTTGTACAAGTGGATTATAGAAAATTAGTTGATAAGTTCATACCTTTCTTTTCTCTACTTTTTCTCTTGCAATATGAGATATCACAGGTTAGAGACATGATGCACATTCATTTGTGGTTCACTTGAATGAGAAAAAAGTATATGTTTCTTCTTTTTATGTTTCGTTTCCTTTTGGTTTTCAGTATCTGGTATCGAAGTTGTGTAATAAACAGTTTGTTCCACGCATGTGCTGCTGCAGCATTAACATGGACTAGCCATCTTGTCGTAGGAGTTCAATTTGTGGAATTCCGGTTTAAGCCCATCAACTGTGGAATCTCTAAATATTTTCATTGAATTCACCATACGTTAGATGATATGTTTTCTCATGGTCCTTTCAAGCACTTCTCCTTCTGTTTAAATGTCTCCACATGCTTTTCTGCCCCTTCAATATCAGAATTTGTCTAAAAGTTCCTTTTTCTTTAATAAATCTACTGCTCCAAATGAATGATAGAAGAGTTGTAAAGAGTTCTGACTTCAAGACCAAGCACAGTTTTGGTTGGGCTTTCAAATTAGCTTATAGGAAGTTGTTCCTAAGATCGTCCTGAAACAAAATCTTTTCTTTTTGTAGCTTCTACTGTATTCATTCATGCTTTAATGCAATTTATAACAAGGTTTCCCCTAAATATCCAGAGTCTTTAATTTTGCTTTCGAGTCCCAGCTGCGCAAAACGTATTACCGAAGAATAGTTTTCTGGGAGATGTTACAAGAGTTTGGTTAGAAGGGTCTTTCCCTTCTAAAGTGTTTGGTTCAAGTTATCTAAATGTCAAGAGCCAATATTTTGTTATTAAGCTCAATTCCTTGCCCTGTTTGGGTGTTTTTAGAGGTAATCAAGATGATTTTTAAATGTTTAGTTTCACTAACATTCTAACCTCAGAATTGGGTGTGCCAATCTGATATCAATTCCTTTGACTTGGATTGTCAGTCAGGAAGATCATATGGCAACTGGTATCGCTTCAGGAAGCGGACAGTTACATTTGAGGAAGCCTGTCTACTGGAGGAGTAGCTATGGAAAAGCTCACTGTCATTCCAATGCGATCCTGAATGGCATGCAAAACCAGATCCCTTGGTCCGTATTAGGATGATGTTTCTTCGCCTATCTCTCCTCTCTATCTTTCCCTGCTTTATTATCTTCATTCTATTGCCCCTTCTCCTCTCTTTTGGGGGAATAATTGTCAAAATGTTTTATTTTGGAGCTTTCAAGATGTTATTACATTCCAATTTGTACGGACATAGGCATTCACGTGTTGGCTGTTGGACTGTTTATTCCTCCCATGAGAACTTACTGGAAAGAATCTTTGTATACGTGTTTAGGCATAAACCAGTAATATCTTTTTTCATGAGATACCAGAATCCTAAAAGTTTTTTTTTTGAGTCATTTCCTGATTCTTTAGGAAAAAAAGAAAGGTTATCATTTTCATTTTCTGGTGGTGATATGCTACTTAAATTTTCCAGGTCTTATTGGGTTTCCAAATTCTTGCGAGTTCATAGAAGTAACTACTCACAATGTCAAGTGAAAACAAACTGGAAGTCTCACACCGGAACAATCAATTCTTGCCAGAGAGATGGCTCAACTAGGTATTTTGATTTTGCTGTGATTGGTAGTGGAATTGCTGGCCTTAGATATGCTCTAGAAGTTGCAAAGCATGGAACTGTAGCTGTGATAACCAAGGCTGAGCCTCATGAGAGTAACACTAACTATGCTCAAGGTGGTGTAAGTGCTGTGTTCTGCCCTATGGATTCAGTGGAGAGCCACATGCAAGACACAATTGTGGCAGGTGCTTACCTCTGTGATGAGGAGACTGTTAGAGTAAGTTCACAGAATATTATTGTCTCTTCAGTTCCGTGAAGCAGTTTGCCCTTTTTCAGTTTTTTCTCTTTGGAAGCTGTTTCCTTTGCTTTTCCAAATTTTTCCAGGACTGCTTGGTTGGATGAATAGGAAAGTTCTCCATCTTTCAGGTTGAAACGAAAGGAACTTTCTGTTTAGACGGCTTTTGCCACAGGATCTAGAACTGCCAAAAAATGGAAAAGGGTAAGAGCAATCGGGCAGTTAGGCTTGTTTTCAATTAGAAGCTGAAGAGCCAAGCAATAATACTAAAGAAAGGCTCTATGCCTATTCCTTCCTTCTGATGTAAGTGCTTACAAGTTGGAACCGAAGAAAGAGTTGGAGAGTTGAGAAACCAATGGTTGGTAATATGGACGACTTCCTCTGGTTTATGTAGTGCTCCTATTCTTCATGGTTCAGATTGTTGAATTTGTCTTTGAACATCGTGAGAAGGCACGGGAGAAAATATGATTGATATTATTCTCATATGTTAAACATGATACAATGAGCCCTGTATATACATAACATGTCCTACTCCTAATACATATGGGATTAGGGTTACATAACTATTCTAACACTCCCCCTCAAGCTGGTGCATATAAATCATATGTACCGAGCTTGTTACATATGTAGTTAATACGAGGACCAGTGAGAGACTTGGTGAAAATATCTGCAAGCTGATCATTCGACTTCACAAACTTTGTAGCAATATCTCCCGAGAGTATCTTTTCTCTGACAAAATGACAGTCAATCTCAATGTGTTTAGTTCTCTCATGAAACACTGGATTTGATGCAATATGAAGAGCAGCTTGATTATCACACACAAGTCCCATCTGACTAATCTCACCAAATTTCAACTCCTTGAGCAACTGTTTGATCCAAATTAGCTCACATGTCACCATAGCCATTGCTCGATATTCTGCTTTTGCACTAGACCGAGCAACCACATTCTGTTTCTTGCTCTTCCAAGATACCAAATTTCCTCCTACTAAGACACAATATCCAGAAATAGAACGTCTATCAGAAGGTGATCCTGCCCAATCAGCATCTGAGTATCCAACGATCTGCTCATGGCCTCGATCCTCAAACAATAAACCTTTGCCTGGAGCTGATTTTATATACCGAAGAATACGAACAACTGCATCCCAATGACTATCACACGGAGAATCCATAAACTGACTCACAACACTCACAGGAAAGGAAATGTCAGGTCTTGTCACTGTAAGGTAATTTAATTTACCAACCAACCGCCTATATATTGTAGGATTGCTAAGAGGCTCCCCCTGTCCTGGCAGAAGTTTAGAATTCGGATCCATCGGAGTGTCAACAGGTCTACAACCTGTCATTCCTGTCTCCTCAAGAATATCTAAGGCATACTTCCGTTGTGAGATCACAATATCTGAGCTAGACTGAGCGATCTCAATACCTAGAAAATACTTTAGTTTGCCCAGTTCCTTAGTCTGAAAGCGTTGAAAGAGATGTTGCTTCAATTTAGTAATACCATCCTGGTCATTGCCGGTAATAACAATATTGTCAACATAGACCACCGGATAAATATAGAGACTCGAAGCAAAATGCCGATAGAATACAGAGTGATCAGCTTCACTCCGAGTCATGCCAAATTCCTGGATAACTATGCTGAACTTACCAAATCAGGCTCGAGGAGATTGCTTTAGACCATAAAGTAATCGGCGCAAGTGACATACTAGGCCACGAGACTCCCCCTGAGCAACAAACCTAGGTGGTTGCTCCATATAAACTTCATCCTCAAGGTCACCGTGTAAAAAAACATTCTTAATGTCCAGCTGATAGAGTGGCCAATGGCGAACAACAACCATGGATAGAAAAAGGCGGACTGATGCTATCTTAGCCACGGGAGAGAAGGTATCACTGTAATCAAGCCCAAATATCTGAGTATATCCCTTGGCAACAAGACGAGCCTTAAGACGATCAACCTTATTATCCGGACCAACCTTGACTGCATACACCTAACGACAACCAACACTAGATTTACCTGAAGGAAGAGGGACAAGCTCCCAAGTACCACTCGTATGTAAATCAGACATCTCGTCAATCCTGTCGCCATCCTGGATGAGACAATGCTTCACCTGTAGACTTAGGGATGGAAACAGAGGACAAAGAAGATAGAAAAGCATAATAGGGTGAAGACAAACGATGATAACTTAAACCGACATAATGGGGATTAGGATTAAGGGTGGTCCGTATACCTTTCCGAAGTGCAATCGATGTACTAGGAAGAGACAAGTCCGCAGTAGGACCAGGGTCAGGTGCAGGACGTGAATCAGCTGGGCCTGATGCTGGGTGCAGATGACGATGGTATGTCAAGAGTGGTGTTCCTGTGGCAGGGAGTGTAAGAGGAGCCACACTAGACTCCCCAACGGTTGGAATGGGTAAGACTTCTGTGGCGGAAGGTGAAGAAGGAGATATAGTAGAATCCTTAAAGGTCGGTATAGGTAAGACCTCAGATATATCAAGGTGGTCAGAAGAGGTAAAGAAAGGTTTAGACTCAAAAAATGTGACGTCGGAGGACATAAAGTACCTACGAAGATCAAGTGAATAACAACGATATCCCTTCTGAACACGAGAATAACCAAGGAAGACACACTTGAGAGCACGAGGAGCTAACTTATCTTTCCCAGGGGCTAAGTTATGAACGAAACAAGTGCTCCCAAAAACACGAGGGGAACAGAGTATAAGGGTGACGGGGGAAACAATACTGCATACAAAATCTGATTCTGGATGGGAGATGAAGGCATCCAATTAACCAAATAACAAGCTGTGAGAACTGCATCGCCCCAAAAACGCAACGGAACATGAGATTCAATGAGAAGTGTGTGAGCAGTCTCAATGATGTGCCTATTCTTTCTATCTGCAACCCTATTTTGCTGAGGGGTATAAGGACAAGAGGTCTGATGAATAATTTCTTGAGAAGTCATAAACTGGTAAAATTGAGAGGATAAATACTCTAAGGCATTATCACTGCGAAAAGTGCGAATAAAAACACGAAATTGATTTTTAATTTCAGCACAAAAATTCTGGAATATAGAAAACAACTCAGAACGATCTTTCATTAAGAAAATCCAAGTACATCTTGAATGATCATCAATAAAACTAACAAAATAACGAAATCCCAAGGTTGAATTGACTCTACTAGGACCCCATATATCAGAATGAACTAAAGAAAAAATAGACTCTGCATGACTCTCAATACTACGGGGAAAGGAGGCTCAGGTATGTTTCTCGAGCTGACATGACTCTCATTCTAATGTAGATAAACTAGACAAACTAGGCACCATCTTCTGAAGCTTGGATAAACTTGGATGTCCTAAATGTCTGCGAATTAGGTCTGGAGGATCTGTAACTAGACATGCCTTGGAGGAATTGAGTGAGTTAAGGTAGTAAAGGCCTTCTGATTCAAGTCTTGTTCCAATCGTCTGTCCCGTACTGCGGTCCTGCATAATAAAAGAATCATCAATAAAATATATACCCCAATGGAGGGCACGAGTCAAATGACTAACAGATGTAAGATTAAAAGGACAGCCAGGGACATAAAGAACGGAATCTAGAGTGACAGAGGGTAGGGGATTCGCTTGTCCAACACCTTTTACTTTAGTTTGAGACCCATTGGCTAAAGTAACAGTGGGAAGAGACTGTGAATACGCAATATTTGACAAAAGTGATTTATTACCAAAAATATGATCAGAAGCGGCTGAGTCCACAATCCATTGTCCAAGAGTACTAGACTGGGAAACACAAGCAAAAGAATTACCAGCAACAGAAGTATCAGTCTGAGCAATAGAGGCTACTTGTGGAGATGTTTGCTTATTTGCTCGATATTGAAGGAACTCATTATACTCCCCTTCAGATAAAGAAAATCCCTGGTTACCTGTAGTCTCGGTCTGAGCAACATAAGCATTTTTGGGTGGGCGACCATGTAAAGAATAGCACACGTTACTAGTGTGTCCAAGTTTATGACAATAAGAGCACTTGAGTCTAGATTTCCAAAACGACCTCCTCCTCGTCTATTCTCCATAGTTTGAGATGCCCGATTGTCCACTGACTG
Source organism: Nicotiana tabacum (assembly GCF_000715075.1). Classification (NCBI taxonomy): domain Eukaryota; kingdom Viridiplantae; phylum Streptophyta; class Magnoliopsida; order Solanales; family Solanaceae; genus Nicotiana; species Nicotiana tabacum. The sequence continues at coordinate 162,680,034 of NC_134087.1, forward strand.
GGATACGAGGACAGATGAGTCAAGTGTCTGTGATGAGCTCACTGGGTGACTTGGTGCTGCAGCAAGGCGAAGTAATCGAGAGAATAATTCATCAACTGTGGGGACAGTCGGTCTAGCCAAAATCTGGTCACGTACTGAATCAAGGTCATTAGGGAGTCCAGCGAGTGTAAGAACTACAATATCCTCTGTCGTTGCTCTTGTTGCTTTTCAATACTAGCAGAAACTGGCATCAACGTCTCAAATTCTTCCATGACTGCCTGTACTTGTTCCAAGTAAGTAGATATATCCAATTCCTGTTTCTTCAAGCTTGTCATTCGCAATATTACATCATAGAGACGAGATATGTCATTAGTGTATAAATTACGAGCCTTTTCCCAAACTAAATAACATGTATGGAATGGACGGAACAAGAGCATCAATTTGGAATCAATAGATCGCCACAAGATACTACATAACTGAGCATTGACCTTCTCCCAAAGTGTTTTGGCCTTTTCATCACCTTCGCTAGCCTTTTTTGTTAAATGATCTTGAACTCGTTGACCTTTACACCACAACTCGAAAGACGAAGCCCAAGCTAAGTAGTTTGAACCTCCCATTAAAGGTTCTGAGGTAATCGTAACACCGGAATTGCCAGAACCCGGGTTTTTAGACCCGAAAGCATCGACTCCCAAAGACATCGTTGGATTATCACCAAATAACAGAAAGAATCAACTGACAACTTGCTGAAACAGGTGAAGGAAACACTGTTTTTGCCGGAAAATTACTGTAGCTGCCGGAAAAAGTCGGTGTAGTCGCCGGAAAAACTCAAAGTGGTCGGAATCAAACGAAAAAGGTATGGAGACTCGGAATTACTAGGCGATCCGACTGTCCAACTGGAAGTTTTTCAAAAAAATGGTTGGAACAGTGCTCACGCGCCAGTGCGTGGGGCGCTTGGGTCAGATCTCGCCAGAAAGTTTTTGGCGCGTGAGGGCGCGTGTACGTGAGTTTTCCGGTGGGGTTTACTAGGGTTTGGTCGCCGGAGCCTGAGGAGTCTTGTGGTGTTATTGGTTTTTTGCACACACCAACAAAAATTGATGTGATTACGAGCAGCCTTCTAAGTCGCCGTAAAATTGCACGGCGACGAGGTCTTTCTTCCCGGAAGTCGCTGGAATGATGCACAACGATAGGTTTCTCACTAAAGCTCTGATACCATGTGAGAAGGCACGGGAGAAAATATGATTGATATTAAACATGATACAATGAGCCCTATATATACATAATATGTCCTACTCCTAATACATATGAGATTAGGATTACATAACTATTCTAACAAACATTATGAAAAGAGAGTGAAGGTGACATGCAGGAAGGAAGAGATAAGGATAAGACAGGAAATTCACATGTGTTGTCTTTTGGTTTTATTTTGGGATTTCATTTAGTTTGTGCCACAGTACCATGTTTTTTTTTCTTAATGAGAACACACTTCTGACTTCCCTAAATCAGCACCAATTTTCTGAGGGTAACTGCTGATAAGGATAGACACTCCAAGGTTATCCAGGATTCCTAGCTTAAGTTGTATCATATAAGTTTCTCTCCTATCCCCTCAAGAGTCCTATGTACAGAAAACTCTATCCCTTCTCTCTCGAGCTTTAGCTCCGGAGTCCATTTACTTTTGTTAATGCTAACAACTCTTGCGGAGTTGTGAAGTGCCTTCTTCTGCCGAGAGTAGTAAGGCCCAATGGACTTCGCATCTAGTAGGCCCATTATCAACATACAATGAGGGAGAAGGGATAGAGTTCTCTGTATATAACTCTTGTGGGGATAAGAGAGAATCTTATATGATACAACTTAAGCTAGGTGTTAGCGGAAACGTAAAAGAAAGAACACAAGATTTAACGTGGTTCGGATCAAAATAATCCTACGTCCACCAGAGAACAATTGCCCTTTTAATATTAACAAAGGAAGGGGAGATTTCCCAATTACACTTAAGAGAATTTCTCTCTTAACTCTCTACTCACTACAATGTATTGTATTATTTTGGGATGATTTCTACAAGTGAAGGAGTGCATCTATTTATAGAGGTAAAGACCTCCTCTTGATGTCATGGGTGACATCAAAGGAGGAAGCTTCCTCCTAGCATCCACACCAACTCTTTCCACCAACTCTTCCAATTGGCATGCCATTGTTGACTAAACATAAACCAACATTTTCAGCATGCCATTGTTAACTAAACATAAACCAACATTTTCACTAGGGATCCTGGATTGCCTTGGAGTGTCTATCCTTATCAACCGCTTAGTTTGCTGTATACTATTTTCATTTGTCTCTGTAAATATATACTGGTTTCAAGGAAGTTTTGTGTTGTGCTTGGTAGATGGGATATCACAACTAATATCTTCTTATCAGTTGATAAAATCCTGGTCCATGTAATTCTGCTTTTTATGCAATCTATGTTCTAAATGAAATTTATGAGATGGCTGATTTATTACTCCAAAATTGTGTTTAGTCTACTCTTTTAAAATCTTCGTTTTTATAAGTATATCTCCTTTCTCCAGGTTGTGTGTACCGAAGGACCTGAGAGAATTAGAGAACTGATTGCTATGGGTGCTTCATTCGATCATGGGGAGGACGGGAATCTGCATCTAGCCAGGGAAGGGGGCCACTCCCATCGTCGAATTGTCCATGCTGCTGATATGACTGGCAGAGAGATAGAAAGGGCCCTATTAGAGGCAGTTTTTAAGCATCCTAATATACATGTGTTTCAACACCATTTTGCTATAGATTTTTTGACCACTCAGGTAATTCTTTTCTTTGCTCTTCTTGTTTATTATTGAGAAAATACTTCTGCTCTAGCATCAATTTGGTCCAAAATGAAGGGTTGTTGCTATAATCTAATTAGTCTTGGCATTATTCTTTTGCTTATGTTGTTTGTGCAGTTGAACTGTTTTTCCATGTAAACATTTGCTAATGTTAATTTGTATGCCAAATGCAGGATGGTTCTGACATAATATGTCATGGCGTTGATGCTATAAACACGGAAACGCAGGAAGTAAGTACAGTTGCTTTCACTCATGTTGACCTCCATGTATTGAACATTTCCTCACAATGACATAAATTGATTTCTTAGGCTTCTGCGCTCTTACTGTGAGTTTGTAGGTTATAAGATTCATTTCAAAAGTGACTTTGCTGGCATCAGGTGGAGCTGGGCATATCTATCCAAGTACTACTAATCCACCGGTATGAGTTTCAATATCTTTTCCTCCATAATATTTTCATTTATGAGGGATGTCACTCCTTATAATCAATAAGATAATCAGAGTCCTAAACAGTGATATGGGGGGAGAAGGTGGGAAGGGAATGGTGGCTAATACTGTAATAGTTAATTTCATGACTAGCATACATTTGCATCTTATTGTTGGCGATAAGCTTCGTCACAAAGTATCTTTCGTAACTCATAAGGACCTTAACAATTGACATTGGTGCAAACAACATTCCCTAGAGTATGAAACATGGCCTGATTTTAATTATTTAAACCCTACAGCACTTGCATGTTAAGCTAATGTGCAATTAGAAATAAGGGCTGGCTGCCCTAAGCCACAAAAAGAGGAAAAACCCAAATATACCCCTGTACTTCGTGAAAAGGTCTAAGATTTATTCTCCCTTTGAAGTTTGGCTCGCTGGTGCCCTCGCCGCTAAACTTTTGGACTATATTTACCCCTATTTGCTAATGGACCTTGGTTTGAGACTTAACAACAACAACAATATACCCGGTGTAATCCCACAAGTGGAGTCTGAGGAAGCGTGTCAAGATAATAGAAGGAAAAAGATATTTAGGAGAGAAACAATAAATTGCACAAGACAAGACAAGATTTAGGTGGTTCGACAATTTTTGCCTACTCCACGGCCACACAAAGAATAGCTCTTTATTAATTGAAGAGAGAAAGAAGAAGTTTTGGGATGATCTACAAATGAAAATGTAGACCCCTATTTATAAGCATTTGAATGCCCTGCCGAGGTAAGCGCTTACATCATAAGAATGCCGATGTAAGCGCTTACATCATAAGAATGCTGAGGTAAGCGCTTACATCACAAGAATGTCGATGTAAGCGCTTACATCATATTTTCATCTCTTTTCGATTTTTCTTTCTTTTGTTTTGTCTACTTTCACATACAACAACAAGTTTGGTCCTATCAATCTCCCTCTCAAACCTATGTTACATCAAGAAAGAAAATAAAGAAAGATTTGCTATTCTCTGGTGGCGCCTTCACTCTATCAGTCTTGAAGGCTAACTGAGGCAGTGCACAGCCTCAGTTTGTCAACACCGACAACTTTGGTCAACATGTCTGACGGGTTCTTTAATCCTGGTATCTTTTGTAGGGAAAGAGTTCCTTCATTTATCAACTCTCGGATATGATGATACCTCAACTGGATATGCTTCGATCTTGCATGAAACACTGGATTCTTGTCAAGATGAATTGCACTCTGGCTATCGCTGAAGAAGCTCACAATTGTCCTGCTCTTTACCTAGCTCTTTAAGAAAATTCTTGAGCCAAATCATCTCTTTTCCAGCTTCTGAGATTGCCATGTACTCTGCTTCAGTGGTAGATAGAGCAACACTTTTCTGAAGTCTGGACATCCAACTAACAGCAGTACCACCAAAGGTGAACATGTAGCCCGTGGTACTTTTTCGACTATCCAGATCGCCACCTAAATTTGCATCAGTAAAACCTTGTAAGATAATATTGCTCTTTTTAAAACAAAGTGCCATACCTGAAGTGCCTTTGAGATATCGCAATATCCATTTTACACCTTCCCAATGCTCCTTTCCTGGATCTGACATGTATCTACTGACAACTCCAACTGCATGGGCTATGTCAGGTCTAGTGCAAACCATATCATACATCAAACTTCCTACTGCTGAAGCATACAGAACTTTGGACATGTACTTCCTTTCTTCATCTGTCTTAGGTGATTGGTCCTTTGACAGATTTAGATGACTTCCAAGTGGAGTGCTTCTGGTCTTTGCATCATGAAGACTGAACCTGCTTAGTACCTTCTGTATGTACTTTTCTTGAGACAACTTTAAGGTTCCTTCCGACCTGTTTCTGCTAATCCTCATCCCAAGCATTTGCTTAGCTGGTCCTAAGTCTTTCATTTCAAACTCCTCCGCCAGTTGTTGCTTAACCAAGTTGATCTCATTTATGCTAGATCCTGCAATTAGCATATCATCAACGTACAACAATAAAATGATATAGGATTCATCAAGATTTTTGATATAACAGCAATGGTCCATCTCACATCGTGTGAAACCATTTTTATGCATGAATCCATCAAATTTCTTGTACCATTGTCGGGGAGCTTGTTTCAAACCATACAAACTCTTCTTCAACTTACACACAAGGTTTTCTTTACCAGAAACTTGAAAACCTTCAGGTTGCTTCATGTAGATGTCTTCTTCAAGGTCACCATGCAAGAAAGCAGTTTTAACATCTAGCTGCTCCAAATGCAAATTTTCTGCAGCTACGATACTTAGCACCAACCTGATAGTAGTTAATTTGACTACAGGAGAGAAGATCTCGGTGTAGTCAATTCATTCCTTCTGCTGAAAGTCTTTTACTACTAATCGTGCTTTGTATCTCTTCTTACCATCATGCTCTTCCTTGACTCTGTACACCCACTTGTTCTGCAATGCCTTCTTTCCTTTTGGTAACTCCGTAAGTATCCATGTTTTATTCTTTTGAAGAGAATTCATCTCTTCTTTCATGGCTAGCTTCCACTTATCAGAGTCTATCACCTGCATTGCTTCAACAAAATGCTCTGGTTCTCCAGCATCAGTAAGAAGTAAATAGTGAAGAGAGAGTTAATTTATTTGGAGCATTCGTGACTCTTTTAGATCTCCTCAATGTAGGTTCATGAGTAACAGAATCCGAATTTGATTCAGGTCCTGATTCCAGATTTGGTTCTGGATTTGATTCTGTCTCTGGTTCCACTTCAGGTTCGGCTTCTAGTTCTTCTTCAAATTCGGCTTCTAGTTCTTCATCTTCAATTTCAGAATCAGTTGTAATCCCTCTAGCTACTTCATTTTCTGAGATTTCTTCTAACTCAACTGTTTCAGACATTGTCTGTTTGTTGGTGTTGGTTGGTTCTACTTCAAGCTTGTCCTTGTACATCACATTTTCATTAAATGTGACATTCCTGTGTCTTAGGATCTTTCTATTCGGATCATCCCAAAACCGATAACCAAAATTATCATCACCATAGCCAATAAAGAAACATTTCTTTGCTTTAGGATCAAGCTTATCTCTATCATTAGAGTTTACATGCACATAAGCAACACAACCAAAAATTTTCAGATGTGAGAGAGTTACCTCCTTTCCTGTCCATACCTCCTCAGGAATTTCAAAATTCAGCGGTACAGAGGGTCCCCTGTTTATGAGGTAAGCTGCCGTGTTAACAGCCTCAGCCCAAAAATACTTCGGCAATCCAGAATGTATTCTCATACTTCTGGCTCGTTCATTCAGGGTTCTGTTCATCCTCTCAGCAACACCATTTTGTTCCGGTGTTCCAGGAACTGTCTTGATCATTCTGATCCCATTCTCCGAGCAAAATGCTTTGAACTCTTGGCTATCATACTCTCCTCCATTGTCAGACTTCAGACATTTTAACTTTAGACTTGTCTGATTTTCAACTTCAGCTTTCCATCTTTTAAAGGTAACAAATACATCAGATTTATTTTTCAGAAAATAAACTCATACCTTTCTTGTGGAATCATCAATGAAGGTGACATAATAGCGTGAGCCTCCTAGAGAGGTTACAGGAGCTGGTCCCCACACATCTGTATGCACTAGTTCCAGCTTCTCTTTCTTTGGCGTCCTTCCCACCTTTGAGAAACTAACTCTCTTTTGTTTCCCGTAAATGCAATCTTCGCACAAACCTAATTCAACATGTTTTAGGTTTGACAACTTCTTTTTGGATGCCAAAAGCTTCATTCCCTTCTCACTCATATGCCCGAGCCTCCGGTGCCACAATGTTGTATCACGACCATGATCAACTGTTGCTATAGTATCTCTTTCTATTGCAGTTGCATACAGTGTTCCCCTTTTGAAGCCTCGTGCCACAACCAAATTCCCTTTGGTTATCTTCCACGATCCGTTGTCGAATGTTGTTGTATATCCTTCATCGTCAATCTGACCCATAGATATCAGATTTTTCTTGAGGCCAGGAACATGTCGTACATTTTGCAATTTCCATAGCGTGCCTTGTGAAGTCTTTATATAAACTTCACCTTTTCCGGCAATGTCGAGAGGTTCGCCGTCTGCTAGATAAACTTTCCCAAATTTTCCAGCAATATAATTATGCAATAATTCTTTGCATGATGTAGAGTGAAAGGACGCACCTGAGTCCAGAATCCAAGATTCAACTGGACTGTCTGCACAACAAATTAGTGCATCAAAGACTTGTTCAGCAATTACATTTGCTGAATTTTCTTCCTTCTTCTTCTTTGGTTCTCTACATTGACTACTGTAGTGACCCTTTTTATCGCAATTCCAACAAGTAATGTCCTTGCGATTTTTGGATTGTCCTCTTCTCCTTGACTTTGATCTGCCACGACCATAAATCTGTCCTCTTTGGTTGATTCTCCCCTGCTTTCGGTACTAAAAGCAGATCCTGGGGAATCACTTGATTCTTTTCGGCGAATATCTTCGCTTAGAACCAAGTCTCTAATATCATTCAATTTGAGTTTGGTACTTCCTGATGAACTGCTAACTGCAGTTACTGTTGCAGACCAACTCTCCGGTAGAGATGATAGTAGAATCAACGCCCTGATTTCGTCATCAATTGTTATATTAACAGAACTCAACTGAGTTAATATTGTATTAAACTCATTGATATGTTCCGTGACTGATCCACCTTCTGTCATTTTTAAGTTGAACAATCGACGCATCAAATAGACTTTATTTGAAGCAGATGGCTTCTCATACATATTTGATAACGCCTTCATCAGGCCTGCAGTGGTCTTCTCGTTAATGATGTTAAACGCCACATTTCGTGTTAGCGTCAAACGAATCACACCAAGAGCTTGACGATCTAATAGATCCCAATCCGCTTTGGACATAGTCTCCGGTTTCACCTCGGTCAGAGGTAAGTGTAATTTTTCTGGTACAAATAGTCCTCTATTTGCATTTTCCAGAATCCAAAATCTTTGCCATTGAACTTGTCAATCTTAACCTTCCCTTCTTCCGATGCCATTTTTCACAAAAATAATTTATGTGAATAGTGCTTGTGAATAGTAACGATGATCAATAGTGTCGCACTATTCTTGTGAATAGTACCTGCACCAATACTGTACTTTTCTACCAGGATTACACTGTCTGTGCTCTGATACCAATTGTTGAGGAAGCGTGTCAAGATAATAGAAGGAAAAAGATATTTAGGAGAGAAACAATAAATTGCACAAGACAACACAAGATTTACGTGGTTCGGCAATTTTTGCCTACTCCACGGCCACACAAAGAATAGCTCTTTATTAATTGAAGAGAGAAAGAAGAAGTTTTGGGATGATCTACAAATGAAAATGTAGACCCCTATTTATAAGCATTTGAATGCCCTGCTGAGGTAAGCGCTTACATCATAAGAATGCTGATGTAAGCGCTTACATCATAAGAATGCTGATGTAAGCGCTTACATCATAAGAATGCTGAGGTAAGCGCTTACATCATAAGAATGCTGACGCTTACATCATATTTTCATCTCTTTTTGATTTTTCTTTCTTTTGTTTTGTCTACTTTCACATACAACAACAAGTGTAATACCCGGGTATATTGTTGTTGTTGTTGTTACTCATACTGCTGCTACTCATCTACGTGATCGAGAAGTCACAACAACAAATTCTGGGCAGAACCAAATTGGTACAACCATCCCAGATATTTCAGAGGAGGAAAGAAGACTCTTGGATGCAATGGTGAGTTCTAATCCCTTAAATCCTGTAAATCCTACTTGCTTCTAGCACTGGAATGTTGAGTATGAGCAGGAACAAATTGCAAAAAATAGAACAACATCAAAGCAAGGCAATGGTGACAAATACACTTGGTCAATCTGCATTGAAGACAATTGTTATCGACCAAAATGTTCCACAACCTGTGCACCTGGGGAGAGACTTGTATGAAGACGGAGAGGAAGAAGCAATGTTACATCAGTGTAGAGCAGAGGCAGCAAGAAAAGGGGATCTATCACCAATGCATAGCGGCAAAGGTAAGAGGACTCATACAAGGAAATTTAGTTGGGACGACAAAGTTAGTGATTTTTTAAATGTTAGGCGACCTCCAATGAGAGTTGCCAAACAAAAGAAGGCCGCCCCAACTACATCTACAAAGTCCAATCATTCAAAAAAGAAATCATGAATTTTGAATACATCTTGAAGAATTGGATTGTGATGAAAAAGAGTTACAAACTGAAGAAATTACAAGTTCGGACAAGAAGGGACAACATTTTTTCGGAACAAGTCGGTGAAGGTTCTATTACGGCCGATAGAGGGGTGGCGGCTCGTTGATGGGGTTGTAAAGTTGTAATGGTGGTGACCGGTGAAGGTTCTATTTTGGTGAGACCATGGAATTGAGAGGGGGAAGGTGCTAGCTGAGAAAGTGTTGAAGTAGTGAAGCGGTGAGGGAGTCTCTGTGGGGAGCTGTTGGTGGGTTGGTGAGGTTGTTTGGCGGTTTCAGATGCAGAGGTGTAACAAGTCGGACAAGAATTGGTCAGACAGGGCAGTTTTTCTGGCAATTTTTTTTTTTAAAATTTTTTTTGAAGGTTCTGTGGTGCTCAAACTTCTATGAAATTTTCAGGGATGGTTAATTATGGTTGGGGTGGTTGCTGCCTAGAGGATTAGATAAAGGTGGAAGTGGTTGTTTAGTTATAGAGGGAGTACTTTGGGCGACGGTGGAGAATGGTTTGGGGTGAGACTTTGGGCAGCAATTGTTTGCGAATTGGATGGTGAAGGTTGACTAGATGAAGTGGGTTTTGGGCAACAACATGTTGGGGAATGGAAGCATTACTGTGTTACAATGGAGAAGGGGAATAGATGGAGATCTTTGCGGGAAATGGGGGAAAATTATCTCAAGATTTCTGATTCTTCGCGCTTCCTTGAGATTTTCTATTTTAATTTTGGTTTGAACCGGAAGGTGGTGACCTGGATTGTTCTAGATGTCGACGGCAACGGATAATTAATTAGAGAACAAAAAGAGATCAAAGGGAGAAAATGGTTAAGGCGTATAAGGGTAGATATAGTCCAAAAGTTTAAGGGCACCAGTGAGCCAAACTTTAAACCAAGGGTAAATCTAGACCTTTTCACAAAGTACAAGGACAAATATGGACCTTCCCTCCTACCCCTCCCCCCAAAAAAAAAAAAAAAAAGAAACAATAAAGATTCTGGGTATTAACAGATGATCCTTTCCTTGGAAGTGTGGATTCTTATCTCATAAGAGATGAAGGTAATAAATTCTTATTCTATACACCAATATTTTTCTGTACAATAAAAGCAAGACACATTGTTCAAAGTTGTATAACCTGGGTTAGGCATCTACTGTGGCGCTGTTATGCTCGTTATCAATTGTTTTTCTCTTACGGTCATTTCTATAAGTTTTTGGAGCTACTAATTGGTGGTGGGGCCCGATTCTTTTTTTATATTTGACCATTTGTGCCTTTATTAAGGAACAGAAAAGTTTTAATTTGTTGAATGTGGGCATGCTGGCTGTAGGTTGCAACTGGAGATGGAATGGCTATGGCTCATCGAGCTCAAGCTGTAATTTCCAACATGGAGTAAGTGATCCTCAGTTGCATTGCATTCTTATTGTCCAATATCACTGTGTCTGCTTTAGTGAGTTGTGCTGTAAAATCTGCTAATCTAGATTTCATCCATTTTTTGCTTTCTTGATTTCTGCATCCTGTTCTGCAATTCATTCTGAATTTGCACTTTTGACTAAAAATACAAGGTATGTTCAAAATGTTGTGCGGGGTGACATTGGATCTGACTTGAATTTTTCAGGATAAAGGGCATCAAATTTTCTTCATTGAGGGGATTTAATTGATATAGAAAAGATTTCTCGACTAGCAGTCCGCTCTCTAATTGATGGTCCTCCTTTGATCGTCTTTTGGATGGTAGACAAGTCTTTGTTTGCGAGGTTGATGAACTATCCCCAACGGTTGCATTATTAATTACAATTCTCTTCTTCATGTTGCCAGGTTTGTGCAATTCCATCCAACTGCCTTGGCTGATGAAGGCCTTCCCAACAGACCAAGTGCCAGAGAGAATGCTTTTTTGATAACTGAAGCTGTCAGAGGTGATGGAGGCATCCTTTACAACTTAGATATGGAGAGATTTATGCCAATGTATGACAAAAGAGCAGAGCTTGCCCCGAGAGATGTGGTAGCAAGAAGTATAGATGACCAGCTCAAAAAGCGTGGCGAAAAGTATGTTCTTCTTGATATCAGTCACAAGCCCAGAGAGAAGGTTCTGTCTCATTTTCCTAATATAGCTGCTGAGTGTCTCCGCCATGGGTTAGACATAACACAGCAGCCGATTCCGGTGGTTCCTGCTGCTCACTACATGTGTGGTGGAGTTCGTGCTGGACTTGAGGGTGAGACTAATGTGCAAGGCCTTTATGTGGCAGGTGAAGTTGCATGTACTGGTTTACATGGTGCTAACCGACTTGCTAGCAACTCGTTGCTTGAAGCACTAGTGTTTGCACGAAGAGCTGTACAACCTTCAATTGATCACGTGAATGTGTCTAGAATTGATCACTGTGCTTCAAGTTGGTGGCCGCGACCTGTAGCCCCAGTGGTAATAGGAGATACAGTACTTAACAAAGTCATTCGTCGGACAAGGGAAGTGAGGAAAGAACTACAGTCAATCATGTGGGAATATGTTGGAATTGTTAGGTCTACCTCAAGACTAACCGCAGCTGAGAAGAGAATCAATGAGTTGGAGTTGGAATGGGAAACATACCTATTTCAGCATGGCTGGGAACCAACAATGGTTGGACTAGAGGCTTGTGAGATGAGGAATCTCTTCTGTTGTGCCAACCTGGTAGTTAGCAGTGCTCTTTCTCGACACGAGAGTCGCGGGCTTCATTACACCATTGATTTTCCTCATGTTGTGGAAAGCAAGAGGTTGCCAACAATCATTTTTCCTTCACAGCGAAATAGCTCGTGGAGCTCACGGCAATTACACAGGCAGCAGATATGTTAGATGCTCTTACCTATTTGCCAATCCTTCCTGCTAAAACTTGTCAAGCGCAGGGCATGATTAGTTTTTAGGTAAAGAAGATGCTTATGGGTTATTGTCATTCTTCCTGCCATTACTTTTGGGGCAGGGCAACGTCATTCTTTGGTGAAAAAAATATATATCTATACATACAACCCATATAATTTTGAATGTGTTTCCCTATTTTATTCTTATATAGCATATTTTATTATCTGCTAACTTCAAGCCTGTCTAGTACTCACACGTCCCAAAAGAACAACAGGTTTTAAAGTAAAAAGTTAAACCATTTAATTTTCTGTCTCCATATAGACATCAATTTTTTGAATCTTTTTAAATAAAATTAAGGGAGATTTGCACATATACACAGTCCAACACACTGTATTGCACCTATGTAACTAAGTTTTTCACTTTTCACCTGCATAGCCAACATTTGTTTTGCAACAATGTATATACATCTTTAAACATTATTGTATATTTGTTGTAAACAATGTATTAACCTTGTATAAAATGTATAATAGTAAGGTGTTTATACATACTTACACTGTTATATAAATTATACAGTGTTATACAAAAATTGAGTGTTTGATTCACCTTAGAAGCAGTTTTAGCTGGCAAAGATCCCCCCCCCAGTCTTTGCACTCTCATCCTTGCTTATATTCTGCACTAATTTTCTAGTTGTTCCCTTGATTTCTTTGTTTGGGATGGAGAAAGGTGTGTGGAGGGAGTTGGTTCGATGACTTCCGTTTGAGTTTCTTCTTGTTTCTTGGTATGATCAGACTTGGTTTTGGTAGATGACCTGGTACTAGACTTGGGTTTAAGGGTGGTTTGGCTAGATTTGATCATGGTGAATTTTCTAGGTTTAAAAATTTTCTTAGAGCCTTACAGGGGAGAAGTAGGGATGGCAATGGGGAAGGCCGGGCGGGTTAAGTCTTCACCTACTAAATTTTTGCCTTGCCTTGCCTCGTTTAGTTCTTTGCCCCATTTAGATCATGCCATGCCCTGCCCCGTTTAGCCCTAAACTTAATAGTTCTTTCATTTTTATCCATCTAACTAGCGCAATTGTTTCTAATAATATTTAGTAAATGGTCTCCTACTTCATCGATTCTGTAGGAGCCTAAATTGTCTAAAAAAAAAACGCCATCTTCCTTCGTGCAGTTTGGTATCTTATACCAATCGAGAGAGATAATGTTTTTTCCGTACTTTGTAAACGAACTACAAGTCAACATTATGTTGAACATTTCGTACTCTGTAAACGAACTACAAGTCAACATTATGTAGTACAAGTCAACATTATGTATTCGACGGGAAGCGTCACAGCCTAGGTTAGGAACACCTCCGAGAAACCTTACAATAGGCAGATCACCTCTTTTATTATAGTAGATAGACAACATTTGTGGACTACGATAAATGTTTTCAACCAATCTGACATTGTAAATGCACATGTAATGCCATGTATCAGTTCATACATGTGGTAATTTAATGAAGGATTGGAAATATACATTTTTATTTTACAATAGAAGAATGCTTTATTAGTTCTTTGTGCTTGCCAATCTGAAAGAAATCATTTGATATTCTGTGGCATCATGAAGTCAACACCAAAAAAAGTTTAAATGGTTGATAGATTCTTTTTGTCAGTTTTCACACAGGTAACATCTGCTGCAAATAGAAAGTCCTCTTCTCTGCCAATTATCTTGGCTAAGACATGCTGCCTCGACAGCATTCCCCACAAAGCAGGGAATTTTGGTGTGTTGTTTTTGTCCTCCGTGTTATCTTTTACCATCCAGCTTTTGGAGAAGATTGTAGCAACTTTGGACACCCTATACAGTACCTATATCATAATCAGAACTACTGGTCTATAAACTCCATTACTTTTTCACTTTGTTCCGCAATCACCTTTGAGGTTGTTGTATAGAGCAAGATTGAGGTTGTCGTAAATGTATATTTATCACCATGACTGTTTTCATGGTAAATGTCCTGATTAAGGTGGCAAGACCATAATGCATGTGTTGAATTTACCATCTGCACATATGAATGGAGAAGAAAAAATGTTAAAACAAAAAAAGAACAAAAAAAGACAATGGTAATAAAGACGATGAACTAAGTTCAAAGCGGCTGCAAAAGTGTGAAAGGTGACTGTTCTCTATCATTAAAGTTTATCTTAAACTATTGATGTCATTCAGGGTTGACAAAACAGTCACCAAATATAAGCATTTTTGTTCGGGGTTGAACTACAGAGAGTAGGAATTCATCCTTCAATGTCCCTGTTTCAATCCAACTATGTGTGCAAAATTTTATCTTCCTTTTAATCCCCATATTCAACATGATACTGCTGTATCACGTTGTTTAGCTGCACTGCTAAAACATAAAATTGTAGGGAGCATGTAAATTTTACATAGCACATCCTTCCATAGATGTAACAGGAGGTGTATATAAAAGAATGTATAATTTGCCATCAATCAGAAGTAAAGGTTATGCACTAACCATTCATAGAAAGTGATATAATCGATGTACTTGATGCAAAATTTTAAGGTGCTCTTCAAATTATCACGGCAAAAAGGCAGGACCCTGATCTTGTATTCCTGCGAGGTTGAGAAAAGGAAAACCGTTCTCAGTCAGGTTCCCAAAATAGTGAAAGAGATGAATACAGAGAATGTAGGTATGATTCTTACTTCTCAAGAAAACATAGGTACATTTACCAAATTGTAACGGCAAAAAGATTTATGTGAAAGGTTTTAGCCTTGACTATGAAGAAGTCGCATTTGAGATGAGAAAGTATCGCCAGCTATGGTGAATTATAGTAACTAAAGGTGCCTTGCATCACATATCATGTCAATATGTAGATAGTTTATATGTAAATAGATAACTCTCATGTCTTTTTTTTTTTTGCAAGCACATATCATCCCTGAATTGAGGGGATTGAGCTTGCTGTCAAAGCATAAACTCCTGGAAAAGCTAAATGAAGTCTCTGATTTGTAGTGCAGAGTATGCAACATTGAACTCGATTGGAGCAAAGGAAAGAATTGTACAGATACTTTATTTTCTTCTTTTTTTCTCTTTCAGAATATAGATACTTCTCTTAGCTAGAAAGAAATTAGATGTACTAAATCAAAGTCGTAAACTTACGTCGACAAATATGCTATGTTGTCATTGAACACTTTAGAACTGAAGAAATAGGAAGCTTGTCGTTATGTATAGTAGCATTCAAGTCTCAAGTCAAAAACAACAAATAGTAAATCCAGTATTATGAATAAGTCATACCAATATAACTAATGACTTCAAAAGAAATGTAATGTAGTAACATCACTTAGAAAAGAGGGTAAATCTTATAGTTAGGACAAAGACTTCAGAGAGAACTGAAAAGATATTTTTAGTAATGTTAAGATGCAATTGGTCATATAGATCTGAATTTGAACAGATAAGAGCTCAAAATGACTTGTAAAGAAATAGAAAAATAAAAGTTGTAAACTGAAAACTCATACTTACAGTTGGACAGACGTGTCGTGTCCTAATAAAAGTCCTATTGACGCTATTAAGGGAGAGTTAATAACCTCTACTTCACAGTGCTGGAAGAACTTACTGGCTGCACATGAATCTCCTGTGTTTTCTTTCATATTTCACGACTTAAAAAACCAAAGAGGGGAAAAATAAAAGTTAATTTAGTCTTTCTAACCAACAAGCATCATCTATACAATCCAAATTAACAACGCACCACAAATTACATTAAATTAAATGAGCCAGTGTTGGCTAATAAGTGTTAAATTTTGTTGCAAATATTCACTGCTGCCTTACGGAATGAGAGACAAAAAACTAAGCGTAACTAAATACACATTCAAAGTGTTCAGTTTCCTACACTTGTGTAATATTTTTATGTAACGCGTAAAGTTTACAAATATACATTATTGTACTCAAATAGTTATGCGCACAACGTCCATTCTCATAACCAAGTTATACTCCTTTCAATTTTTTGTTCACTGCCTTTTACATCTATATTGGCTGTTCTGCATTTCAAGAATATATGGCACAATAACATAGTTTGTTAACTGCTATAAAGGAGCTAAAATGATCAACTACTTGTACCATTGGTATATATAATTGTAGAAAAATTTGGTTAACTTATCAGACAGTAAACATCCTATTCATTTGAAAACCTATTCCTACAAAATAACCAGATTTAAAATAGCAAACAGCAAAAACAAAAATAAAAAAAGGTAGCTTTCACGAAAGTCATTCAAAATTGTGAGACCTCTTTCAGCAAAGTATCACGAAACTACCAAGTAGTTGATGTAACATCTGTGCAAATATGATTCCTGAATCGAGCTATTAGCACAATAGTTTAACCCCTTTGTCACAGTCAATTCCTATCGTTTCCCATTATGACTATGTACTACTATTTTTATTGTCACTAATAAAGTGCGGAAAAGAAAAATATTGAATACTCTTCAAATCCAGAAGCAAATTGGAGTTTGATGATTCTTTTTTGGCATATGCCGTTTGATTTACACATAGTGTACACACATATGGACTCTTCTAATGTATAAACCACATATAGATGGAATGTAATTACGATTAGTTGCAAAAAGAAGGAAAGGGCAAGGGTAAAGAAATAGAATTCAGAATGAACAAGAGAAATAGGGGCCAAACCTTGTAAATGAGGACATGAAAGAGATTTAGATTACCAGGGAGCAAGCATGTGCAAGAACTATCTATCCAACGGAGTAAAAGCAGCAGCACAGGAACTAATCCATTGTATGGCAGTTTCGGTTGAAGACATGCCCCTCCCTTCTCTCTTGGAATTGCAGCAGCTCTGTAAACGAGGAAATTAGTTCATGACAAAATCAACTCTGAGTAGACAGAAGCAAGAATTAAAATCTATCAGCCAGTGTTAAAAATGGTGTGAAGCGAGGAAAAGCGACAACCCCATTTCACGAAAAGCGAGAAGCGAGAAGCGCCCGCTTTAAGCTTTTTTGAAGTGAAGCGGAATTTAAAGAAAAAATTTAAAATAAATATGGCACAGACAACACATGTAATTGTAAGCAAATGTTCAATATTTGAATTAAAAAGCTAAAGAGTAGCATCAAATTAGACATCTAATGGCCATCTTGTTGGTCTCGCTAACTCTTGCCGAGTAAGCCCAAGCCGGGTCTTTCCTATCTTCTTTTGGCACCATTAGAATATCAACTACATAACACATAAGAACTAAGAATAAAAAATATATAATTTGGCAGAAATTGGGCAGAATCTGGGCAGAATTTGGGCAGAAACGGGGCAGAAATTTTCTGGAAAAAATTCGCCAGCATTTCAACGCTTTTTGGACGTTTAGAAAGAAAAAGAAGAAGAAGAAAGAAGGAGAAGAAGAATGAAAATAAAAACATACCTGTTGAAATCGTTGGTTTTTTGAGGAAGAAAGGGCTGGTTTAAAACCCTAGGTTGCTGCTGAAGAATGACTAAAACAGAAGACTCACTCGATTTGGGTCTTTTAATTGAAAAAGACTCGTTTGGGCTGTTTATTTCAAGAAGCGATCGCTTCTTCCGCTTTTCCCGCTTCTCGCTTTTTTGGTAGAAGCGACCGCTTTTCTGTAGCTGAGTCGCTTTTAGTACAGGTAGCGACACACCCGGCGAAACATTATATTCTTCCTCCTATTCTATGGACAAAACTTGTAGATTTCAACAACGTTTCCCTGAAAAATCCAGAATGAAAGAGCATTCTCTTTTCGCAGTTTATGAACCTTTCAGTTTCATGTTTAAATTAATTTACTAATTCGTAAGTCTTTTTTGAAATAAACGATTTAGCTAAAACCATATTTCTCATTTCAATAGTTTCTTCTGTTCATCGATATTAAGATTATATGGTGGGACAAGATGCTGTTATAACATATATAGAGTACTTTTAGTAGCTCCCTCAGGATTTTGTATTCCAGGAAAGCAGGTAAATGCTGACTTAAACCTCACAGCATATGTTTTGCTGATAAGGATACTCTCACCCTAGTTCAGGAATAAGGGAACTAATTACTTGGTTTAACGGTTAAGTTACTGTGGAAGTCCAAGCAATAATCCAAAATATATAGTTTCAGTCAGATATTATATTCTTTGACGGCACAACCCATCTTTTTGACAACTGATTGAGAAATCAATACACCATTTGAGGAATATATGATTTTTGTGAAGATTAATGTGCTAAATTTAGGAGCAACTGGCTAACAATTTGGTAGCACAGAGTTCATGTGTCAAGGTATTCATTCAATAAAGAAAAATTACTGACCACTGGCTATTCATTCAAGGTCTTCTTCTTCACATTAGTATGAAGTTTGTTTTCGCAATAGAACAATTTAAATAACTACCCTTCTAACCGTGTCTAATGGTGATACAAATCAACAGTCTAACTAAGGGTATGCGGAAGAAACCAAAAAGACTTTACTCAAATGGCAACCAAAGAATGAAACCAGAACATGAATATGAAATCTAATAGAAAAACTGATTGAAATTTTTTGTCAAACACCTAGAGAACAAAATCTATGAACATATTACACTTTCTCTATGGGAATTCCGTCGCTACTCGGAGGAAAACACAAATACCTAGCATATTGTGAAGGACTGAAATAATTAATACAAGAAATACAAGATGAGAAAAAAAATACCCCGTAGAAAATACCAATCGACAGAGGGGAGGACAGAGCTGAAGTATTTATCAAGAGAAGAGGTGTTTGCAGAAGAGCTGTTCGCAAATGAGCTTTTCAGGAAGTGTGTGAGAGAAATCGGCGACTTAATACCTGTCAAAATTGGGGTACACGTGTTGAGCTGCAGACAGAAGGCGTATAGGATAATAATGGGCCAGGCAGACATGTTGATCATGAGCTGCCTGGTTATCCCCATTTATAGTATAGGAGAAATAGAAATAGATATTATATCCAGTTCTTTTTTTTTTTTTTTTTTTTTACTTTTGTAATTTTTCAATTTGTGTAGTTACTGATTGTTATTTTAATTAGATTTCTTTGTAAGAATTTGATTAGTTAAAAAGCAATAGTTGAACATGGATTAGTGCACAGTAAATACTCAGTTTTATTTTAATATTTAGCTCATAATCAAAGTATGATAAGCAAAATGGATTAATCTCATCTTCAAACATCCAAGTTAATTAATATTTTGAAACCAAAAAAGAAAAAGAAAAAGGAGTTAAGGCTATATGAGAACTCGTTACTCTGTGTTCCTTTCCATATCAATTCATTTTTATGGACTTCAGTAGAATCAAAGTTCATTATATGCAAGAATTGTTTTAGAACCTGCTAAATAGTACAGGAAATCAATTAAGACTCTTGAGTAATTCTATTTTGTATAATACAATAATAGATTTGCGACAATGGCAAAGCTGAACAATTTTATTTGATTCAAACATTTAAGTTGCTTAGAAGAAATGCTCAATGTATAAATGATATATCCAATCAAAAATATTCTGAGGCAAGACCCATTTGGGAACTTCTGATGAAAGACTTATTTGGGATCTCATGGAAACAAGCTGTAAATCCTTTTTTCCCATACGAGAAAACCTTATTTTTTGATAAAATTTTGATCCCCTATATGCTGTCACGATTAAAAAATCCCAATCAATCGGGGTCGTGATGGTGCTTAACAATGCTTGCCAGACAAATCAACAGACAACAGATAAATAGAAAGAATCACTATAAAAGATTGACAATGGAATAATAACATAATGTAAAGGCAAATTTGAGATAACCGTAATAAGACTAAATCCAACATCTAACGTAAACCATCCCAAGATATGGAGTCACAAGTACATGAGCTTCTAGATAATACTAAATACAATATTTTGAAAAAAGTACAACGCTGTCCATGGAAATAGTACAACAAAAATAGAAAAGTGACTTTAAGACCTGCGAATCAAATGCAGCCCTACCGTAAATCACCAACTGGTATCCGCTAAGTACCTCTTGGGACTTGTCGCGACCCCAAATACCCCGATCGTGATGGCGCCTATCACAGCACTAGGCAAGCCAACCCAAAAAGTAACCACATTGAATTCTTTTTATAAAACCATTTTCTAAAACTGATTAAGTCTCGAATTTTCATAAGAAATATATAAATCAACTAAAATGTGCGGAAAACAGTACAAAAATATACCAACACAACCCAACAATCTGGTGTTACAAGTCAAGAGCCTCTAAATACAACCCAATCTGACTAACTAATACATCATAAGTCTAAGAATGCATAAAACTAAGATAGGAAGGAGGAAAGTAGGGATGCGAACGCCTACCTTGCAGTCTCCGGTCAACTCTGAGAGTGCTGGGGACCCTCACTCTGCTGCTCGGGCACCTGGATCTGCACACAAGATGTAGGGAGTAACGTGAGTACGCCAATTCAGTAAGTAAGTAACTAAAGTAAATAAGGTCTGAGTGCAGTGACGAGCAGTAAAAACCATATAACAAGTCTCAACAGAAATTTAAAGTAAAAAATCTGCAATTAAAAACTAGCCATCTCGTAAAAACTTCAGTTTCAATTAAAAATACTCGGAAATCATTTATTTAGCAGTTTTCAACAGAGGCTCAATATAAAATGAAGAGTGAAAGCAACAAAATATCATAAACGGGCCCCTCGAGCAAGGTATCACTCATAAATATAGCCTCTTGGGCAAGCCTCTCACTCACTCATGACCCAGCTCTCGTCAATAGTACTCACACTCAGCACTTCGGCTCAATAATATCTCATAATAGTAATAATCATAATAACCGCTGCGGTGTGCAACCCGATCCATAATTTATAGTCGATTACGCTTACTGGGGGTGTACAGACTCCGGAGGGACTCCTATAGCCCAAGCGTCATATCGCTGCGGCGCACAATCCAATCCAATATATATATCGTTGCGGCATGTAGCCCGATCCATATAAGTATTGCTGCGGCGTGCAGCCCGATCCATAATATATATAATATTGCTGCGGCGTGCAGCCAGACCCATGATATATATACAATCCTCACCATTAGGTCCTCAACCTCTCTCAGTCATTAACCTCACAGCCACTCGGGCATATCAGTGGAAATCAGGGAGCTCAACCCAAACAGTTTTCACATATAATAAGTAAAGTGATAAAACCGAATTTAAACAATAAACAGGTAAAACACGACTGAGGATATTCTTTCAAAATAAATAGAGTGAGGAAAATAGTAAAAATACCCCTAAGGGTCTAAACAGGTCGGCACAAGGCCCCAAACATGGCATACAACCCAAAATATAGTATAAATCTCTAAAATACGGGATATCATATGATTTCAAATCAAATACGCAGCTTGATAGTTGCTACGTGACGGACCAAGTCACAATCCCTACCGGTGCATGCCCACACGATCGTCACCTAGCATGTGCGTCACCTCATTTATCAAAACAATATGAAATACCAGGGTTTCATACCCTCAGGTCCAGATTTACAATAGTTACTTACCTCAAACCGGATGAAATACTACTCTGCGATGCCTTTGCCTCTCGCCTCAACCTCAACTCACGCCGAATCTACCCAAAATCAGAATCATAACATTAGAATATGCTAAGGGAACAAAGCCCATGCGAAAATAATCAAATTATACCAAAAATCTCGAAATTGGTCCAACCCAACCCACGGGCCCACGTCTTGAAATTCAATAAAAGGCACATTAATGGAATCCTTATCCTCCCACGAGTTCATACATACTAAGAATGTCAAAATCCGACCACGAATGACCCCCCAAATCACTAGATTAAGGTCTCCAATTTTCAAGCCCTAACTCCCCAATTTTAGGCTTCAAATCCCCCAAATTTCATGTTTAATTAGGTAGGAATCACAATAGGATCGAGTATTAAGTCCATAATTTTTACCTCCAAGAAGTTCTCTTTGATTCCCTCCTCAATTTCCCTCAAGAAGCTCCAAAACCGAGTAAAAAAATGGTGAACTTAGGCCAAAAATTGCGAAAATGGCCTTTTAAACATTCTGCCTAGTGATTTGAAATCCTTCTTCGTGAACGCGGTCAAAGCCTCGTGTTCGCGAAGCACAAAAATATCATTGACCAAAAATCCTCTTACGCGAACGCGACGACCCCTCGTGAATGTGATGCCTCAGCAAATCAAACCTTCGCGAACGCGACATCACCATCGCAAACGCGTTGAACACAGACCCAACCCTTCACGAACGCGGGACCCTCATCATGAACACGAAGTCCAATACTACTACCTCACATCCTAACCCTTCCCGAACGTGAGGATCCTCTCGCGAACGCGAAGGCCAAATACCTACAACACCAACAACAATTTTTCTGCAACTTTTTCCAACATGAAATGATCCGTTCAACCACCCGAAACTCACACGAGGCCCTTGGGACCTCAACCAAACATGACAACATATCCCATAACCTCATTCAAACTTGTTCCAACCTTCGGAACGCTCAAAACAACATCAAAACAACAAATTTACATCGGATTCAAGCCTATGAATTCCAAAAACTTCCAAATTCTGCTTTCGATAAAAAAGTTTATCAAAGTTTGTCCGAATGACCTGAAATTTTGCACACACGTCACAAATAACACAATGGACCTACTCCAACTTCCAGAATTCCATTCCGACCCCTATATCAAAATCTCACCTATCAACCGGAAAACGCCAAAATTCCAATTTCGCCAATTCAAACCTAAATCTACTCTGAACCTCCAAAACCCATTCCGATCACTCTCCTAAGTCCCAAGTCACCTCCCGAAGCTATCCGCACCATTAGAATTCACATTCGAGCCCTCTTTCACATAAGTTAACATCCGATTGACTTTTCCAACTCAAACTTACTCAAAAGAGACTAAGTGTCTCAAACCTTACCAAAACCATTTCCAAACCTGAACCAACCAACCCAATAACACATAATACAGCTGAACAAGTCAATAAGAAGCAGAAATAGGGGAAACAGAGCGGTAACTCATGAAACGATCGATCGGGTCATTACATCCTCCCCCTTTTAAACAAATGTTCATCCTCAAACGAGTCAAGAAACATACCTAAAGCCTCAAATAGGTGAGGATATCTGCTCCGCATCTCCCGCTCAGTCTCCCAAGTAGCTTCCTCCATGGGCCGACCTCTCCACCGCACTTTCACTGAAGCTACATCCTTTGACCTCAACTTTCAAACATGACGCTCCAAAATGGCTACTGGCTCCATATCATACGTCAAATCATCATCTAACTGAATCGTGCTAAAATCCAAAACATGAGACGGATCACCAATATACTTCCGGAGCATAAAAACATGAAATACCGGATGAACACTCTGTCACACCTCCTTTTTCCTACACCCGAAGGGCATGAGGGAGTTTTTCCAATTAAAGGACAATCGAAACAGGATTATTTATATTAAGAAATTCAGAGTCGCCACTTGGGATATTTATGGTGTCCCAAGTCACCGGTTCAAATCCCGAATCGAGGAAAAGGTTGACTCTGTTTTACAGTCTGTGGATCAGAAATCCGGGTAAGGAATTCTGTTAACCCGGGAGAAGGTGTTAGGCATTCCCGAGTTTCGTGATTCTAGCACGGTCGCTCAACTATTATTATTGGCCTAATTATCTGATTTTAAAACACTATCAAACCTATGTGCATTTTCAACTATTAAATCGCTTTTAAATCACTTGATTTATTCGTAGTTAAAGAATTGAGTTACACGTACGTATACTCTTTTCCTTTGGCACGTCAAAAATTATGTCACGCGAACGCGTCCACAATTAATAACACTTTGTTTATTTATTTAAGAAAATTTGATTGAGGTTGCACGAACGCATCCCTCGAGTCTTTTTTAGAGTTAAATTCGCAATTATGTTACGCGAACGTATACATAATCACAATACTAATCTAAATCGAGCCTAAAGCAAACTACGAAAATTATTATTTATTTTTCTAAAGCTAATTTAAGATTATTATGAAGGCCATGGTATGGAAATTAATATAGAAAAAGAGATAGATTATTTACAGAAAGATGAAACTAGCTTGTGAATTTTTATTAGCTCTTGGCCAATCAGACTTGAATTATCTAAATCCAAACGGCCAAAAATCTTCATTGCTTCAAACCAAAATATGAGGTTCGGTTGCTAAACAATTTTTAAACAAAAGGCTCAAGTATGGAAATAAACCATCTACTAATTGAATGCATAAAAAAAAGATGGATCAATCATGCCAAACAAACAACAGAGAAAGAAACTTCACAATTGCGTACATTTACTCTAATTTATGTTATACGTAATGTGTAATGCTGAAAGAGAATCTTTACTCCATCACTTGGGTGCACAAACACTTCAATCTGATATTTCAAGATACTATAGCCAAAAGCAAAAGCAAAAGCAAAAGTAAAAACAAAAGCAAAAAGCAAAAGCAAAAAGCAAAAAGCAAAAAGGGTGCTATTATTTTAACCGTTTTTAATATTTCGGAAAAAATTCAAAGTTATTTAAAACACATCGTAAACCACGCTACATAAATGTACCCGCGGTTCACGACACGTTCTATTTAACCTTGTTGCAATTAGAACCGAGTCACATGAAATGCACCCCCAGATTTATATAAATCAAGCATCAAAACTACATCACGGGAACCATACCCATAGCCATGATTGTTTATTTAATCGCGCCTAAAGCAAGCTACGATGTTTATGAATTGTTTCTTAAACTATTTTGAGATTATTGTAAGGATAAAGAGTTATGGATAAAAATATTGTGAATCATCTGCAGTGTCGTGCATAGCAGAACTCAAACGAGGAAACGATTACAACGAATCGAAGAATAACCTCTTACTCTGTGCTGGTTGCTTTTATAAATTGTCACTACTCATAAAGAGCTAATCAGAAAATGAAAGATTATTATAAAAATAAGTGCATGAAATGTTGCATTTCATTAAGAAAAACAAACAAACAAGTAGTTATGCATTTTCCTACTTCAGTATCATTTGGAGAACCAAATTAACTTTGCCAATATAACAAAAAAAAACTTTAAAATATTGGGGTTGTAGGCTTGTAGCACAACGTAAAAGACTTTTATTTTTATAAAAATGAATTAGTTCCCGTAAATCAACATGAATGTCCAATGTATTATTATAAGTGCTACAATGGGATAATGGATTACTGACTCTTTTATAACTAAATTATGGTACAATACATACAATCTCACAAAATCTAATCAATGATAACTTTTCAGATGTTTTACCATTTCACTAAAAGGATCGCGAGAAACAGAAAATACTAGGAATTCGTTTAATGGAAATCTGACACCTAATCTATAAATAAAAATAACTTTAAGGTAAAATAAAATAAGCAAAGCACAATAGCTTTGTTCTTCAAGAGGAACGAGAGCACAAGTAATGCAATCAGAGAGTAGAATCGTACCAATAATCACCATTCACCAATTGAAAGATTGGTTAATCAGTGTATGTACAAACAGTAGGCTGTATCGAGCATACCTGAAATGAATAAAAATTGAAAGCCAAAGCAGAGGCTGAAAAAGACGAAAATAATGCCGGAACTCAGCTACTGGACACAGCGTAATCGGCCAGTTCCCAATCTCAGCTTTCGCAGCTTCACCATCCAGAATAAAACAAAGATATAAACCTTAAATTTTCAGCAATTAATTCTTCTCAAAATCCGGTCCGAAATCCTTATTTCTTTCAGCTTTTTCAGAGATTTTTTTTCATTATTTATTTCCAAATCTACTTTTGGAACTTTCCAATTGCAGAATCCCTCTTTCGCTGTCTCGTGTGTATATTTCAAAATGGGAGTGAAGGGAGAGAGCTTAAAGGAGGGGAATGTCTCGATGGGTGTTCAAAATGTAGAAGAAGGAGCTAAAGCTGATGGGTGTTGGTTTTTTTTTGAGGTGGGGTGTGTGAGGAAGATGAAAATAGGGGGGGGGGGGGGTCGTGTCCTCTCCGAATATCCTCCTTATGTGATTCTCAGCCCCCTTAAATGGGCATTTAATTAGTGCATTTTCCACTACAACTTATCTTCTCCATATTTTAAACCCAAATCAAATAAGAAAACTCAAAATATTTTGGTCCCCTCCCTTTTCCCCGAAAATCCTCCTTATCTCTCAAAGTGTTGTTCCCCACTTTCTCTTTTTTTATTCTTTTTTTTCCCATATCTATATCGTGTGTGTATATATATTGCACAAAAAGCAAAAGATAGGAAGAATTGTGTGAACCACATGTGCTTGTACTATTGTCCATTCATGTGCACTGTATTTTTAATTAAATATGTATGTTTGGAATGTGTGGACCCCTCTAGATTGTTGTTGGAATATTTCCACAAACACACGAAGATAACTTGGAAAGGAACACTTTGAAATTTCATTTCCTAGCATTTCTGCTTTGTGCTTCGTTACTCTTTTTTCAATTTTCATTGTTTTTCTTATTTTGTTTCGTCTCTTTTTTTATTTTATTTATTTTTTGGTTAAAGATAGACCAACATACTAATTATTTAAATAGTAAGAAATAATTAAAAATGAAAATAAAATAGCCATAAAGAATTTTAAAAACTACTCAATACTTATTAAAGGCTTTCAATTTTAAACTAAACTAAATGTATATATTTATTTGAAATCCTTCGTTTAATCTTTTTGGAAATTAAAATGCAAAGACTATTTTTATATTTTTCAATTTTATGAAAAGTAAGAAAACATTAAAATCTTGATATTAAAACCCAATTAGCTAAAATAATATTAATTAACTTCAAACAATAATTATCATAAATAATTAAATACTAAATTAAAAGAAAAATCACACAATTTGACAAAAAATACAAAAATATGTTATTTTTTGTGAATTTTCATTTTTGTAAAACAACAATTTACTTAATTAATCTAAAAATGTAAAACTAAATTCTAAATGCAGATGCTATATTTTTGTATTTTCAATGCATTAATAAAATTAAATATGCACAAAATATGCAAACACTCAAGCAAATTGCACAGTAATTCCTAATAAAAAAATCTAATTTTGGAAATTCTTTTTGGAGTAATTCATGTGAGGCAAAAATCACGTGCTCACAGCTGCCCCTCTTTGTACGGAAACACGAAGAGTTTTCGTGCAAAGATAAAGTGAGTGGATACGAGCGATTTTTGCCTGTTTGAATACTCCGTGAGAAGCATTTTTTGAAAGATTTGACCGAACCTCTGCTTCAAAGGTTTCCTACATATCCTTGGCTATAAAGGAATCAGGTCAATGTAGTTCGGGAAGTTTTGGTAGCTGGGACTACGATGAAGCTGCAGTTTTATTGTTACTGCTGTTGCTGCTGCTAATACTGCCTATTGACCTCCTTATTACACCATGAGAAAAAATGAAGAAGCTAGACTAAGCTATAATCTATGCTTTACAAAGATTTATTTTCAAACTTGATCTTGTGACTAATGTTGCCTCGTTGACTTGTATTTTCCTTAGAAGTTCCTTTGTGGCTGACTTGAATGGTATTTTTTTTGAAATGCTTTCCCTTCTTCTCCAGGCGGGCACCTGATTGCTGAACCTTTTAAATATCTTCCTTTGACTATTGTTTCCTTTCCTCTGTTCTCCAGGCGGGCTCCTGATTATTTGAAATTTTAATTGTATTCCTTTGCTCTCCAGGTAGGTGCCTGATTGCCGAAACTTGAAGTGTATTCCCTTGCTCTCCAGGTGGGTGCCTGACTGCTGAAGCTTGAATTGCATTCCCTTGTTCTTCAGGTGGGCTCCTGACTGCTGAAACTTGAAATGTATTCCCTTGTTCTCCAAGTGGGCTCCTGATTGCTGAAACTTGAAATGTATTCCCTTGTTCTCCCGGTGGGATCCTGATTGCTGAAACTTGAATGTATTCCCTTGTTCTCCAGGTGGGCTCCTGACTGCTGAAGCTTGAATTGCATTCCCTTGTTCTTCAAGTGGGCTCCTGACTGCTGAAACTTGAAATGTATTCCCTTGTTTTCCAGGTGGGCTCCTGATTGCTGAAATTTGAAATGTATTTCCTTGTTCTCCAGGTGGGCTCCTGATTGCTGAAACTTGAATGTATTCCCTTGTTCTCCAGGTGGGCTCCTAACTTCAACAAAATAGATAAAAAAAAGAAAATTTTCTGCCCCAGTTTGGTAGCTGGGCACATATGTGAACGTTAACCCATCTCATATTACCAAATATCAATAAGAACTTGAGGGCTGAAACTGGAATTGTACTCCCTTGCTTTTCAGGTGGGCGCCTGATTGCTGAAACTTGAACCGTTGTTCCTTGTTCTCCAGGTGGATGCCTGATTGCTGAATCTTCAACTGCTGTTCCTTGTTCTCCAGGTGGACGCTTGATTGCTGATATTTGAATTGCTTTTCCTTGTTCTCCAGGTGGATGCCTGACCGCTGAATCTTTAACTGCTTTTCCTTTGGCTTGTTTTCCCTTGTTCCTCCAGGTGGGTGCCTGATTACCAATACTTGTGCCAATCTTCCTTGAAACTTGATTTGTTTTCCCTTGTTCTCCAGGTGGACTCCTGATTACTTGATCCTAAACTGCTTTTAATCCTTAACATCCGTGTTGTTCTTCGCTCTTCTTCAGATGCGCACATGACTTCAACAAAATAGACAAAACAAAGAAAAATTTCTACCCCAGTTTGGTAGCTGGGCACATCTGTAAGGGTAAACTGAATCATGTTACCAAATATTACTAAGAATTTGAAAGTTAGGTCCCATTATCCAGGGAGGTCCTGACAACTCTTAACTACGACAATTTTAAATCTAAGTTATATTTTCTAAAGGTGTGACTTCCGCTAAATCTTGTTATCTAAGAAGGTCTTAAACTATTCCCCATTGTCCATGAGGGTCCTGAAAATCGAAAGTCAAGTTTTATCGAAAGAGTGACGTTTCTTTACAGCTGAACTACATTACCCTATAACAGAACTTACGCTAAATTTCATTATCTAATGGCAGTCTTAAAACTAGGTCCCATTATTCAGGAAGGTCCTGACAACTCTTAATTAAACGACAATTTTTAATCTAAATTATATCTTCTAAAGGTATTACTTCCGCTACATCTTGTTATCTAACATCAATCTTAAAGCTAGGTCCCATTATTCAGGAGGGTCCTAAAAACTTCTAATTGAATCCTATCTCCAACATGCGAACTTTAAAACCATCTTATATTCCTTGGGGTATATTTATGCTAGATTTTACTACTCATGATTGTTTTAAATTTTAAACTAGGTCCCATTTTCCAGGAGGGTCCTGAGAATTCTACAATCAAACCTGCATGGTACTTGCTTTCCTTATAGGGTGCTTCCTGAAACAAATGCCATTTTTGCCCCTGTTTCAAATCAAAGAAAATCTTGTCAGTTTAAAATGTGGCGATTAGTTGTGGCATTCTTGCTGGGGGTGGTTTTCTCTTTGCTAGGCTTTGCTTCGTTCCGACTGCCTTGAACATGGTCGAAGGATTGTTTTGACCTTCTGACTGATCCTTAACTGCAGGATCCCCAACTGTTGTTCTCCATTTCTGACCTTTCTGTCTAAACTTGTATATATCCCATGACATTACTTAACCATTCCATGGATTCAACTTTTGCTTATACCCTATGTCTCATTTTTCATCATATTATCTCTGGCATGTCCTAGCCGCATCTTGCTTTGTGCAATTTTGAAACTGGTAGTAAACTTTGAAATTCCTTCTTATTTGTTGAAACAAGGCTAAACTTGGAAGAGCTTTAGAGGAGTAAAATTAACAACAATGAAATGCAATGATTTTGAAAATTAAGAATAAAGAAGAGAATCCAAATTTGGATGACTGTTGGATATAGGAAAAAGGAACTTATCTGAGTGGAGTCACTGGCACCAATGATCATGGTATGCATTTTGGATTAATCAGCCCAGTCTATTTAACCAATATCTTTTATAATTGGTTTACTTTGTGCTCCAAGATCTCCACAACCCAATTTACTTTCCGCCAACTTACGGTCCTTGTTCGACTTGCAGTGCCTTGAAGGGCTTTCATCGACAAACCTCTCTCATTTGTTCATTCCTCAATTCCTTGTCGCCTCATGGCACCAGTGAAGGTTTTCACCGATAAGACTCTCTCATTTTTACTTTCTCTTAGCTTTCATCGCCTCATGGTGCCCATGTGGGTTTTCACCAATAAGACTCTCTTATTTTCATTACTTTTCTTGCTTGGACCAGAGTGTTACCCTGATATGAATCACTCTGTACATTGCTCGACTTGGCATCTCTTAGAGACTGATCGGAAGGTCTTTCTTTGGACCGTAATGTGGGCTTTTGTATGGGGTTAGAAAGAAAGGGTATCAAAGGCTCAAAACAATTTGACATGGGTTTAAAATTACAACTTTTGGAATCACATTTCTTATTACAAATCACAACTTCTGCCCCAGTTTCTTGCTTGGGGATCTTTTGATATTTTATTTTACTATGACCGAACCATGAGGCTGCCTATGTATCCTTAACAGGAATCAGGTCAAACGTAGTTCACAACATAAATTTCCTTGTTGTTATACTTTTTTTCTTTTCTCTTTTTCTTTTCTTTCTTTTTCTCTCTCTTTTTTTGTTATTGATTCCAAAAAAGGGGTATGAAAGAAATAAATAAAGATCAAAAGGGGGAACAAAGGGTAAAGTGTTTAGATAGCAGAACGAATTGCCTTCGTCATTTCAATCTTTGAAACAATGCCCGGTACAAACAATCAACAATTATAACAAAGAAATCATACATAATATCTCTTGACTGCATCGGAATTGATGGCCATGTCTATGCATTTTCCTTCGATATCTGTTAAACATAGAGCACCATTGGACAATACTCTGGTTACAATAAATGGCCCTTGCCAATTCGGGGCGAACTTGCCTTTTGCTTCAACCTGATGTGGAAGGATACGTTTCAGCACTTGCTGACCCACTTCAAACTTTTGAGGACACACCCTTTTGTTGTATGATCTTACCATTCTCTTTTGATATAACTGGCCATGACATACTGCTGCCAATCTTTTTTCATCAATCAAGTTCAACTGCTCCAAACGGGTTTTGACCCACTCATCATCATCAATCTTAGCCTTAGCGGCAATCCGAAGGGAAGGGATTTCAACTTCTGCAGGTATTACTGCTTCAGTGCCATATACCAACAAATAAGGAGTTGCACCTACCGAAGTACGGACAGTAGTGCGATATCCCAACAACGCAAATGGTAATTTTTTGTGCCATTGCCTCGAACCTTCTACCATTTTCCAAAGTATTTTCTTTATGTTTTTGTTGGCTGCCTCAACTGCTCCATTCGCCTTGGGACGATATGGGGTAGAATTGCGATGTGTAATCTTAAACTGTTGACATACCTCTTCCATCAAGTTACTGTTAAGATTAGCACCATTATCTGTGATGATCACCTTTGGGATTCCGAATCGACAGATGATATTTGAGTGAACAAAATCGACCACTTCTTTCTTGATCACTGATTTGAAAGTTTTGGCCTCAACCCACTTGGTGAAATAATCAATCGCTACCAGAATGAATCTGTGTCCGTTGGATGCTACTGGCTCAATTGGTCCAATGACGTCCATGCCCCAAGCAACGAAGGGCCATGGTGCCGATATTGTGTGCAATTCCGATGGTGGAGAATGAATCAAATCTTTGTGTATCTGGCACTAATGATATTTGCGCACAAAATTGATACAATATCGTTCCATGGTAATCCAATAATAGCTTGCTCGGAGAATTTTCTTTGCCAACACATATCCTCTCATATGTGGTCCGCAGACTCCCGAATGTACTTCAGACATGACAACCGTAGCTTGTCTAGCATCTATGCATCTTAATAATCCAAGGTATGGTGTTCTCTTATACAAAACTCCTCCACTTAAGAAGAATCCATTTGTCAACCGTCGAATTGTTCTTTTTTGATCCCCCGTGGCTTGCACTGGATATATCCCCATTCTAATGTACTCCTTGATATCGTGGAACCATGGTTCGCCATCAAGTTCTTCTTCAATCATGTTACAATAAACATGCTGATCTCGGACTTGAGTATGCAGAGGATCGACATAAGCTTTGTCCGGATGGTGCAACATTGATACCAGGGTTGCCAAAGCATCGACGACCTCATTATGGACCCTTGGAATATGCCTGAACTCCACTGATCGAAACCGTTGACAAAGATCATGCAAGCATTGTCGGTACGGTATGAGCTTCAAATCTCGCATTTCCCATTCTTCTTGAATTTGATGTACTAGAAGATCCGAGTCTCCCAAGACCAAGACTTCCTGGATATCCATGTCTGCAGCTAGCCTTAGACCAAAATACAGGCTTCATACTCTGCCATATTATTGGTGCAATAAAACCGAAGCTGAGCTGTAACAGGATAGTGATGCCCTATTTCAGAAATAAGCACAGCTCCTAATCCGACTCCTTTCATGTTGGCAGCCCTATCAAAGAAAAGTTTCCAGCCTGGTTTTTCAATTTGCTCCAGTTCATCGATATGCATCACATCTTCATCGGGAAAATAAGTTCTCAATGGCTCGTAATCTTCATCGACCGGGTTTTCGGCCAAATGATTGGCCAATGCTTGGGCTTTCATCGCAGTCTGAGTCACATAGATGATGTCAAACTCTGTGAGCAAGATTTTCCACTTTGCAAGTCTTCCTGTCGGCATAGGCTTTTAAAAGATATACTTCAACGGATCCAAGCGCGAAATGAGGTAAGTAGTGTAGGATGACAAATAATGTTTCAATTTCTGAGCCACCCAAGTTAGGGCACAACATGTCCTTTCCAGATGAGTGGACTTAACCTCATAAGCCGTGAACTTCTTGCTAAGATGATAGATGGCCTGTTCCTTTTTGCCAGTGATGTCATGCTGCCCCAGTACACAGCCAAATGAATTTTCCAAGACTGTCAAGTAAAAAATCAAAGGTCTTCTTGGTTCTGGTGGAACCAGCACGGGTGGGTCTGACAAGTATCCTTTTATCTTATCAAATGCTTCTTGACACTCATCAGTCCACTTGACCGCAACATCCTTCTTCAGCAATTTGAAAATAGGCTCACAAGTTGTCGTGAGCTGAGTAATAAACCTGCTGATGTAGTTCAACCTCCCTAACAGACTCATTACTTCAGTCTTGTTCCTCAGAGGTGGCAATTCTTGGATGGATTTGATCTTTGATGGGTCCAACTCGATGCCGTGCCGACTGACTATGAATCCCAATAGCTTTCCAGATGGAACACCAAATGCGCACTTGACAGGGTTAAGCTTGAGATTGTACCTGCGAAGTCTCAGGAAGAATTTCCTCAAATCCCCAACGTGGTCGACTTGACGCTTTGACTTTATGATCACATCATCCACGTATACCTCAATATCCTTATGTATCATATCATGAAACACCATAGTCATTGCTCTCATGTAAGTTGCCCCGGCGTTCTTCAAACCAAATGGCATTACCCGGTAGAAATAAGTTCCCCATGGCGTGATGAATGCCGTCTTTTCTGCATCTTCTTCATCCATTAGAATCTGATGATACCCGGCATAGCAATCCACAAAAGATCCTATCTCATGCTTGGCACAATTATCGATCAAAATGTGGATATTGGGTAGTGGGAAGTTGTCCTTCGGACTTGCTTTGGTGAGATTGCGGTAATCGACGCATACTCTGATCTTGCCATCTTTCTTTGGCACATGCACGACATTAGCCAACCAAACAGGATATCGAGTGACCCGAATGACCTTTGCATCCAACTGTTTGGTGATTTCTTCTTTAATTTTCACACTCATATCAGTTTTGAATTTCCTCAACTTTTGCTTGACGGGAGGAAACACTGGATCAGTGGGCAATTTGTGGACCATAAATCAGTGCTCAAACCCGACATGTCGTCATATGACCATGCAAAAACATCTTTGAATTCGATGAGTGCTTTGATTAACTCTTCCCGGATCTTTGGCTCGAGGTGGATACTTATTTTAGTCTCTCGGATATTATCTGTGTCTCCTAAATTGACGGCTTTTGTATCATTCAGGTTGGGTTTGGGTTTTTCTTCGAAGTGAATTAACTCCTTACTAATCTCTTTGAAGGCCTCATCCTCATCGTATTCTGATTCGTAATCACAATCTACTTCTTGAACTATTATTTCGGAATCAGATTGATTTTTAAGACTGGGCTGAGGATTCCTTATGCATGCCATATCATTAGAGCCAGCGCAAAAAGAACTGTACAAAAAAGAAAAGAAAAACAAAAGAAAAACAAAAGAAAAACTATCAGGAATGATAAAGAAAGGGAAACTGCATTTCATTCAATGATGAAAGATAACAAGGTTTGCACACTTCAAACAGACTGAAAGATAAAAATTTGGATTACAACCTTGGAATAATCCAGACAAACTGAAGGAAAATCAAAATAAACTACCAAGACTCCTTTTGAATAGGGAAAAGAGTGACTTTCCAATTATTAAGCTTTGTTTCTGGCCCAACGAATTGAAATTCTGCATTGCTAGGACCTTCACCACTTTCCACCATGTTCACACCATCAAACAACTTTTCAAATCTTTCAATTAACTCCTCGTCAGGATTAATCATAGAACTGGGAATTGTTGTTATTGGGCGACTTCTGGTACCTGACTTGACAAATGATTTGGAAAGACGTGGGACTGGCTT
Organism: Nicotiana tabacum; assembly: GCF_000715075.1. Classification (NCBI taxonomy): domain Eukaryota; kingdom Viridiplantae; phylum Streptophyta; class Magnoliopsida; order Solanales; family Solanaceae; genus Nicotiana; species Nicotiana tabacum. Next base: position 162,714,877 of record NC_134087.1, read on the forward strand.
TGGAAGGACCCATGTCTTCTGTTTTAGCTTTTTGGCCTTTCTTATGTCTGCGACAGTGGGCTTGAATCCCAGACCAAACATTCCCAAGTTTTCAGGAAGGGACACCTGTTGTATGATGCCTTGCAAAGATGAGCCCAAACCTTTATCGAGTACAAAACCATTCTTCAACATCTCATAGTCTACCATGACTGATGCGGCGGTTATCTTTGGATTTGGAATGTATTTCCCCTCCGGAACTTTCTCTACTAATATCATGTTAGAAACCTGGTAGACCCATGGTCCCTGGTCATCTTCCACTTCAATGACCGGTACAATGGCATTGCTGCGAGCACATAAACTGTCTTCCCCATGCACCCCTATTTCTTGTCTATCCCATTCAAATTTGACTGTCTGGTGTAGTGTTGATGGGACTGCTTTAGCAGCGTGGATCCATGGTCGACCCAACAGCAAATTATAGGAAACAACTATATCCAGCACCTGAAACTCCATTGTGAACTCAACTGGCCCTATCGTCAGCTCTAGCACTATGTCCCCAACTGAATCTTTACCTCCGCCTTCAAATCCCCGCACACAAATACTGTTCTTATGGATCCTCTCATCTTCTATTTTCAACTTGCTTAGAGTGGAGAGAGGACAAATGTTTGCGCTTGACCCGTTGTCAACCAATACCCGGGTCACCACAGTTTTCTCACATTTTAATGTGAGGTAAAGAGCTCTGTTGTGCTCAGTACCTTCTACAGACAATTTATCATCGGAAAATGTGACTCTGTTTACTTCGAAGATTTTGTTGGCTATTTTTTCTAAGTGATTCATGGAGATCTTATCGGGAACGTGTGCCTCATTCAAGATCTTCATTAAAGCTTGACGGTGCTCATCCGAATGGATCAATAATGACAATAGGGAAATTTGAGCAGGCGTCTTTCTTAATTGTTCCACGATAGAGTAGTCCTGTAACTTCATCTTCCTCAAGAATTCTTCTGCTTCTTATTCAGTTATGGCTTTCTTTACTAGTGCTGGATTATTTTTAGCTCTTCTTAACTCCTTGGGAGTAAAACACCTTCCCGAGCGAGTCAAACCCTGTACTTCACATATTTCTTCTTTGACTTCCTTCCCTTTGTACATCACTATTACCCGTTCGTAATTCCATGGAATAGCCTTGCTGTTGATTATTGGTAACTGGGTTACCAGCTTTATGATAACATGGTCTGCATGAGCACCTTCCACGATTATGACGGGTTTGCTGGCCGCTCCTTGTACAATCAGCTTCGCCCCTTCTTGTTTTGTCGCAACTTTGCTTAAAGACCCCTTTTCAACTGCCAGAGATGGCTCAACACTCTTTTTGCTTGGCTTGATCACCAACTTTTCACTTGCTGATTGTTCATCTATCTTGACTCCACTAGACTGAATCATCATGACGGTCTGTGATGGCTTCTTGGGCTCTCCCTCCGCATGCACTATTTCGATCATATTTGCCTCCTGGTGGGCTGGCATTGGATTCTTGTTAATATTGGGCGCCTTGGGAGCTTGAACTTCAATTCTATTGGTATCAATAAGCTCCTGTATCGCACTTTTCAAGTGCCAGCATTTTTCTGTATCATGACCCGGAGTACCAGAACAATACTCACAACTGACAGTATAGTCAAGATTCTTTGGAGGAGGATTTGGCAGTTTGGACTGTATTGGCCTTAGCATATCTAGCTATTTTAGCCTGTGGAATAGACTGGTGTATGATTCTCCCAACGGAGTAAAGGTTTTCTTTTTCTGCAACCTTTCACCCTTGAATGCTTGACTAGGCCGGAAACTTGGTCCGGGAGTGCTTTGGTAGGCTCGTGGATGTGGATAAGTATTTTGTAGGACGGGAGTACACCATTGAGTGTGGGCAGGAGGTTGGTTGTATGCTTGTGCATGGTGGACGGAAAAATGAGGTTCTGGTAGGGAATAGTAGTGTTGGGGTGGATTGTGGTGATAAGTTTGTTGGTGGGATCGAGGATGATTGTAGTGGTAAGGCGAACCTCTGGATCCGGACCAAGTTCCTGAATCAACCATTGCTACTTCCTCTCTCTTCTTCTTCCCAATCCCTCCTATGCCGCCCTGCATAGCCTGAGTAGTCGCTTTGATAGCCAAATAACTCATGATTTTATTCTACTTGAGGCCTTCTTCTACCATGCCCCCCATCTTTACTACTTCATTGAATGACTTTCCCACAGCTAAGACCAAATGGCCATAGTAAGTAGGTTCCAAAGCATGTAGGAAGTAATCTACCATCTCACTTTCCTTCATTAGGGGATCTACTGTTGCTGCTTGCTCCCTCCATCGGAAACCATATTCTCTGAAGATTTCATTGTGCTTTTTCTCAAGTTTAGTCAAGGACAGTCGATCTGGAATGATCTCAAGATTGTATTGGAAGTGACAAGCAAATGCTTGCGCCAGATCATCCCATGTGTACCATCTCCCATGGTCTTGGTGGGTATACCATTCCAATGCTAATCCACTCAAACTCTGACTGAAGTAAGCCATTAACAATTCATCTTTTCCTCCAGCTCCCCTCATCTTGCTGCAAAAACCCCTCAAGTGGGCTACTGGATCACCGTGCCCGTTATATAGATCGAACTTGGGCATCTTGAAACCTACCGGTAATTGCACATTCGGGAATAGACATAGGTCCTTGTAGGCCACATTGACTTGCCCTCCCAACCCCCGCATGTCTCTGAATGATTGTTCTAAGCTTTTAACTTTCCTGAACATCTCCTCATGTTCGATATTTTTGACTGGTTTATCAGCTTCTATCGGTAGGTCAAAGCGAGGAGTATAGGAATGGGTTTCTGGAGATTTGAAAGTGGGCTCCGAGGGGTAGTATTGATTGTCCTGGGCCTGGAACATAGGCTCGCTAGGAGATTTGTGGAGTGTAGCTGGTGGAGGTGCTACGAAGACAGGAGTTACTGGGGGAGAAGGGTATGGAATTGGTTTAGGGGGTGGAGATTATGGTGTATGAGAAGTGGTGCCCCGGTAGTGTTGGTAAATAGGCAAGCTCGAGGATAGATCGGTGGTAGGATGATCCTGAATTTGAGCCGGTGGTGGATGAAGGTAGGGTTAGCCGGGTAAGCGGATGGTGGTTGTCCTTTAGCCCAAGCCTGATACATTTCAACCATTTGTTGTTTTAATTTGTACATCTCTTCTTTTATGGCGTTAACGTCCAACTCTTCTCCTTCAATGACACAGGTGTCTACATCTGGGATAGACATGATTATTTCTCCTTTGGATCTAGTTTGGTAGGGGTGGGTTGCCAGTATGCTTAGGTGTACTAACTGCTTGAATTCTGAATAACAACAACCAAACTTGTTAGTGATCAGAGTTTTAACAAATAAACAACCACACATAGGGATGCAATGCACCTAGGCAATTAGTCATTTCTACCATGCATTTGCTCGGTTGCTTGTGTCATCCCAGCTTTTCCTGACCTTTCCCTTTTATTGTCACTCTCGCTTATCTTTTATTTCCCTCCCCCTTTTTCATTTTATTCCTTTCTTTTGGTTGTGGTCGAATTTTATGAAGATTGCCTACGTATCATGACCTTGCATGAATCAGACCGAGCGTAGTTCTAGTGGAAACAATTATTATTATCTCTATTTATTTTAACAAACAAAACAGTACAATGATAGAAATGACATTACATTTGGACAACACTTTAAGAAAATGGTTTAAAAGACTCGACATGGACTCAAACTAAAACATGACTATTATATGAAAAGTTCCAACAACTATGACTAGGCTTCACTCCACAATCTTTTGCTTTCAATCACTGGAACATCTGCTCACGGTGGGGCTTGACCCGGCTGTCCTCCTAGTGTACGGTACATCCTCTCTAACTCCATTGCAAGATGACGGGCAAAAATAGGTGCATGCTCTAAAAACCTTTCATAATCCATCCCTTGGCAGTTTACATAACTTTGAGAGGTGTAAACAGCCAAATCATGGATTTATGCTCTGAAGTTCTGGAGATTCTAGTCTTGGTTTTGTAACTGCTGTTGACGAGTGGTGGCTATATCTCTTATGTGGCCCTCGCGATCTAAAGCCGACTCCAATTGAGCCCGAAGTCTGGCCTGATCGAGTCTTTCCTGTGCTCTCTCCCTGTCAATATCTGCATGCTGATGTTCTCTATTGTACCTTCTGATTTCTTCCAACTGTGCATGGAGTTGAGCTTTTGAATGTATCCAATGGTCCTTCTCTCTCTCTCAAATTGAGCCATTTCTTTTTCAAATCTCATTACTTGGCGTTCCTCACTAGATTTGGCCTCCTCATTTAACTGTATGATTTTTTCCTTAGCTTTGTCTAACGCCTTTTCAGTCTTTGTCAAGATGGAGTCATAATCTTGCATTTTTTCCATCAGATTGGCCATGATTCTCTCTTTTCGACTTCTTACTGGCGCTTCAGAGGCTTTCTTCATCTGTTGAAGCTGAGCACGGAGAGTTTTATTCTCGCAAATCAGAATCTTCTTTTCGCCTTTTGCTTCTTGTGCTTGTAAGTCTTTCTCAAAATTGAGGTTCCTCAGGCTTTTTTCTAAGGCATGAATAGTCGCTTTGTATCCCTTTTCTTTTTCACCCCAAGACAACCGTTCTTGGATTTTGTCATCAATGGCTTAGATATGCGGTCTTTTTATGGGCCTTCTGGGATCGGGTTCTGGCTCATTATCCACACGAGATCTTTTCTCAAACTGCCTAGCATAACCTGGATCTACCTCACCTTTTGCAGGATCTGGAACTTGGGTATCATCTTTCAAGTATCGACTACCATTCCAAATCCGCTGGATTAAAGCCTCAGGGAGTGTGGCTTCGGGGTGTAGCTCAATCACTTTCACACTCAAATCTTCATCATCAGGCACCACTTGGTATTTCCCTTGCTGTCTTAGAACTCTCTGTGGCACATACGGCTAGACACTTCTTAAACCCAACATCAACAAATAACTCTTTAAGGTTGACATGTGTATCACCTCTTTTACCGGGAGCCATCCCAAAGTCCACTCAATTTGACTTGCCATTAAAGATCTTAAATGGGATATCCAGGCTTCCACCCCTTCTGGAGATTTATAATCTTTTATTCTTTCTTCATAACTCTCGATGAAATTGTCCTTGCTTGGACCATACTGCATGAACTTGGGGTGATGTCGGAGATGTTCAGTCAACCACATTTGCAACAAAATATTGCACCCTTCGAAGAATTTTGCCCCGGACTTACACAAATTCAACGCCCGATAAATGTCTGAGAGAATGATTGGGGCAAGAGTGTGATGTTCCTTGGTAGTGAGGACTTGTACTACTCTGGCTATGCGAATATCAATCGTCCGCTCTTTGTTTGGGAAGACCATGATTCCCAGAAAAGCCACTATGAAAGTGAAACGACGGTGAATCTGCCAGGTGTCCTTGTTTTGTTTGTTAGTAAGGCCCTTTTCATGAATTTCAAACCCATCCGGCTTTCTGAACCTTGAATATAGGAAGTTGAAAGAACAACACCCTTTGACAACATTGCTTTTTCTGATTTGATTACTGATATTCAGAAGACCAAAGAATCGGTGTACAGAGGGAGCTTTTGGGAATATAAGATTCTGGTTTCTCAAATCTCCGTCAAAACCGGAATATCCAGATATTTCTTCTAAAGTGGGAGTAAGCTCAAAATCAGAGAAGCGAAAGACATTATGAACTGGGTCCCAAAAAGTCACTAGTGCCGTAATCAAATCATTGCGTGGTTTAACTTTCATAATATCTGTGAGAGCTCCCAAATACTTAATGACCCATTCCTGACCATCTCCTCCTAATTCATACCACCACATCTGGAGCCGAAATAGAAACTCATCTACATCTATGCATGGTGGGTTCTGAATGGTGCTCATTTTGTACCTGTGAGTGATTTTAATTTTAAAAACAAAAATCAAGACTCATTTTGACTCAAAAAAAAAGAATCATCACTATAAAAAAAATTCATAAAAATATCCGGCTTTGTCAATACGGCCTTTCAGCACTTCGATGAAGAAGATTTAAAGGCTGTATTTGCTAACCGACCCGATTTTTTTTTAAAAAAATGACCAAAAGGCGGCTGTTCTTGCAAAAACGGCCTTCCGACACCCTTTTGGGGACATTTGGAATATTTTGGACAAGAATGACATCGCCTTACTTATGACAAAACAACAATATTTATGTATCCACATCTTTTGTGATTATTATTTTTATTTATTTATTTTCCCCTCTTATTTTCAAAAATAGCTGGGCCCGATGTGGGTTGCCTACGTATCTCACATCCGGTGAGAGTCAAACTTACGTAGTTCGTAAAAAGACCACTCTTAAAAGAAACACATTTTTTTTTAAAAAAATTTCGGCAGAATTTCAATATTATTTTGGAAATTGTTTTTTTCAAAAACAGACAATTTTCTCTCTCGGTTCTCACATTGATTTTCCTTCTCTAACTTTCCCCCTATAAGCCGGTCAACATGCAAATCCAAAACAAATGAATGCACAAATAGCAAGTAAGATGCATCAGGATGGTCTTTTTGTTTCGGGTACACCTGTCCTAGACAAACCCAACCCCTGTGTTGAGTCTCCAAAGTCAAATGCACATGATGCAATCAAACATTCCTACTAGGGATCCGACATGAAGTTGAGTTATTCTAAGTGTAAAACCTGGGGTACATTGTTCTAAACCCGGCTTACCCAAGCGGACAGCTTGAGCCGAAGTGAGGGCAATGTACCGGAGCACAAAAGTTTACCTGGCTTAGTTACTTGACCCAACCTCGTTCTATTTGGTATGACTTCTAACAGAAAAGTGGGCCACGCGCATGTGTGCACCATAAATTCAGAAAACTCAGAAAGAAGAAGGGTTTCGTAGCAGTTTATATATATACAGTTCATATAATATTAAAGCGGTAAAAAGCAACGTTTAGCACATTAGGCCCAAACATGTAAAAATCATATAATAAATAAAGCCAAATATAACAATTTATCCAAGCTCGAATTCTTGAACCCTGAACCAGAGATTCTGGGTTCGATCCCCAGCAAAGTCGCCAGAGCTGTCACACCTCCTTTTTCCTACACCCGAAGGGCATTAGGGAGTTTTTCCAATTAAAGGACAATCGAAACGGGATTATTTATATTAAGAAATTCAGAGTCGCCACTTGGGATATTTATGGTGTCCCAATTCACCAGTTCAAATCCCGAATCGAGGAAAAGGTTGACTCTATTTTACAGTCTGCGGATCAGAAATCCGGGTAAGGAATTCTGTTAACCCGGGAGAAGGTATTAGGCATTCCCGAGTTTCGTGGTTCTAGCACGGTCTCTCAACTATTATTATTGGCCTAATTATCTGATTTTAAAACACTATCAAACCTATGTGCATTTTCAACTATTAAACCGCTTTTAAATCACTTGATTTATTCGTAATAAAGAATTGAGTTATGCGTACGTATACTCTTTTCCTTTGGCACGTCAAAAATCATGTCACGCGAACGAGTCCACAATTAATAACGCTTTGTTTATTTATTTAAGAAAATTTGATTGAGGTTGCGCGAACGCATCCCTCGAGTCGTTTTTAGAGTTAAATTCGCAATTATGTTACGCGAACGTATACATAATTACAATACTAATCTAAATCGAGCCTAAAGCAAACTAAGAAAATTATTAATTATTTTTCTAAAGCTAATTTAATATTATTATGAAGGCCATGTTATGGAAATTAATATAGAAAAAGAGATATATTATTTACAGAAAGATGAAACTAGCTTGTGAATTTTTATTAGCTCTTGGCCAATCAGACTTGAATTATCTAAATCCAAACGGCCAAAAATCTTCATTGCTTCAAACCAAAATATGAGGTTCGGTTGCTAAACAATTTTTAAACAAAAGGCTCAAGTATGGAAATAAACCATCTACTAATTGAATGCATAAAAAAAAGATAGATCAATCATGCCAAACAAACAACAGAGAAAGAAACTTCACAATTGCGTACATTTACTCTAATTTGTGTTATACGTAATGTGTAATGCTGAAAGAGAATCTTTACTCCATCACTTGGGTGCACAAACACTTCAATTTGATATTTTAAGATACTATAGCCAAAAGCAAAAGCAAAAGTAAAAGTAAAAGCAAAAAGCAAAAGCAAAAAGCAAAAAGGGTGCTATTATTTTAACCGCTTTTAATAATTTCGAAAAAATTCAAAGTTATTTAAAACACATCGTAAGCCACGCTACATAAATGTACCCGCGGTTCACGACACGTTCTATTTAACCTTGTTTCAATTAGAACCGAGTCACATGAAATGCACCCCCAGATTTATATAAATCAAGCATCATAACTACGTCACGGGAACCATACCCATAGCCATAATTGTTTATTTGATCGCGCCTAAAGCAAGCTACGATATTCATGAATTGTTTCTTAAACTATTTTGAGATTATTGTAAGGATAAAGAGTTATGGATAAAAATATTGTGAATCTCTGCAGTGTCGTGCAATAGCAGAACTCAAACGAGGAAACGATTACAACGAATCAAAGAATAACCTCTTACTCTGTGCTGGTTGCTTTTATAAATTGTCACTACTCATAAAGAACTAATCAGAAAATGAAAGATTATTATAAAAATAAGTGCATGAAATGTTGCATTTCATTAAGAAAAACAAACAAACAAGTAGTTCTGCATTTTCCTACTTCAGTATCATTTGGAGAACCAAATTAACTTTGCCAATATAACAAAAAAAACTTTAAAATATTGGGGTTGTAGGCTTGTAGCATAACGTAAAAGACTTTTATTTTTATAAAAATGAATTAGTTCCCCGAAATCAACATGAATGTCCAATGTATTATTATAAGTGCTACAATGGGATAATGGATTACTGGCTCTTTTATAACTAAATTATGGTACAATACATACAGTCTAACAAAATCTAATTAATGATAACTTTTCAGATGTTTTACCATTTCACTGAAAGGATCGCGAGAAACAGAAAATACTAGGAATTCGTTTATTGGAAATCTGGCACCTAATCTATAAATAAAAATAACTTTAAGGTAAAATAAAATAAGCAAAGCACAATAGCTTTGTTCTTCAAGAGGAGCGAGAGCACAAGTAATGCAATCAGAGAGTAGAATCGTACCAATAATCACCATTCACCAAATGAAAGATTGGTTAATCAGTGTATGTACAAACAACAGGCTATAAATAATTCATTTCCTCATTTCATAAACTCAAGCAACAACTGATTTAGTATGGAGCATATCTGAAACGAATAAAAATTGAAAGCCAAAGCAGAGGCTGAAAAAGACGAAAATAATGCCGGAACTCAGCTACTGGACACAGCGTAATTGGCCAGTTCCCAATCTTAGCTTTCACAGCTTCACCATCTAGAAGAAAACAAAGATATAAACCTTAAATTTCCAGCAATTAATTCTTCTCAAAATCCGGTCCGAAATCCTTATTTCTTTCAGCTTTTTCAGAGATTTTTTTTCATTATTTATTTCCAAATCTACTTTTGGAACTTTCCAATTGTAGAATCCCTCCTTCGCTGTCTCGTGTGTGTATTTCAAAATGGGAGTGAAGGGAGAGAGCTTAAAGGAGGGGAATGTCTCGATGGGTGTTCAAAATGGAGAAGAAGGAGCTAAAGCTGATGGATGTTGGTTTTTTTTGAGGTGGGGTGTGTGAGGAAGATGAAAATAGGGGGGGGGGGGGTCGTGTTCTCTCCGAGTGTCCTCCTTCTGTGATTTTCAGCCCCATTAAATGGGCATCTAATTAGTGCATTTTCCACTACAACTTATCTTCTCCATATTTTAAACCCAAATCAAATAAGAAAACTCAAACTATTTATGTCCCCTCCTTTTTCCCCGAAAATCCTCCTTATCTCTCAAAGTGTTGTTCCCCACTTTCTCTTTTTCTATTCTTTTTTTCCCCATATCTATATCGTGTGTGTATATATCTTGCACAAAAAGCAAAAGATAGGAAGAATTGTGTGAACCACATGTGCTTGTACTATTGTCCATTCATGTGCATTGTATTTTTAATTAAATATGTATGTTTGGAATGTGTGGACCCCTCTAGATTGTTGTTAGAATATTTTCACAAACACACGAAGATAACTTGGAAAGGAACACTTTGAAATTTCATTTCCTAGCATTTCTGCTTTGTGCTTCGTTACTCTTTTTTCAATTTTCATTGTTTTTCTTATTTTGTTTCGTCTCTTTTTTTATTTTATTTATTTTTTGGTTAAAGATAGACCAACATACTAATTATTTAAATAGTAAGAAATAATTAAAAATGAAAATAAAATAGCTATAAAGAATTTTAAAAACTACTCAATACTTATTAAAGGCTTTCAATTTTAAACTAAACTAAGTGTATATATATATATTTGAAATCTTTCTTTTAATCTTTTTGGAAATTAAAATGCAAAGACTATTTTTATATTTTTCAATTTTATGAAAAGTAAGAAAACATAAAATCTTGATATTAAAACCCAATTAGCTAAAATAATATTAATTAACTTTAAATAATAATTATCATAAATAATTAAATACTAAATTAAAAGAAAAATCACACAATTTGACTAAAAATACAAAAATATGTTATTTTTTGTAAAACAACAATTTACTTAATTAATCTAAAAATGTAAAACTAAATTCTAAATGCAGATGCTATGTTTTTGTATTTTCAATGCATTAATAAAATTAAATATGCACAAAATATGCAAACACTCAAGCAAATTGCACAGTAATTCCTAATAAAAAAAAAATCTAATTTTGGAAATTCTTTTTGGAGTAATTTATGTGAGACAAAAATCACGTGCTCACACACTCGATAAGCTGGGTGGCAACGCAAGCTCATAAGCTACCTCCCCAATCCTCCGAAGTACCTCAAAAGGCCTAATGAACCGAGGACTCAATTTATCCTTCTTCCCAAATCTCATAACACCCTTTATGGGTCAAACTTTTAATAGAACCTTCTTACCAACCATGTAGGACACATCCCAAACCTTCTTGTCAGGATAATTCTTTTGTCTCGACTGTGCTGTACGAAAGCCTCTCCTGAATCACCTTCACCTTCTTTAAAGTATCCTGCACCAAGTCTGTACCCAATAGCCTAGCCTCACCCGACTCCAACCAACCGACCGGAGATCTACACCCTCTCCTATACAAAGCCTCATATGGAGCCATCTGAATACTCGACTGATAGCTGTTGTTATAAGCAAACTCTACGAGCGGTAGAAACTGATCCCATGATCTTCCAAAATCAATGACACAAGCATGCAATATGTCCTCTAATATCTGAATAGTGCGCTCGGACTGCCCGCCCGTCTGAGGGTGAAAAGTTGTGCTCAACTCAACCTGAGTGCCCAACTCTCGCTGTACAGACCTCCAAAACTGTGAAGTAAACTGAGTGCCCCTATTTGAAATGATGAAAACTGGGACACCATGCAAACGAACAATCTTCCGGATATAGATATCTACCAATCACTTTGAAGAATAGGTAGTATACACATGAATAAAGTGCGCGGACTTGGTCAGCCGATCCACAATCGCGCAAATAGCATCGAACTTCTTCAAAGTCTGTGAGAGCCCAACTACCAAGTCCATGGTGATCCGCTCTCACTTCCATTTTGGAATATCCATCTGCTGGAGCAAGCTACATGGTATCTGATGCTCATATTTCACCTGCTGACAATTGAGATACCGAGCTACAAATCCCACAATGTCCTTCATCATTCTCCTCCACCAGTCTCAGATCCTGATACATCTTCGCAGCACCCAGATGAATAGAATACCGCGAGCTATGGGCCTCCTCTAGAATCAACTCCCGAAGCCCATCCATATTGGGCACACATATCTGGCCCTACATCCTCAATACTCCATCATCACCAATAGTCACATCTCTAGCATCATCGTGCTGAACTCTGTCCTTTAGGACAAGCAAATAAGGATCATCATACTGGCGCTCTCTGATGCGATCAAATAAGGAAGACCGAGAAATCACACGAGCTAATACCCAATTGGGATCCAAAATATCCAACCCCACAAACCGATTGGCCAAGGCCTGAACATCAACTGCAAGAGGTCTCTCCCCAACAGGAATATACGCCAAACTCTCCATACTCACCACCTTCCTACTCAAGGTATCGACCACCACCATTGGCCCTTCCCAGATGGTACACGATAGTAATATCATAATCCTTTAGCAGCTCCAACCATCTCCGTTGTCTCAAATTGAGATCCTTCTATTTGAACAAGTGCTGGAGGCTACGATGATCAGTAAACACCTCACAAGACACACCATACAAATAATGCCTCCAGATCTTTAATGCGTGAACAATGGAAGCCAACTCTAGATCGTGAATAGGGTAGTTCTTCTCATAGGGCTTCAAGTGACGAGAAGCATAAGCAATAACCAACAACATATACCCAATACTAACTCTCGAAGCACTATAATTCACTATATATGAACCTGAAGCTGATGACAAAACCAATACTGGAGCTGTGGTCAAGGCAGTCTTGAGCTTCTAAAAGCTCTTCTCACACGCATCCGACCACCTGAATGGAGCACCTTTTTGAGTCAACTTGGTCAAGAGTGATGCTATAGGTGAAAATCCCTAAAAAAACCGACGGAAATAACCCGCCAAACCAAGAAAACTACGAATCTCTATGGCTGCGGACGGTCTGGGCAAACTCTGAACCGCCTCTATCTTCTTTGGATCAACCTGAATACCCTCGCTGGACACCACATGTCCTAAGAAAGCCACTGAACTGAGCCAAAACTCACACTTGGAGAACTTTTCATAAAGCTTCTCCTCCCTCAATATTTGCAACACAACTCTCAAATGCTTCACGTGCTCCTCCTGACTACACGAGTATACTATAATATCATCAATGAAAACAATTATGAACGAGTCGAGATAAGGCCGAAACACGCTATTCATCAAATGCATGAACGCTGCTGGGGCATTGGTCAGCCTAAAAGACATTACAAGGAACTCATAATAACCATATCAGGTCCTAAAAGCTGTCTTAAGAATATATGAGTCGATCCTCAACTGGTGATAACCTGAATGGAGATTAATCTTGGAGAACACTCTCGCTGCCTGAAACTGGTCAAACAAATCATCGATACGAGGCAAATGATACTTGTTCTTGATTGTTACTTTGTTCAACTGCATGTAATCAATGCACATCCTCATCGTTCCATCCTTCTTTTTTACAAATAGAATAGGCGCACCCCAAGGCGATACACTAGGCTGAATAAACCCCTTATCAAGGAGTTCTTGAAGCTGCTCCTTCAACTCTTTCAACTCCGCAGGTGCCATACGATACAGTGGAATAGAAATGGGCTGAGTGCCCGGCACCAGATCAATACCAAAATTAATATCCCTATCCGGTGGCATACCCGGCAGGTCTACTGGAAAAACATTGGGAAAATCCCTCACAACAGGAACAGAATCAATACTAGGAGTCTTTGCACCGACATCCTTCACAAAGGCTAAGTATGAAAGACAATCCTTCCCAACCATCCACTGGACCTTCAGAAATGAAATCACCTTACTGGGGACAAAATCAGTCGAACCTCGCCACTCAATCCGTGGTACACCCGACATAGCCAACGTCACTATCTTTGCATGACAGTCCAATATAGCACGACACAGAGATAGCCAATCCATTCCCAATATCACATCAAAGTCCACCATACACAACAACAATAGGTCCACTCGGGTCTACAGACCCCCAATAGTCACCACACACGACCGGTATACACGGTCCATAACTATAGTATCACCCACCGTAGTAGATACACGAACAGATGAAACAAGAGACTCACGGGGCGTATCCAAATAACGATCAAAATATTATGACACATATAAAAAAGTGGAACCGGGATCAAATAACACAGAGGCATCGCTGTGGCAGATTGAGACAATACTTGTAATCACAGTATCTGAAGCAATAACATCTTGTCTAGTTGGGAGTGCATAGAAACGGGCCTGACCACCACCTGATCGACCTCCCCCTCTGGGGAGACCCCTAGCTGACTGACCTCCACCTCTAGTTGCCTGAATGGGTGGTGAAGTAACTGAAGCTGAAGTCGAGGGCTGACACCTCTGCTGAGATGGACCCTAATGAAGACGAGGATACTGCCTCCTCATATACCCAAACTCTCCACACTCGTAACAACTCCCCGATGCTAGAGATGGGGACTAAAGGGAACCCCTAGCACTGGGATAACTGGCAAATGCACCTGGCATAGAAGAGCCCTGAACTAATAAAGCACCGGACGAACTCTGGGCTGGAAGGGCACTGTGTGATGAATGACACTGATGAGAACTATGAGAACCATGACCTGATGATGCCCCATGATAACCTGGGTGAGCTGATTGAGCATGCCTGAATGGACGACCTCTGACGTGCTGAAACTGACCCCTCGAAGGAGTACTACCAAAGCTACCAGATCCCTGATGCCTCTTGGCCTCCCTCTCATCTCGCTCTTGGCGGCGAACTGACTCAATCTCGTAGGTGATGTCAATAACCTCTTCAAAAGTATCACCTGACACCCTCTCCCTAATCATGAGTATCCGAATTTGATATGTGAGGCCATCAACAAACCTCCTGGTCCTCTATCGATCTATGGGAACTAACCAGACTGCATGACGAGCTAACTCAGAGAACCACGTCTCATACTGTGTCACATTCATATCTCCCTGATGCCACTGCTCGAACTGCCTGTGCAGCTTCTCTCTGCGAGACTATGACACATACTTCTCCAGAAAGAGAACGGAGAACTGCTGCCAGGTAAGGGGCGCTGCACCAACAGGCCTACGCCTCTCATAAGCCTCCCACCAAGTAAAGGTAGCTCCAGAAAACTGAAAATTAGTAAATGCTACACCACTGGTATCCAGAATACCCGCTGTACGAAGAATCCTCTAACACTTGTCCATGAAACCCTGGGCATCCTCGCCCTCAATACCACTAAAAGTCGGAGGCTAAAGTCTACCAAACCTCTCCAATTGATGCTGCTCGTCGTCAGACATAACTGGTACCACATACTCCTGAGCTGGTGCAACCGGCTGGGCTGGAGGTTCCCCCGGTGTCTGAAGTCCCTGCACAACCTGTTTAGGCGTGCGAGCAACAGGAATCTGAGTACCTCTCCCGGCCTGAGAAATAGCTGCGGCTGTAGTAACTGAGACCACCTAAGCTAGGACAGTGCATACTGATAGAATCTGAGCTAAAGTCTCTTGAAGGCCTGGAATCACAATAGGCACAACCGGTGCTGCTGGAGCGTCCACAATTGGGACCTGATCCTGAACAAGGGGTGGCTAGTGGATCTACAGGTGCTGCCCTAGCTGCTGTGCGGGATACACCCCTGCCCCTACCATGGCCTCGACCGCGTCCTCAGCCTCTAGTAGCCCAAACTGGTAGTACTGTGGTCGTACATCCTGACCGGTAGCACGTGTCCTCATCATCTGTAAAAGAATAGAATAACAGAAGTTTAGTACTAGAATCAACAGATTCACACGACAGGAATTCAAGAATGAGAAGTTTTCCTAAAGGTTCTGCAGCCTCCCGAGGATAAATACAGACGTCTCCGTACCGATCCGCGAGACTCTACTAAACCGGCTCATGACTTGCGAGACCTATGTAACCTAGGCTCTGATACCAACTTGTCACGACCCCAAATACCCTAGTCGTGATGGCGCCTATCACAGTACTAGGCAAGCCAACCCAACAAGTAACCATATTGAATTCTTTTTATAAAGCAATTTTCTTAAACTGATTAAGTCTCGAATTATCATATGAAATATATAAATCAACTGAAATGTGCGGAAAACAGTACATAAATATACCAACACAACCTAACAATCCGGTGTCACAAGTTAAGAGCCTCTAAATACAACCCAATCTGGCTGACTAATACATCATAAGTCTATATATGCATAATACTAAGATAGGAAGGAGGAAAGCAAGGCTGCAAACGCCATGCAGCTACCTTGCAGTCTTCGGTAAACTCTGAGAGTGCTGGGGATCCTCACTCTACTGCTCGGGCACATAAATCTGCACACAAGGTGTAGGGAGTAACGTGAGTACGCCAATTCAGTAAGTAAGTAACTAAAGTAAATAAGGTCTGAGTGCAGTGACGAGCAGTAAAAACCATATAACAAGTCTCAACAGAAATTTAAAGTAAAAAATCTGCAATTAAAAACTAGCCATCTCGTAAAAACTTCAGTTTCAATTAAAAATACTCGGAAATCATTTATTTAGCAGTTTTCAACAGAGGCTCAATATAAAATGAAGAGTGAAAGCAACAAAATATCATAAACGGTCCCTTCGAGCAAGGTATCACTCATAAATATAGCCTCTTGGGCAAGCCTCTCACTCACTCATGACCCAGCTCTCGTCAATAGTACTCACACTCAGCACTTCAGCTCAATAATATCTCATAATAGTAATAATCATAATAACCGTTGCGGTGTGTAGCCCGATCCATAGTTTATAGTCGACTATGCTCACTGGGGGTGTACAGACTCCGGAGGGGCTCCTACAGCTCAAGCTTCATATCGCTGCGGCGCGCAACCCGATCCAATATATATCGCCGCAGTGTGCAACCCGCTCCATATAAGTATTGCTGTGGCGTGCAGCCCGACCCATAATATATATAATATTGTTGCGGCGTGCAGCCTGACCCATGATATATATACAATCCTCACCATTAGGTCCTCAACCTCTCTCAGTCATTAACCTCACAGCCACTCGGGCATATCATTGGAAATCAGGGAGCTCAGCCCAAACAGTTTTCACATATTAATAAGTAGAGTGATAAAACCGAATTTAAATAATAAACAGGTAAAACATGACTGAGGATATGCTTTCAAAATAAATAGAGTGAGGAAAATAGTAAAAATACCCCTAATGGTCTAAACAGGTCGGCACAGGGCCCCAAACATGGCATACAACCCAAAATATAGTATAAATCTCTAAAATACGGGATATCATACGATTTCAAATCAAATACGCGGCTTAATAGTCTCTACGGGGCGGACCAAGTCACAATCCCTACCGGTACACGCCCAAAAGCTCGTCACCTAGCATGTACGTCACCTCATTTATCAAAACATTATGAAATACCGAGGTTTCATACCCTCAAGTCCAGATTTACAATAGTTACTTACCTCAAACCGGATGAAATACTACTCCGCGATGCCTTTGCCTCTCGCCTCAGCCTCAACTCGCGCCGAATCTACCCAAAATCAGAATCATACATTAGAATATGCTAAGGGAACGAAGCCCATGCAAAAATAATTAAATTATACCAAAAATCTCGAAATTGGTCCAACCCGACCCATGGGACCACATCTTGAAATTCGATAAAAGGCACATTATTGGAATCCTTATCCTCCCACGAGTTCATACATACTAAGAATGTCAAAATCCGACCACGAATGACCCCTCAAATCACTAGATTAAGGTCTCAATTTTCAAGCCCTAACTCCCCAATTTTAGGCTTCAAATCCCCCAAATTTCATGTTTAATTAAGTAGGAATCACAATAGGACCGAGTATTAAGTCCATAATTTTTACCTCCAAGAAGTTCTCTTTGATTCCCTCCTCAATTTCCCTCAAGAAGCTCCAAAACCGAGTAAAACAATGGTGAACTTAGGCCAAAAATCGCGAAAATGGCCTTTTAAACATTCTGCCCAGCGATTTGAAATCCTTATTCGTGAATGTGGTCAAAGCCTTGCATTCGTGAAGCACAAAAATATCATTGACCAAAATTCCTTTTGCGCAAATGCGACGACCCTCGCGAATGTGATGCCTCAGCAAATCAAACCTTCGCGAACACGACATCACCATCGCGAACGCGTTGAACACAGACCCAGCCCTTTGCGAATGCGGGACCCTCATCATGAACGCAAAGGCCAAAACTCCTGCCTCACATCCTAACCCTTCGCAAACATGAGGGTCCTCTCGCGAACGCGAAGGCCAAATACCTACAACACCAACATCAGTTTTTCTGCAACTTTTTCCAACATGAAATGATACATTCAACCACCTGAAACTCACCAGAGGCCCTCGGGACCTCAACCAAACATGTCAACATATCCCATTACCTCATTAAAACTTGTTCCAACCTTTAGAACGCTCAAAACAACACCAAAACACCAAATTTACATCGCATTCAAGCCTAAGAATTCCAAAAACTTCCAAATTCCGCTTTCGATAAAATACCTATCAAACCTCGTCCGAATGACTTGAAATTTTGCAAACACGTTACAAATAACACAATGGACCTACTCTAATTTTCGGAATTCCATTACGACCCCTATATCAAAATTTCACTTATCAATCGGAAAATGCCAAAATTCCAATTTCGCCAATTCAAGCCTAAATCTATTCCGGACCTCCAAAACGCATTCTAATCATGCTCCTAAGTCCCAAATCACCTCCCGAAGCTATCCGCACCATCGGAATTCACATCCGAGCCTTCTTTCACATAAGTCAACATCCAATTGACTTTTCTAACTTAAGCTTACTAAAAAAAGACTAAGTATCTCAAACCTTACCAAAACCTCTTCGAACCCAAACCAACCAACCCAGTAACACATAATACAATTGAACAAGGCAATAAGAAGAAAGAATGGGGGAAATAGATCGGTAACTCATGAAACGACCGGCCGATTCGTTATAGAACTCCGCTGCTACCAATTTCCAAATCTACACAAGAAGTGCAGAAGTTTAGTATGAGTATAACCAACCCCGACGAGGCTAAGACAAGACACCTACTATAAACTTGTACAATTATATATCAAGAAGTAACAAAATAATAGATAAAGAATCAAATTAACAATGAGATAGGAACATGTAAAAGGGAAAACAAAGAAAATAATAAGTAAAGAATCACCAAGTAAACCTCTTTCCAAAGTAAATAACGAAACAACCAAGTCAAGTTCACATTCCAAGTATCAAGGTAAATTGCAATGAAATCAACAAATTTGCATGGCATCACCCTTCGTGCTTTTACTCTCATTCTCACATGATAATAATAAAGCAAGTGCACGATATCACCTTTCGTGCTTTTATTCTCATTCTCACATAATAATATAAAAGCAATTGCATGGCATCATCCTTCGTGCTTTATCTCACGTTCACTCAAGCAATAATATCAATATGTAAATAAGTCACGAAAACACCCTACATGCTCTTCACTCCTCCTCACCAACAAATTACAACAACACAATACCAAGCAAGTTGGGAATCAAATTAAACTTCAACAATAGTATTTGAACACAACTCGTCATATGAGAATCTTTCAACAATTAATGCCAACAAACAATAACCAAATTCCACGATCTCAACACCTAATATCAATCTCAATATAAGAAGTAATATTAAAGTAAGTAATCAAAGAATTAAACAATCTATCTAAAGCATGAATGACATAATACACAAATAACATGGTAAAAGTAAGGCTAATTCTATCCGCTGTGATGACCCGGCCGGTCATCTTAAGAATTTACGCCCTGATCCCCTATTAACTGCTTTCCCTATGTTTATTTCTGCTAGTTTGATTTGCCGGGAGGTTCGGTTTTGAGTTTCGGAGAGTTTTGGGACACTTAGTCCCTAAATGAGAGCTTAAGTTTGGGAAATTTGACCGTAGTCGGAGAAGTGTGAAGATGGCTTCAGAATGAAATTTCGATGGTTCCGTTAGCTCCGTTGGGTGATTTCGGGTTTGGGAGCATGTTCGGATTATGTTTTGGAGGTCCGTAGCTAATTTAGGCTGGAAATGCCGAAAGTTGAATTTTTGAAGTTTTCGATTCGATAGTGAGATTTTGATCCGAGGGTCAGAATAGAATTCCGAAAGTTAAATTAGCTCCGTAGTGTTAAATGTGACATGTGTGCAAAATTTTAGGTCATTCAGACAAGGTTTGATATACTTTTTGATCAAAAGCGTATTTTGAAGTTCTTAGGCTTGAATACGATGCTAATTGGTTGATTTGATGTTGTTTGAGGTGTTTGGAAGATTTGGATGGTGGTGTAGGACTGGTTGGTATATTTTGTTGAGGTCTCCGGGGCTTCGGGTGAGTTTCGGGTGCTTCACGGAAGTGGTGTTGGGCTTACGAAGAACTGGAATTTGCTGAACCTGTCATAACCGCACCTGTGTATGTGGGACCGCAAGTATGGTGCCGTAGAAACGACTATGTGGCTGCAGAAGCGGGTTTGGCCCAAAGCTCCAGAATCCGCAGGTGCAGCTGGGTTTTCGCAAATGTGGTGCCGCAGATGCGGCCAAGCGACCGCACATGCGGACCCAGCCCGTTAAGTGATTTTTCACACCTACGAGGCATTCTTCCGAGGTGCGCTCCTTTGATTGTAGATGCGGTAATTGCTGGGCAGAAATATAAAATTTCGAGGGTTTGGTTCAAAACTTGAAAAAATCAAATTGAAGCTCGGGAGAGGGCAATTTTCTGAGGAAATTGAAGAGGAAATCATTGGGTAGCAATTCTTTAGCCCTTTCTAGTTATATCCCATCAATTTATAGTTAGTTTTATCATTTAATTTCGGATTGGAGATGAAAATTGTGGAAAAGTTCTTAGACGTAGAATTCGAATTTTGATTGGGAATTTAACCTTGGATTTGGATAATTTTGGTATGCATGAACTCGTGAGAGTATGAGGATTCTGAAAATATAAATTTTACTCGATTCCAAGATGTGGTCCCAAGGGGCATTTTGGTTATTTTACCTAATTTTACGTATTAGCTTAGAATTTCTTTGTAGAATCAGTTATTTGAAGTCCTATTTACATTATGAAATTGAATTGAATAGATTTTGACCATTTGGAGTCAAGTACTCATGGCAAGAGCGTGGTTTCAGATTGATTTGAGCTGGTTCGAGGTAAGTGGCTTGCCTAACCTTATGTGGGGGACATTCCCCTTAGGATTCGGTGTTGTGGTAATTGAAATGCCTTATACGTGAGGTGACGAGTGCGTACTTGTGCTAATTGTTAAAAAACCTGTTTTCACTAAAGTAACTTTAATTGTTTTTTTCCTTTCCTGCTTACTCTACTTGGAATGTTAGCCTGCTGTTAGATTAGAAAAGCATTTTTAATTGACTTAATTGCTTTATTGCTTAACTGCCTTAATTGTATTATATGAAGTATGTTAGGTTAGAATTACCTGTTTTATTTGGTACAAAATTGAGCTTAATTGAGTATTCTTTGTGTTGTTGTTGTTGTTGTTGTTGTTGTTGTTGTTGTTGTTGTTGTTGTTGTTGTTGTTGTTGTTGTTGTTGTTGTTGTTGTTGTTGTTGTTGTTGTTGTTGTTGTTGTTGTTGTTGTTGTTGTTGTTGTTGTGTGTTTTTACTTTGGGACTACGGGACGACATCTCGGGAGATCCCTTGTATGTATTTATGACTTGAGATGAGGTGCGGGATATCGAGAGATCCCTAGCACGTATACTGAGGATACTAAGAGATCCCAGAGATACCAGGAGATCCCTAGCATATATTGAGGATACCAAGTGATCCTCGGGATACCAGGAGATCCCTAGCATATATTGAGGATACCAAGAGATCGCTAGCATACATTGAGGATACCGAGAGATCCTCGGGATACTAAGAGATCCCTGACACATATTGAGGGTACTAAGAGATCCTCGGGATACTGAGAGATCCCTGGTCATTTACTTTGTGAAAAGTGGTATTCCTTGTGATTGTTTCTGTCTCTGTTTCAGTTGTAGTTATCTTTATTATCCTGTATTAGTTCTTATTGTGATCTTTCCGCTGTACTACTTTATCTTATACTGTCACACCGTATATTTTATTTAATCTCAGTAGGGCCCTGACCTTCCTCATCACTACCCGACCGAGGTTAGGCTTGGCACTTATTGAGTACCGCTGTGGTGTACTCATGCCCTTTCTGTGCATGTTTTTCATGTGTATATCCAGTTACCTCCACGTATACTTATCGCACTTAAGATGAGGCATTTGTAGAGACTCCGAGGTATATCTGCCGCGTCCGCAGACCAAAGAGTCCCTTTCTACTCTCCCTTTTAAGATTTAGCCCTTCTGTACTTTTCTTTCTTTGTTAGATATTCGGGAGTTTGATGTTGTAGATTTTTAAAGGCTTGTGATCATGAGATTCCGGGTTTTGGAAAATGTATTTAGCTTTCGAGAGTTATTATTGTGTAAGCCAAGCGACACTTTAAGTTACCGTTTTATTTTACTACTTCAGTTTTAAATTATTTCTTTCGCAACTTGGTTTATTTTTCGACATTGTTAGGCTTACCTAGTTGTAGATACTAGGTGCCATCATGATGGTTCATGGAGGGCGAACCGGAGTCGTGACAAGTTGGTATCAGAGCTCTAGGTTCATAGGAGTTATGAATCACAAGACGGTTTATTAGAGTCTCGTTGATCAGTACAGAGACGTCTGTAAATATCTACGAGAGGCTATGTAACTGTTAGGCTTCCACTTTATTTGATTTCCTTGTCGTGCGAGATTTGATGTCAAAATTCTAAACTTCTATCTTCTATTCTCTCACAGATGGTGAGGACACACGCTACCCGAGATGATCAGGCACCCGCGCCCCCTACTACAGCCATTAGAGGCCGAGGCCAGGGTCGAGGTAGAGGCCGAGGATGCGCATGTGGTGCAGCCAAAGTACCTGCGCGAGCTGCCACCGAGGTACCACTATCAGTTCCAGCCAGAGTCTAGGCACCTGATACGCCTACTGCTACTACAACTCCAACACTTCAGGAGACTCTAGCATAGTTCATGAGTATGTACACCACTTTGGCTCAAGCAAGGTTGCTTCCCCTTGCTGCAGTTACATCTCAGGCTGGAGAAGGAGCACAGACTCCCGCCGCCCGCACTCCTAAGTAGTGAGTGCATGTTGAGCACGTCCTTGAGATTATTCCTGTACAACCTGCAGTCCAAGATTAGCCCGAGGATAAAGCAGCAGTTTCCGAGGATGAGCAGTTGAGGCTTGAGAGGTTCAAGAAGTACAAGCCTCCTGTATTCAGTAGTCTAGCATCAGATGATGCTCTGGGATTTCTAGATGAGTGTTACCGCATTCTCCGTACCATGGGTATATCAGGGTCGAGCGGGGTTTCCTTCACTACTTTCCAGCTTCGAGGAGCCGCCTATGAGTGGTGGCACACCTATGAGTTAGACAGTCCGGATGAGGCTGCTTCACTGACTTGGACTCAGTTTTCAGATCTGTTCCTGAGAGAGTATATTCCTCAGAGCCTTAGGGACTCATGGCACACAATGTTTTAGCATTTGCACCAGGGTGCTATGACTGTCTCAGAGTATGCTGTCCATTATGCTAGTTTGGCTAGACATGCACCAACCTTGGTTTCTACTATTCGTGAGAGAGTTCACCGATTTATTAAGGGCCTTATTCCCAACATCAGGTCTAGCATAGCTCGTGAGTTGGAGATGGATATATCTTATTAGCAGGTGGTGAGCATTGCTAGGAGGATTGAGGGTATACATGCTAGGGAGAGAGAGAAGAAGGAGGCCAAGAGGTCTCGAGAGTCGGGCCACTATTCTGGTGCCCGTGCCCAGCTGCAGGTCATCATGATAGGGGTTATATGATTTGCCCTGTTCATTCAGCTCTTCTAGCAGCCAGTGGTATTCCAGCTCCTCCTAGGCCTCAGGAGCCTTATTATGCACCTCCGGTATAGGGTGCTTTCAGAGGTCAGTCCAGCAGACCTGGCTCGAGCCAGTCACAAGCACCACTTCCTCCCAGAGCTTGTTTACAGTGTGGTGACACACACCATGTGGTGAGGGATTTCCCTAGACTTGGGAGGAGTGTGCCTCCATAGACTTCTGAGCCACATCATGCCCCGCAGAGTTCTCAGGCTATGGCTACAGCTCCAGTTGCTACCCCACCTACTCAAACAACTAGAGGTGAAGGTCGGGGAGGTAGAGATCGCCCTAGAGGGGGAGGACATGCCCGATACTATGCCCTTCTTGCCCGTACCAAGGCTATTGCCTCCGATTCTTTCATTATAGGTATTATACTGGTTTGTCACAGAGATGCATCGGTTCTATTCGATCCAGGCTCCACTTACTCTTATGTGTCTTCTTATTTTGCTCTGCATTTGGATGTACCTCGGGATTCTTTGAGTTCCCCTATTTATGTTTCTATTCTTGTGGGAGATTCTCTTGTTGTGGACCGTATTTATCGGTCGTCTTTGGTTGCTCTTACTGGTTTTGAGACCCGAGCAGATTTATTATTGCTTAGCATGGTATATTTCGATATTATCTTGGGCATGGACTGGTTGTTGCCCTATTATGGTATTTTTGATTGTCACGCCAAAACCGTGACGCTGGCTATGCCAGGTGTACCGCATGTCGAGTGGAGGGGTACTTTACATCACACTCCCAGTAGAGTTATTTCTTTCCTTAAAGCTCAGCGAATGGTTGAGAAGGGGTGTGACGCGTATCTAGCTTATGTGAGAGATTTCAGTATTGATACCCCTTCAGTTGATTGAGTCCCAGTAGTACAGGATTTTCCCGATGTGTTTCCAGTTGATCTTTCGGGCATGCCGCCTGATAGAGATATTGATTTTGGCATTAATCTATTGCCGGGAACTCAGCCCATTTCTATTCCTCCGTATCGTATGGCTCCTCCTGAGTTGAAGGAGTTGAAGGATCAATTACAGGAATTGCTTGATAAGGGTTTTACTCTGCCCAGTGTATCACCTTGGGGTGCTCCTGTCTTGTTTGTGAAGAAAAATGATGGTTCTATGCGTATGTGTATTGATTATTGCCAGTTTAACAAAGTTACAGTGAAGAACCGTTATCCTTTGCCTCGTATTGATGATCTGTTTGACCAGCTTCAGGGCGCACGGGTGTTTTCTAAGATTGACTTGCACTCAAGTTACCATGAATTGAAGATCCGGGAGCTAGATATCCCGAAGACTGCTTTTAGGACTCGGTATAGTCATTACGAGTTCCTTGTTATGTCATTTGGGCTGACCAATGCCCCAACAGACTTTATGCATTTGATGCACAGTGTGTTCCGACCATATCTTGACTCGTTCATCATTATCTTTATTGATGATATTCTAGTGTATTCCCGGAGTCAGGAAGATCATGAGCAACACCTGAGGACAGTGCTTCGGACCTTGAGAGAAAAGAAGTTATATGCTAAGTTCTCGGAATGTGAGTTTTCGTTGAATTCCGTGGCATTCTTAGGCAACATGGTGTCGAGTAAGGGTATTCAGGTGGATTCGAAGAAAGTAGAGGCCGTGCAGAGTTGGCCCAGACCATCCTCAGATACAGATATCCATAATTTTCTTGGCTTGGCGGGTTATTACCGTCATTTTATTGAGGGGTTTTCATCAATTGTAGCCCCTATGACCAGGTTGACTCAGAAGGGTGCTCCGTTCCAGTGGATGGAAGAGTGTGAGGCGAGCTTTCAGAAGCTCAAGACAGCTTTGACTACAACCCCAGTTTTGATATTGCCTACTGGTTCGGGGTCTTATACGGTCTATTGTGATGCCTCGAGGATTGGCCTTGGAGCGGTTTTGATGCAGGACGGTAGGGTGATTGCCTACATGTCCAGACAGTTGAAGGTTCACGAGAAGAATTATCCGTTCACGACCATGAGTTAGCTGCCATTGTTCACGCCCTGACGATCTGGCGTTATTATTTGTATGGGGTTCCTTGTGAGATTTACACTGATCATCGGATCTTACAACACCTATTCAAGCAAAAGGATCTAAATTTGCACCAGAGGAGATGGTTAGAGTTGCTGAAGGACTATGATATCACTATTTTGTATCACCCGGGCAAGGGCAATGTGATGGCCTGATGCCTTGCGTCACCGGGAAGAGAGTTTGGGGAGTTTGGCTTATATACCAGCATCAGAGAGGCCTATGGCGATGGATGTTCATGCCTTAACCAGCCAGTTTGTGAGATTGGATCTTTCGGAGCCTAGTCGGGTTCTAGCTTGTGTGGTTTCTCGGTCTTCCTTATTTGATCATATCAGGGAGCGTCAGTATGATGACCCTCATTTGCTTGTCCTCAATGACAAGGTCCAGCATGGTAATGCCAGAGATGTGACCATCGGTGATGGTGAGGTATTGAGGATGCAGGGTCGGATTTTTGTACCCAATGTTGATGGGCTTCGGGAGTTGATTCTAGAGGAGGCCCATAGTTCGCGGTATTCCATTCATTCGGGTGACGTGAAGATGTATCAAAATTTGAAACAGCACTACTGGTGGAGGCAGATGAAGAAAGATATAGTTGGATTTGTAGCTTGGTGCCTCAACTGTCAGCAGGTGAAGTATGAGCACCAGAGACTGGGCGGATCAGTTCTTGCCATTGGCGGAGTTTGCCTACAACAACAACTACCAGTCCAGCATTCAGATGGCACCGTATGAGGCTTTATATGGTAGGTGTCACACCTCCTTTTTCCGCACCCGAGGGGGCGCAGGGGGAGTTTTTTCCAATTAAAGGACAATCGAGACGGGATTGGTTTAATTATTTCAGAGTCGCCACTTGGGAGATTTAGGGTGTCCCAAGTCACCAAATTTAATTCCGAATCAAGGAAAAGAATGACTCTATATTACAGTCTGCGTACCAAAAATCCGGATAAGGAATTCTGTTAACCCGGGAGAAGGTGTTAGGCATTCCCGAGTTCCGTGGTTCTAGCACGGTCGCTCAACTGTTATATTCGGCTTGATTATCTGATTTTATACAAGTATGAACTTATGTGCAAATTTTAACTTTTAACCGCTTTTATTATTATTTTTACAAGAATGTGAACATCGCTTAAAACACGCCTTTGGATTGCGTCACATGAAATGCACCCACAATCCGGAACGCATTTTATTTGATGTTTTGAGATTTGGATTTGGGTCACATGAAATGCACACCCAAGTTTAAGAAAATAGATTATTAAACACGCTCTTAAAGAGACTATCGTGTTATTATTTTGGGAAGGCCGTGAAATTCGCTAAACGGCCCGTCCCGGAATCTAAGTATTTAAGACATATATTTTGTGAGGGCTTCGCAATCCGTACATTTTTATTTGGCGAAGCTAGTCTCGTTATTTATTTATTTATTTGAGGGAAAACTTAAAGCAACTACAATTTTCTATCAATGAAATCATCCGAGGTTAAACAAAAAACAACGATTCTAACAGGTAATAATATCCAGGGTAAAAATGAAAAAATAGAATAACCTCGTTCATATGCTCACATTTACTTTAAGCATGCAGTAACTAAACATAGAATAAACATTTTTAACACAACAACAAAAATTGCATTGTTGACATTCATATATATCGAATATTCTCATTTATTGCCTTGAACCATAATATGCAAAAATGAATGAAATGAAACAAAGGACGAAGAACACCAACCTTCGAACCTCGTCAATCCTAGAACGACAAATAGTGCTTCCTACGGAACCCGAACCGGATTTCACTGAACAAGGCACAACAACGAAAACCCCGGAACAAACTCGACGAACCGGACCACGACTCAGCTTTTGGACTTTTGACTGGAACTCGAATTCAACTCGACCTCACTGACGGACTGTTTGGTCGACGACTGTGGGGTCAACGGGCAGTGTTTGACGTCGGGGGGTGCAGCGATGGAGCTAGGAGGAGAGGTGATGGTCGTGGGCTGTGTGAGATGGTGGAGGGTCACGACTGGAGAAGAATGAAGCAGCGATGGGGGACTTCTTGTGGTCGTTTGAACGCGAGGGAGTGGGTTACGACTGGTTTGGTGGGTTACGCCGGGAAGGTGAGGATGGTGGCGAGGAGGCAGTGAAGGTGACGGGCTGTTTGGGCAGTGGTTTTTGGGTGCAATGACAACGGGGGTCGTCGTGGGTAGTGGTCGACGATACTGGGGCTGCGACGGTGGGTGATAGGGAAGCTTTGGCTGGTTGTGTTGTGACGGAGAGGAAGTGGGTGTTCGGACGAGATGGTGGTGCGAGGAGGACGACGAGTGAAGCAGCGACGGGGACTGCCGGTGGTGACGCGATGGGGAAGGTGACGGGATGGAGATGGAGTTTGGGCTTGACAGTAGGGTTTGGACGTGAGGGAGTGGTCGTTTGGTGATGGGTGATTGGGTGGTTTTTTCCCGATGGATTAGGGTTCCTGCTTCTTCTTTGAGAAGAAGAAGATGAACAGTACTTTCCTTTCCAAAAATCTTTCAAAGTCCTCCCTTCCCAAAATGTTTCATCCGTGTATTTAGCATGGGTTTGCCCAGAAAAATGAGCCCACACGTGGTGGGGTTCAAGGCATATGTACCCCACGCGTGGTGGGGTTCCCCACGTGTCCTGGACACGGTTTATTATGGGCTAGGTCCGAAAATTAGGCCTAAAACCGGGTAGTTTGAACCCGAATATTATTCTTTTGCCCGTACCCGAGAAATAGGAAAACGTTGCTTAACTAGTCCTATGTAAGCAAAATAACTACCAAAAATAAGACTAGTATTCAAACAAAACTATATATTTTTTAAATATTTTTTCAAGATTTAAAATAGCTACAAAATATTAATAAAACTATTTTTGTAATTTTCGTTTTTTAAATATTAAGATAAAATATGAAGTAATGTTTTTTTTTGTATTTTTCAAAGTTAAAATGACTATAGAATATTAATAAAACTATTTTTTGTAATTTTCGTTTTTTAATAAAGACAAAAATATAAAGTAATATTTTTCGTATTTTTCCAAAATTAAAACGACTACAAAACATTAATAGAATTATATTTTTTGTAATTTTTGAATTTATATAAAGTACAAAAATAAAGTACAATTTTTGTATTTTTCAAGTTTATGAGAAATACATAAACTAAAATTTATATATATATTTTTTGAAATTTTCTTTTTGCAACGAAATAAAGTAAAAATAGTTAAAATAGCTATATTAGTCCTAAATTAGATATTTAAGCTTAAGAACGTAAAAATTCCCGGGGAGGGTCAAAAATCACGTGCTTACAGCTGCCCCTCTTTGACTGGAAACACGAAGAGTTTTCCGACAAAGAACGACTAGACGTGTTTTTGACCCGACCATTACTTGGACGGACTACACTTAAGGAAAGGGAGGGAATGTGACCGATCCCTGGTATCTGAGCTGCCTACATATCCTTGGTTATACAGGAATCAGGCCACGTGTAGTTCGGGATGAGAGAGATAGTGAAGTGTACCGAGGTGAAGAGCCGATCGAGGTGCCGTTCCGTTGAGGTTCCGGTCCGCGGTCCTGTCATTACAACAAAAATGAAAACTGAAAAAGACTAACTAAACCTATCAGCTACTAGTTACAAGGATTCCTATCTCTAAGTCTTCTGAAACTTGATCTTGAGTCTTGAATGGTGCTTCATACAGACTTTGGATCTGAACCTTGATACTTGCTAGTTGTAGGCGCTAGTTCCTGAGCAGACCACATTTGTTCTCCACTTCCGTAATTTGGGTTCTTTTTCTTTTTTCTTTTTTTTTTTCTCTTTTTCTTCTTGTTTTTTTTTGTTTTTTGGTGACCAGTTTCTGTTGATCATCCCAGACTGTTGACTTGCATTCTTGGGGCGAGCTTCTTGTTGCTTCTATCTTGGATTGAGTGCTGGGGATTTTTGTTGTAACCTTCTGCTTTCCAGTGGGTCACTGCTTGATCTTGAAAAATGTTTCCCCGTTCTACAAGCGGACTCCTGACTTCTTCTATCTTCGACACGCAACAACCTCCGTTCTACAGGCGGGTCCCTGACAATCAAAACAAACAAAACAAACAAAACAAACAAAATTCCCTAACCCAGTTTGTACTGGGAAGATTTGTGAGTCGTTAGCAAAATCGTAACTCACTTACACTACTGATGCAATGATGAGAGTAAACTAAAGACTAGGCTAGGATGTGCATCTCCTATGAGTAAAACCAAAACTCTTGCTAGCAAATGTGTCTGCTAAAATAAAAACCTCAATGACTCAAACTAGAAAGTGTGTCTTCTATGGTTGAATCGGAATGAGCTAAACTAGGAAGTGCATCTCCTAAGGGTGAAAACTTCAGTGACTAGAACTAGGAAGTGCGTCTCCTATGAATAAAATCTCGATTAGGAAGTGCATCTCCTACGGGTAAACTTAAAAAAAAAAAAAACTGGACTAGGAATTGTGTCTCCTATGGTCGAACTTAAAATGAATCAAACTAGGAAGTGCATCTCCTAGGGGTGAAATCTCAATTCCGGAAGTGCGTCTCCTGAAATAAAATATAATCTAAAAAGCCAAACTCGGGAGTGCGTCCCCTAAAGCAAAAGTATAACCCGAGTGAACCAGACTAGGAAGTGTGTCTCCTAATAATGAAAACTTAATTCAGGAAGTGCGTTTCCTGTGCATGGAATTAAACTTAGGAAGTGCGTCTCCTAGGGGTAAAACTAAACTTTAGGAAGTGCGTCTCCTAATGGTAAAACTGAACTTAGGAAGTGCGTCTCCTACCGGTGAAACTTTTTAGGAAGTGCGTCTCCTACTTGTGAAACTTTTTAAGAAGTGCGTCTCCTACTTGTGAAACTTAGGTTAGGAAGTGCGTCTCCTATTGGTACAATGGACTTAGGAAGTGCGTCTCCTATTGGTGAAACTGAACTTAGGAAGTGCGTCTCCTATTGGTGAACCTATTCTTAGGAAGTGCGTCTCCTAATGGTAAAACTGAACTTAGGAAGTGCGTCTCCTATTGATGAAACTTGCTTAGGAAGTGCGTCTCCTATTGGTGAAACTTGCTTTAGGAAGTGCGTCTCCTATGGTGAAACTGAACTTTAGGAAGTGCGTCTCCTATGGTGAAACATATCTTAGGAAGTGCGTCTCCTATGGGTGAAATGAACTTAGGAAGTGCGTCTCCTATGGTGAAACTGAACTTTAGGAAGTGCGTCTCCTATGGTGAAACTGACTTAGGAAGTGCGTCTCCTATTGATGAAACTTGCTTAGGAAGTGCGTCTCCTATGGTAGAACTAAACTTAGGAAGTGCGTCTCCTATGGGTGAAATGAACTTAGGAAGTGCGTCTCCTATGGTGAAACTGAACTTTAGGAAGTGCGTCTCCTATGGTGAAACTGACTTAGGAAGTGCGTCTCCTATTGATGAAACTTGCTTAGGAAGTGCGTCTCCTATGGTGAAACTGAACTTTAGGAAGTGCGTCTCCTATGGTGAAACATATCTTAGGAAGTGCGTCTCCTATTGGTGAAACTGAACTTAGGAAGTGCGTCTCCTATTGGTGAACCTATTCTTAGGAAGTGCGTCTCCTAATGGTAAAACTGAACTTAGGAAGTGCGTCTCTTATTGGTAGAACTAAACTTAGGAAGTGCGTCTCCTATGGGTGAAATGAACTTAGGAAGTGCGTCTCCTATGGTGAAACTGAACTTTAGGAAGTGCGTCTCCTATGGTGAAACTGACTTAGGAAGTGCGTCTCCTATTGATGAAACTTGCTTAGGAAGTGCGTCTCCTATGGTAGAACTAAACTTAGGAAGTGCGTCTCCTATGGTGAAACTGAACTTTAGGAAGTGCGTCTCCTATGGTGAAACTGACTTAGGAAGTGCGTCTCCTATTGATGAAACTTGCTTAGGAAGTGCGTCTCCTATGGTGAAACTGAACTTTAGGAAGTGCGTCTCCTATGGTGAAACATATCTACTTAGGAAGTGCGTCTCCTATTGGTGAAACTGAACTTAGGAAGTGCGTCTCCTATTGGTGAACCTATTCTTAGGAAGTGCGTCTCCTAATGGTAAAACTGAACTTAGGAAGTGCGTCTCCTATTGGTAGAACTAAACTTAGGAAGTGCGTCTCCTATGGGTGAACTGAACTTAGGAGGAAATGCATCTCCTATGGGTAAAGACGTGGAATGTATGCCTCTGTTATCTGGGCGGGCTCCCAACTTCAATACTTGAAAGTAAAAACATGAATGTATGCCTTTGTTATCTGGGCGGGCTCCCAACTTCAACACTTGAAAGTAAAAACTGAATGTATGCCTCTATTATCTGGGCGGGCTCCCAACTTCAACACTTGAAAGTAAAGACTGAATGTATGCCTCTGTTATCTGGGCGGGCTCCCAACTTCAACACTTAAAATAAAAAGACTGAATGTATGCCTCTGTTATCTGGGCGGGCTCCCAACTTCAACACTTAAAATAAAAAGACTGAATGTATGCCTCTGTTATCTGGGCGGGTTCCCAACTTCAACACTTAAAAGTAAAGACTGAATGTATGCCTCTATTATCTGGGCGGGCTCCCAATTTCAACACTTGAAATAACAAGACTGAAATGTATTCCTCTCGTTGTTCAGGTAGGCGCTTGGGTTCAACAAAATGTATTCCTCTCGTTATACAGGTGGGCGCCTGGTAAGAAACTTAAAGACTGAAAGTATTCCTCTCGTTATACAGGTGGGCGCCTGGTTTCAACAATAACTTTGAAAATAAGATCCTATTTGAGGGCGGATGAACCCGACATATCCTATTTGAGGGCGGACGAACCCGACAGATCCTATTTGAGGGTGGATGAACCCAGCATATCCTGTTTGAGGGCGGATGAACCCGACATATCCTATTTGAGGGCGGATGAACCCGACAGATCCTATTTGAGGGCGGATGAACCCGACATATCCTATTTGAGGGCGGATGAACCCGACAGATCCTATTTGAGGGCGGATGAACCCGACATATCCTATTTGAGGGCGGATGAACCCGACAGATCCTATTTGAGGGCGGATGAACCCGACAGATCCTATTTGAGGGCGGATGAACCCGACATATCCTATTTGAGGGCGGATGAACCCGACATATCCTATTTGAGGGCGGATGAACCCAACATATCCTATTTGAGGGCGGATGAACCCGACAGATCCTATTTGAGGGCGGATGAACCCGACAGATCCTATTTGAGGGCGGATGAACCCGACATATCCTATTTGAGGGCGGATGAACCCGACAGATCCTATTTGAGGGCGGATGAACCCGACAGATCCTATTTGAGGGCGGATGAACCCGACATATCCTATTTGAGGGCGGATGAACCCGACATATCCTATTTGAGGGCGGATGAACCCAACATATCCTATTTGAGGGCGGATGAACCCGACAGATCCTATTTGAGGGCGGATGAACCCGACAGATCCTATTTGAGGGCGGATGAACCCGACAGATCCTATTTGAGGGCGGATGAACCCGACAGATCCTATTTGAGGGCGGATGAACCCAACATATCCTATTACTTGAAAATGTCTTACCTGGAAAACTCGGTGGGGATTATTTACTTACCTGTCGGGGGGTAAAATGTTATCAGCTGGGGGTACCCGACTTCCAGAAAATTTTCTAAATGGAAGGAAAATTTTCTGCCCCAGTTTGATAATATCCCTTGTGGCATGCGTTTCTGCATCAATGCCATTTCCTTTACCTGTTTCAAATCAAACAAAATTTGTTAGTTTAAAACATGGTGGTTGGTTGTGATACTCCTACTGGGAGGGCTTTCCCTTTCTCCTTCCTTGCTCTGCGCTCCACAACTTGTTGGGGATGATATTATTTGGTGGGATAATCCCTTCCCGCTGGGGATATCCCTCTTCTTTTGTGACATAGCTCGGAAACTGGTATTTCCCCGACCTTTTAGTCTAGCATGAATTTCCCAAATATGCTCACTGCTCTCCTTGCTCTGTTCATGGGCCTTGGCCTTTTTATAACCTTGGTTTTGGCAAGGATATCTCTCTTGACGCTCGTCAATCCTTTTGTTAATTCCCTTTGCTGGGGATATCTTTTTTGACACTGGCCTCGCAATTGTTCCTCGCTGACTATACCATTTGGATATACTAGTCAGATCTCATCTTGGAAAGCTGATGGCACATTTTGAAGTCATTTCATACTTGTTCTGACCGGACAGACTCTATTGGGGGAAAATTTTTTATGAAAGGAGAAAGATAACAGAAACAAAATAAAAGACAAAGGAAACGATGACTCTTTTTCAAAAGAAACTATAAATAAAATTTATCAAACGCAGATACCGACTCTAATGGCCATGACATGCGTATGTGGCCTATCCTCTGCCGTCAATCATCTTTCAAGATCTTCAATTGGCGATTCCCCATCTGATTCTCAATCTTATTCGACTTGTAGTGCCCGAAGGGTTTTCACTATCAAGCCTCTCTCATTTTGGTTTTCTTCTCAGCTTTTATCGCCTTATGGTGCCTGTGAAGGTTTTCACCAATAAGACTCTCTCATTTGTATCACTTTCCAACTGGGAATTTGGAGTGTTGCCGGTATGACTCTTTTTGTTGGAGATTAGAGTCCTTTCTGTTGTGGAACAGAATGTTATGTTCGCTGGTAAGAATCTTATTTGTCTGACTTGGCATCTTTTGAAGACTGGTCAGAAGGTCTTTCTTTGGACCGTAATGTGGGTTTTGGATAGGGCTAGAAAGAAAGGGTATAAAAGGCTCAAAAATGCATTAATTTTGGGTTATTAGTTACAACCTTCGGAATTAGATTTATTTACAACAAACGCAACCTTTGCCCCAGTTTCTTGCTTGGGGATATCTTAATTGATTTTTTTTCATTTTTTCAACTATGACCGAGCCGTGAAGCGCCTACGTATCCTCTTTGAGGAATCAGGTCAAACGTAGTTCCCAATTCCTCTTTTCCATTTGACTTTCTTTTTTTTTTGTTACCATTTTCTTTTCTTTTTTTCGTTTTGTTGTTTTCTTTTCTTTCTCTTTTTTTCTTTTGTTTACCTGCCGCGCTTGCGTATTCTATTCGTTGCTACTAATTCCGAACGAGGGGTATGAAAGGAAAATAAATAAGGCTCAAAAGGGGTTAACGAAGGATAAAGTGTTTAGGTAGCAGAACAAAATGCCTTCGTCATTTCAGTCTTCAAAACATGCCAAGTGCAAACAACACAATTTAAATTTGTAGTCTCTTCTGATGGTGCTGGACTTGACAATTATATTCAACATTTGCTTTTTCATTTGTCATTTCTGAAGCACCGTTGGGCGACACTCTCATTATCATGCCAATTTGGCGAATCTTGCTTTTAACGGTTTTCTTTGTGCTTAACTTGCCCCAGTTCCATATCACCCGGGCTCTGAATAATCTCAACCGTCCTTATTTCTTTAAATGTTCTGATCACCTTCTCGGGGTTTTATGATTAACTTTAAAGATTAGGCCCAAAGTGTGTGCGCATGTCATGTCCCTAGAATCGGCTTTGAACAAAATGATAAAAGGACTAACAGAAAGATAACTGGAACTAACAAAAGACCGACTTTGTATTAGACTACCGGCGAAATGGTTTGAAAAAAAACAAAAAAAACAAACCGGAATAAAATCCTAAACAACCTGGACAAAACTTAAACAAACCGCTATGACAAAACGGAAAGATAAGCGGAAAGACATTGACACAAAACAAAATCCGAATTACAATCTTAATAATCCGAACAAGAGAAATGACAACAAAATAAGCCACCAAATGCCTCTTTCTTGCTAACCAAGGAATGGAGCGTCCTCCCACTTTATCAAAACTGGCATCTTAGCCACTGAGCTTTGCATCAGTATTGCGAAGACCATTGCCAGCTTCAACATCATCACCCTCCGTCAACAAGTTCTCGATAGGGTTCGAGTGCTCCATGTCACTGTTATTGATCACAATCCGCCCTTCTTGGATCATTTTCTCTACTTCCTTTCTCCAGCTATGACAGCTCTCAATGTTGTGCCCTACGACATTGGAGTGGTAGGCGCATCGTGCTGCCGGATCAAAGCTCCTTGCAAGCGGATTTATAGTACATGCGGGGAGTGGCTCAATCGAACCAGCATGCCTTAGCCTTTCAAACAGACTGGCATAAGATACCCCGATGAGGGTGAGAGCCTTTCCTCGTTTCAGCAACCTCTTCATTCTTGCATGTTGACAGGGCGGGAAACCTGATCCAGGTGGCTTTTGGTAGGCTTGTGTAGGTGGGTAGGCATTTTGTGGAGCCGGGTATCTGGAAAGTGAAGGAGTGATGGAGCTACTCGGGTAGCTAGGAAAGCTGCCATAAGTGGGTTGGGATGGAGAGTATGGGGGATCTTCCATTATGGTGTTGGGTGCTTGGGAAATGACCGAGCTCAAAAGACTTGGCGGTGGAGGGGGTGGTGCTTTTCCCGTTATCCATGCCTGATACATGTCTGCCACATGCTGTCTCAGCATTCTCACTTCTTCTACCAACCCGCTGTTCCGTTTGATCAATTGTTGTCGGTCATCAGTACCGACCCACTCGGTTCTGCGGTTCTGAGCCATTGTCCTTTGATTTTGCTTTGCAGGGAGGAGTTACCACAACCAACCACTTTCTATATATGGACACATCAAAGGGAAGCCATCACGTTAGTGTTAGGGCATTGGACAGACAATCATATATCAGAGATACAATGTACCTAAGCAGTTAGACAATTGTGCCCCCTGAAAATCTTCCACACTCTCTTTTATTTATTTATTATTATATTTTTTTTTATTTTTTATTTTAGTGGTGGTCGAATCTTATGGAGATTGCCTACGTATCATGTCCCCGCATGAATCAGACCTTGCGTAGTTCGGGCCAATAAAAGATAAACAATAATGAACATTTTTTTCTTTTCACTTTTCATATTAAAACAAACTGGGTTGTTTTAATATTAGCAAACGTGGCCCTTTCCAATTCTCACATGAATTTTGAGGCCGGGGAGGATTATTTTGACACTTTACAAACTTGTCCATTCTTTTACGAAAATAACCTTTCGACAATTGAAAGATACTCTAAGGCTATTTCGGCAAGAACGGTTTACGACGCGGCCGAAGCTGGCTCGGCTTATTATGACAAAATTCAAATGGTATTCACCTGACCGTCGACTCTTTTTTTTTTCAAATTATAATAAAAACTTGGTGTTGCAAAACACGGCCCTTCAGCGTCTCGGGGACGAAGCTTTTTTAAGGCTGTGTGGGTCCATATCTCAAAATGACCCAAAGGTGGCTGTTTATGCCAGGTCAGCCTTCCGGCGTCCCTTTCGGGAACATTCGGCTATTTATGACAAAACAGCATCACCTGACTTATTTATGACTCTTTTTCATCGTTTTTCAAATTAGAAAAGTCAATATTGCAAACACGGCCTTTCAACGTCTCGGGGACGAAGATTTTTAGGCTGTGGGGGTCAACTGGACCAAGTCTTAAAAATGACCCAAAAGTGGCTGTTTATGCAAAGTCAGCCTTCCGGCGTCCCTTTCGGGAACATTCGGCTATGTCTTGATAAAACAGCGTCACCCGACTTCTTTATGAAATTTGACATATATTTTTGCTATTTTTTGTAAAAGGGGAAGTTGGACATCACCCGACTTATTTATGAATAAAAACTTGACATGTTTTTTTTTATTATTTATTATTTGTTTTTGGGTTTTTAGCAAAAAGGGGGTTGGACCCGATGAGGGTTGCCTACGTATCTCACATCCGGTGAGAATCAAACCCGCGTAGTTCGGGCAAATAAACTATTTTTGAGAAAACCCTTTTCCATTTTCTATTTTTTTTTTTAAAAAATATATATTTTTATATAGCAAACAAACAAACTATTATTTTTCATTCGTAACAAACAAACAAATTAAGGAAAACATAAAACATTCCTTCTTTTTTGAGAAGGTGGGGTTGGACCCGATGAGGATTGCCTACGTATCTCACATCCGGTGAGAATCAAACCCGCGTAGTTCGGTCAAATAAGAATAAGTAGGCAAATAATAATAAACAGATGAACTAACTTTTTTTTTTGAATTTTCGTTTAAAAGAACTGCTTAAAAAGAAGAAAGGAAGTATATTTTTTGATTTTTGATTGATTTTCTTTTTAAAAGAAACACTTCTAAGATATATTTTTGAATTTCATTTGCTTTTTTTTTATTCTAAAGAAGAAGAAGAAAATATTTTTTGGAATTTTACCTTTAATAAAAGAAATGCTTCTAAAATGTTTTTTGAATTTTGAATTTTCTAAAGAAGAATCAAAATATTTTCGGATTTTTATTTATCTATTTTATCTTTTTGAATTTTGAACTTTCTTTTGATTTTTTTTTTGGATTATATATATACTTATTTTTGGAACAAATAATAAAATCACATTCAACGCCAGACTCTTTTTATTTTTATTTCTGGCATTTTCATAGGCAAACAAAATAAAATAAAATAAAACATTTTTTTTAAAAAAACAAACTCTTTTTCATTTTCATTTAATGGCAAAACAAACTATTTTCTTTAATATTTTTTTAAAAAAACAGACAGAACAATGATGATTTTTCTTTATTTTTCCTTTGCTTTTAAATATAACAAACTAACAAGACATTTTTTCATTTTCAAAATTTCGGCAGAGTTTCGACTCTACTCGGACTTCTATGCTGTTATTTTCTCCTTTTTCACGATTTTCTTATATGTGGGAAAATGATGACAACATACAAAATCTTTTTGAATTTTCATGCTTTGTTTTTATTTGTATTTTTATTTTTTATATTTATTATTTCTTTCAAAAATGTGGCATGGGAGACATAATGATTTCCAAGACTTCTTGGATTCCGCAAATGCTCCCCATGCGCTTTTCCCAACATATGAAGCGTGGGGGACATATGAGAATTCCAAGACTTCTTGGATTCCACAAATGTTCCCCATGTGCTTTCCCAAAAAGCAAGCGTGGGGGACATAGGGAATTCCAAGGCTTCTTGGATTCCACAAATGTTCCCCATGCTTTGATTAAAATAACATCATGCTGGAAATGACCAAATGACCCATTCGCCCTTGACTGAATATAACATGTAGCACATAGGATGCCATAAGATGGTCTATTATTTTCAGGTTGCTTGTCCTAGACGGACCCAACCCCTGTGTTGAGTCCCCTAAGTCAAATGCACATGATGCAAATAAACGTTCCTACTAGGGATCCGGCATGTGGCTTTGTTATACTAAGTTCATAACCTGGGTATTTGTTCTAGACCTGGCTTACCCAAACGGACAGTTTGAGCCGAAGCGGGGGCAACGTACCGGGAGCACGAAAGTCTGCCCGGCCTAGTTACTTGTCCCAACTCCGTCTTATTTGGTATGACTTTAACAGAAAGGTGGGTCACGCGCACGTGTACACCATAAATTCAGAAGACACAGAAAGAAGGGTTTCGTAGCAGTTTTATATACACAATTCAGATAATATTAAAGCGGTAAAAACATCATTTAGCACATTAAGCATATATCATGTAAAAATGAGATAATAAATAAAGCCAAATAACAACAATTATTCTAAGCTCGAATTCTTAACCATGAACCAGTGGTTCTGAGTCAACTTCCCCAGCAGAGTCGCCAGAGCTGTCACACCTCCTTTTTCCGCACCCGAGGGGGCGCAGGGGGAGTTTTTTCCAATTAAAGGACAATCGAGACGGGATTGGTTTAATTATTTCAGAGTCGCCACTTGGGAGATTTAGGGTGTCCCAAGTCACCAAATTTAATTCCGAATCGAGGAAAAGAATGACTCTATATTACAGTCTGCGTACCAGAAATCCGGATAAGGAATTCTGTTAACCCGGGAGAAGGTGTTAGGCATTCCCGAGTTCCGTGGTTCTAGCACGGTCGCTCAACTGTTATATTCGGCTTGATTATCTGATTTTATACAAGTATGAACTTATGTGCAAATTTTAACTTTTAACCGCTTTTATTATTATTTTTACAAGAATGTGAACATCGCTTAAAACACGCCTTTGGATTGCGTCACATGAAATGCACCCACAATCCGGAACGCATTTTATTTGATGTTTTGAGATTTGGATTTGGGTCACATGAAATGCACACCCAAGTTTAAGAAAATAGATTATTAAACACGCGCTTAAAGAGACTATCGTGTTATTATTTTGGGAAGGCCGTGAAATTTGCTAAACGGCCCGTCCCGGAATCTAAGTATTTAAGACATATATTTTGTGAGGGCTTCGCAATCCGTACATTTTTATTTGGCGAAGCTAGTCTCGTTTTTTATTTATTTATTTGAGGGCAAACTTAAAGCAACTACGATTTTCTACCAATGAAATCATCCGAGGTTAAACAAAAAACAACGATTCTAACAGGTAATAATATCCAGGGTAAAAATGAAAAAATAGAATAACCTCGTTCATATGCTAACATTTACTTTTAGCATGCAGTAACTAAACATAGAATAAACATTTTTAACACAACAACAAAAATTGCATTGTTGACATTCATATATATCGAATATTCTCATTTATTGCCTTGAACCATAATATGCAAAAATGAATGAAATGAAACAAAGGACGAAGAACACCAACCTTCGAACCTCGACAATCCTAGAACGACAAACAGTGCTTCCTACGGAACCCGAACCGGATTTCACTGAACAAGGCACAACAACGAAAACCCCGGAACAAACTCGACGAACCGGACCTCGACTCAGCTTTTGGACTTTGGACTGGAACTCGAATTCAACTCGACCTCACTGACGGACTGTTTGGTCGACGACTGTGGGGTCAACGGGCAGTGTTTGACGTCGGGGGGTGCAGCGATGGAGCTAGGAGGAGAGGTGATGGTCGTGGGCTGTGTGAGACGGTGGAGGGTCACGACTGGAGAAGAATGAAGCAGCGATGGGGGACTGCTTGTGGTCGTTTGAACGCGAGGGAGTGGGTTGCGACTGGTTTGGTGGGTTACGCCGGGAAGGTGAGGACGGTGGCGAGGAGGTAGTGAAGGTGACGGGCTGTTTGGGCAGTGGTTTTGGGGTGCAATGACAACGGGGGTCATCGTGGGTAGTGGTCGACGATACTGGGGCTGCGACGGTGGGTGCTATGGAAGCTTTGGCTGGTGGTGTTGTGACGGAGAGGAAGTGGGTATTCGGACGAGATGGTGGTGCGAGGAGGACGACGAGTGAAGCAGCGACGGGGACTGCCGGTGGTTGTAGGCGACGGGGAAGGTGACGGGATGGAGATGGAGTTTGGGCTTGACAGTAGGGTTTGGACGTGAGGGAGTGGTCGTTTGGTGATGGGTGATTGGGTGGTTTTTTCCCGATGGATTAGGGTTCCTGCTTCTTCTTTGAGAAGAAGAAGATGAACAGTACTTTCTTTTCCAAAAATCTTTCAAAGTCCTCCCTTCCCAAAATGTTTCATCCGTGTATTTAGCATGGGTTTGCCCAGAAAAATGAGCCCACACGTGGTGGGGTTCAAGGCATATGTACCCCACGCGTGGTGGGGTTCCCCACGTGTCCTGGACACGGTTTATTATGGGCTAGGTCCGAAAATTAGGCCTAAAACCGGGTAGTTTGAACCCGAATATTATTCTTTTGCCCGTACCCGAGAAATAGGAAAACGTTGCTTAACTAGTCCTATGTAAGCAAAATAACTACCAAAAATAAGACTAGTATTCAAACAAAACTATATATTTTTTAAATATTTTTTCAAGATTTAAAATAGCTACAAAATATTAATAAAACTATTTTTGTAATTTTCGTTTTTTAAATATTAAGATAAAATATGAAGTAATGTTTTTTTTTGTATTTTTCAAAGTTAAAATGACTATAGAATATTAATAAAACTATTTTTTGTAATTTTCGTTTTTTAATAAAGACAAAAATATAAAGTAATATTTTTCGTATTTTTCCAAAATTAAAATGACTACAAAACATTAATAGAATTATATTTTTTGTAATTTTTGAATTTATATAAAGTACAAAAATAAAGTACAATTTTTGTATTTTTCAAGTTTATGAGAAATACATAAACTAAAATTTATATATATATTTTTTGAAATTTTCTTTTTGCAACGAAATAAAGTAAAAATAGTTAAAATAGCTATATTAGTCCTAAATTAGATATTTAAGCTTAAGAACGTAAAAATTCCCGGGGAGGGTCAAAAATCACGTGCTTACAGTAGGCGGTGTAGATCCCCGATGGGTCAGTTCGATCCGGGTGAGGCTAGATTATTAGGCACAGACTTGGTTCAGGATGCTTTGGAGAAGGTCAAGGTGATTCAGGATAGACTCCGTACAACCCAGTCCAGACAGAAGAGTTACGCAGACCAGAAGGTTCGTGATGTTTCCTATATGGTTGGAGAGCGGGTTCTACTTTGGGTTTCGCCTATGAAGGGAGTTATGAGATTTGGGAAGAAGGGGAGGTTGAGTTCGAGGTTTATTGGCACTTTTGATATATTGAGGCGTGTTGGGGAGGTTGATTATGAGCTTGCCTTACCTCCCAGCTTGGTAGGAGTTCATTCGGTATTTCATGCTTCGATGCTAATTAGTTGATTCGATGTTCTTTGAGATGTTTGGAAGATTTGTATAAGTTTGGATGGTGGTATAGGACTGTTTGGTATATTTGGTTGAGGTCCTAGGGGCCTCGGGTGAGTTTCGGGTGCTTAACGGAAATGTAATTGGACTTAGGATGAATTGGGATTTGCTGAACCTATCATAACCGCACCTGCGTGTGTGGGATCGCAGGTGTGGCGCTGCAGAAGCGGCTATGTGGCCGCAAAAGCGGGTTTGGCCCAAAACTCCAGGATTCGCAGGTGCGATTGGGTTTCCGCAAATGCAGTGCCGCAGATGCGGCCAAGCGACAACATATGTGGACCCAGCCCATTAAGTGATTTTTTACACCTGTGATGCATTCTTCTGCAGGTGCGCGACCACAGGTGCGCTCTCTTGACCGCAGATGCGGTAATCGCTGGGCGGAAATATGAAATTTCGAGGGTTTGGTTCAAAACTTGAAAAAATCAAATTGGAGCTCGGGAGAGGGCGATTTTGGGAGGAAATTGAAGAGAAAATCATTGGGTAATAATTCTTTAACCCTTTCTAGGTATATCCCATCAATATATAGTTAGTTTTATCATTTGATTTCGGATTGGAGATGAAAATTGGGGAAAAGTTGGAAGAAAGTTCTTAGACATAGAATTTGAATTTTGATTGGGAGTTTGACCTTGGATTTGGATAATTTTGGTATGCATGAACTCGTGAGAGTATGAGGATTCTGAAAATATAAATTTTACTCGATTCCGAGACATGGGTCTGAGGGGCGTTTTGGTCATTTTACCTAATTTCGTGTATTAACTTAGATTTTCTTTGTAGAATCAGTTACTTGAAGTGTTATTTACATTATGAAACTGAATTGAATAGATTTGAGCCATTTGGAGTCGAGGTGTTATTTACCTGTTTTACTTGGTATGAAATTGACCTTAATTGAGTATTCTTTGTGTTGTTGTGTGTTTTTACTTTGGGACTACGGGACGAATCCCGGGAGATCCCCTGTACGTATTTATGACTTGAGCTAAGGTGCGGGATATTGTGAGATCCCTAGCATGTATATTGAGGATACCAAAAGATCCTCGGGATACTATGAAATCCTTAGCATATATTGAGGATACCAAGAGATCCCTAACATATATTGAGGATACCAAAAGATCCTCCGGATACCAAGAGATCCCTAGATTATATTGAGGATACCGAGAGATCCTCGGGATACTAAGATATCCCTCGCATATATTGAGGGTACTAAGAGATCCTCAGGATATTGAGAGATCCCCCGTCATTTGCTTTGTGAAAAGTGGTATTCCTTGTGATTTTTTATGTCTCTATTTCAGTTGTAGTTATCTTTATTATCCTGTATTAATTCTTAT
This sequence comes from Nicotiana tabacum, assembly GCF_000715075.1. NCBI lineage: Eukaryota > Viridiplantae > Streptophyta > Magnoliopsida > Solanales > Solanaceae > Nicotiana > Nicotiana tabacum. Next base: position 162,758,453 of record NC_134087.1, read on the forward strand.
CGTTATCTTTCCACTGTACTACTTTATCTTATACTATGACATTGTATATTTTATTTAATCTCAGTAGGGCCCTGACCTTCCTCGTTACTACCCGACCGAGGTTAGGCTTGGCACTTACTGAGTACTGCTATGGTGTACTCATGCCCTTTCTATGCATGTTTTTCATGTGCAGATCTAGGTACCTCCACATAGACTTATCATGCTTGATACGAGGCATTTGTAGAGACTCCGAGGCATGTCTGCCGCGTCCGCAGACCGAAGAGTCCCTTTCTACTATCCCCTTTAAGATTTAGCCCTTTTGTATTTTTCTTTCCTTGTTAGATATTCGGGAGTTAGACGTTGTAGACTTTCAAAGACTTGTGATCATGATATTCTGGGTTTTGGAAAATGTATTTAGCTTTTGAGAGTTATTATTGTGTATGCCAAGCGGCACTTTAAATTACCGTTTTATTTCACTACTTCGGTTTTAAATTATTTCTTCCGCAACTTGGTTTATTTTTTCACATTGTTAGGCTTACCTAGTCGTAGAGACTAGGTGCTGTCACGATGGTTCACGGAGGGCGAAACGGGGTTGTGACATCCACATGCTTATCCCATGGCCAACGAATATACACTCATCACCTTTCATATATGCCACCCCCAACACATAGTTTACATACAAATGGATCCAATTCTTCCTTATTTACCTCAAATCAAGATTAACCAAGACTCTTGCCTCTTTTCGGAACACAATCAACAATCAAACACGACTTTTCTTTAAAACAAGCCTCCAAGCTAATATAATCTAGCCAAATATCGTTCAAACAATTCAAAACAAGCCTTAGAAACTACCCGCAAATAAAAAAGGATCAATCTTTAATATAATTAAAAAAAGTCAATAAAAAGTCACACGTAGTCGAAAACCGAGATTTAGAACAAATTCTGATTATCCATTTATCCCCGAGCCCAGATATGTGATTTGTTTCGAAATCCGACCTCAATTTGAGGTCTACTTCTCAATTTTATAAAAGCCCTAAACTCTAACCAAAACCCCAATTTCTACTTTGAAATTCATAGATTTGATGATGAAATTCATGAAAAATTAATTAAAATTGATTTAAAACAAGTTAAAGTTATTAACCTATAAAGTTAGGAAAATATTGCTCTCTATAAATTGTCTCTATGGAGTCTAGGGTTTAAAAATGAGCCAAGTCATGAAATTTCAACATTTTACCTAGCTGCAGATATGTAATGACCCAACTGATCATTTTGTATATTGTAGCCCAGTTCTCTTATTTACTACTTCTTCTATGTTCATTTGTGGTTATGTGACTTGTCGGGATTGCTGATTTGGTTTTGTGGATGATTCGGAGTGAATTGGGACTCTTAGTCCCAAATTTGGAAGCTTAAGTGAGAAAAGTTGATCGGAGTTCGACTTCTATGTAGAAGACTCCAAAATAGAGTTTTGATGGTTCCTATAGCTTCATTATTTATTTTGGACTTAGGCGTATGTCCGGAATTGGATTTGGAGGTCCGTAGTTTGGTTTGAGGCTTTTTGGCGAATGTTGGAAAGTTGAAGGTTTGGAAGGTTGAGAGGTTTGATCGAGAGTTGACTTTATTGATATCGGGCTTAAATTTTGGTTCTGGAAGTTGGAATAGGTCCGTTGTGTCATTTGGGACTAGTGTGCAAAATTTGAGATCATTCGGAGTTGGTTTGATATAGTTCGACATGAGTTTTAGAAGTTGAAAGTTTATTAGTTTCATTAGGCTTGAATTGGAGTGCGATTCTCGGTTTTGATGTTGTTTGATGTTATTTGAGGTTTTAATTAAGTTCGTATTGTATTTTGGGACTGGTTGGTGTGATTGGTCAGGGTCTCGAGCCTCGGGTGTGTTCTGGATGGGTCTCAGACCATTTTCTTTATTGTTGGAATTGCTGATTCTGTGCTTCTGGTTTCCTCTTTCGCGATTGCGAAGAAAGGGACGGGATGGTGTAGAGTTATTGCTGGCAGTTGAGTCTTTTGTCATCGCGTTCATGAAGAGAAGGACGCACTCGTGAATCCTTGGGATGTTTGTTCAACGAGAACGCGAGTGAGGAGACGCGTTCTCATAAAAGAAGGGAAGGCCAGAGGATTTGCATGCGATTGTTCATCGCGATCGTGTAGCTGTTGAATGTTGGTCATCATGTTCGCGACTGTGGTCTCGCATTTGCGAAGGAGGATTTGGGAAGCTATAGATTTTGTTCTTTGTGATCATGAAGGCTTTTCCGCGATTGCTAAGGGTAATGCCTAGGCAGACTATATAATACTCTATTTTTAGAGTTTGGTTCATTTTGACATAATTTGAGTTATGGAGCTTGGAGTTGGATGATTTTTGAGGGGATTTTCACGATTTGGATTATGATAAGTGTTTTTTCACTCGGATTTGTCCATCATTCATGATTCCATCTTTGTTATTATCATTTAATTGGTGATTTGAATAGGAGAAATTGAGGATTTTAATAAAAACTTTCCTAAAGTATAAAATGGGGATTTGAAGGTCGATTTGAGATCAGAATTAGATAATTTTGGTATGGTTGGACTCATAATCAAATGTGTGTTCGGAGATTATGAATTTTGTCTGGTTCCGAGGTGTTGGCACGGGTTGATTTTTTGATTTTGGTTAAAGACCTTAGCTTTATTATTTGAAATCAATTTTTATGGCTTTTATTGATTATATTAAGTTGATTTGGCTAGATTCGAGTTGTCAGGAGGTTGATACACATGGGAAGGGCTTGTTAGAGGAGTAATTTGGCTTGCTTGAGGTAAGTATCTTATCTAAACTTTGTTGAGGCACTAATTGCCAGAGTTATTTGTGATAGCTACGTGCTACAAGTGTGCATATGTGTGGAATTTGAGCCCATGTGCGGGCACCTGGGTATTTATCCATGTTCAGGGTAGAGTTTAGTCTATGATATGCTTAGAATTGACTATTATGCTTTAAGCTATAATGTTTCTCATATTTGTAACATTGTTGTGAATTGTTTGAGCCATGTTTGAGGTTACATAGAGGCTAATTCCCTGAATGACTTGATAATTACTATTTTTGTGATGAAATTGCCGATTTAAGATATGATAGCACACTTTCCACATGTCTACATTTTAGCATGTCATTTATACCAGTCCAGGAGCATGAGATCTGTTATTCATTCATCATATACATGTATTCTTGTATATTATCTTCTGTGCGATATGATTTGGACTGGGTGCCTGTGAACATGTCGCACGAATTGTGTTGTTATGCCTGTGATCATGCCAGGCTGATTGCGTTGTTATGCCTGTGATCATGCCAGGTGATTGCGTTGTTATGCCTATGAACACGCCGAACGGATTGTGTTGTTATGCCTGTGACCATGCCGGGCAGATTGTGTTGTTATTCTTGTGACCATGTCAGACCGATTATGATATTAATCCTATGACCACGCCGGGCTAGTAACACATTAAATTGGCCGTGCATACATGTGGATACAGAGCCATCCCCTTAGGGTCACCCTCTCATGTTTCTCTCTTAATGGTGTACACGCAGATATTGAGGAAAACTGATAAGTGGTGGGGTACGATTATGGAAATATTGAGGAAAAGTTGGCCAGTGTTTGTTTTGGATTAGCATTTCATCTTTACTTGCAATTTCCGTGGTTAGTTACCTGATTCATTTGCTTATCATACTTATATGCCATATTATTTACTGAGTAGAGTACTTGAGTAATTGTGCACACACACATATAGTTCTTTCTATGCTTTATACTTGATCACATTACTTTTCTGTACTTGTTGGATTTATAAAACTTTACAGGTTATAGCAATTATCATTTATAATTCTTGCTCCTTTCACCTCACCCAAGGTTAAATATGATATTAGCTGAGTACATTGGGTCGGTTGTACTCATGCTACACTTTATACTTAAATGTGCAGATCCAGGTGTTGGTACCAGTTATCAGTAGCAGAGTTGCTTGTTGAGATGAGTATTGAGAGACGAGGTAGAGCTGCGTTCTCACCCGTAGTCTTGGCATCTCTTTTCGTATGTACCATTTCCTTTATTTCAAACAGAATTGCACATGGTCATTTCAGACTTGTATCTCCATATTAGAGCTCATGACTTTGTATTTACCAATTCTGGGGGATTTATCTTGTATTAGCCTTATTTTGTCGTGTTGAAGTTTCAGACTTATGTCAATTCTGCTATTTTGGTTCTTTATTTTTATGTCCGGCTTACCTAGAAGTGTGTTAGGCGCCATCATGATGGGTTTGGATTTTGGTTCGTGACATGATGTCGCAATTGAGTTCGAAATTGCTATGTCCGCAAATGCAAAATACTGATCTCTAATACGATCAGTGTATTAGCCATTCTGTTAATGTAATTGCGACAAAACAATCGCATTTGCAAAGTGCCCCTTCTCCGCAAATTCAGACCAAACATCGCAAAATAGAAGATGTTCCCAGCCTTTCAATGTGACAAATGCGATACCCAAATTGCAAATACGACTTTCCCCCAGTCCGTAAATGTGATGTATTCTTTGCAAAAGCGAAGTCCCAGCCCATCTTCGCATTATCGCAAATGCGAGACTGACAATTGCGAGTAGCGATCCTGGCATCACAAATGCAAGACTCGCAGTAGCGATCAGGTCTTCGCAAATGCGAGACCTGCAAGTTCAACACACCCAATTTTCTGTTAAGCCAAATATTAGTCCGTATAGCATCCGTGATGTCACACCCTATATTTTCATACATAAAAGTGTGTCATAAGCAAACTAATGTAGGACTAAAAATGAGATAATATTTGAAAGTATATAAATTAAGTTAAACATGTTACCTCAGAGGTTACAAATATTGAAGATCATGAACAACAAGTACAAAGAGGGTTGGAAGGTTTAGAAGATAAAGGAATTGAAGAAAACAATGTTTCGTCGAAAGTCGACAAGATGGAAATGTTATGACATGTACTTTTGGGGTGAGACTAGGGTGCTTAACATTATAACTAGGTTATGTTATGAATTAGGTTAGTCGTATGATAGCCGCGTGTTATGTTTTGAAGTCAAGCGAGTTGTGGAACAAAAGTCGATGAAAGTCATCACAAGTTACATTCATAAATTTTACTAAAACTTTGGGTAAAATGTAACTGCGATTTTATCCTAATATACTTAGAGTTATAGGGTTTTCCACTCATCAAGTTGAATATATATGAGTCTATTTTTTAACACATTAAACCGTTTATCAATACGACATCATAGTAGAGAGATATATGCATTTTTACGAGACTGCGCAGGCTGCTAGGTGACAAGAAGGTGTGTCACCTACTTGGTTAAATGAGAGCCCAAAAAGAGGTAATTTATGGTCGACCAAAGATCCCATTTAAGGGCTCATATCCTGAAATATAACCCTTATTATATATCACAAATAACCAGACCTAAACCCCTGCCAACTCCCTCCCAAAAATTACCTAGAAAGACTCATTGATTTTATCTCCCTTTCAATTTCTAGTTGGAGATAAAACCTAGAGTTTGAAGAACCCAGATAAGGGCTGAGTTATCCAACAAATAAGGTAAGTTTAATTCTCTATTTCATGAATTTTTTCTGCTATAAATTCATGGTAAGTCGTTCTATACTTTTAAGAACTCACGGGACGGTGATTGAACCGTGAGTTCGAGTTGTTCACTTGTAGCGGACTATTTTGTGGACTGTTCTGTGATGCTGTTGGGCTGCGTGTTTTACTACTGTTTTGTGGAGTTTTGGAGGAGGAAGAGTGTGGAGAAACATCATATAGATGTAGGGTGGTGGTCTGTTCGTTCGTCGTAACATTTCGGGGTTGTTTGACACTACTACGGTGGTCGTTTTGTGTATGAAGAGATTGCGGTGTGTTGGGCTGTTTTGTAGTTTTTTATGGTATATATAAGGCTGAAAAATAATGCATATATGTTTTTGTTGTTGTTGTTGTTGTTATTGTTGTGTTCTTGTGTTGTTCGTGTTATCTTGAATTTGGAGGAAGTAAGGATTATAGGTGAGATACTGCCCGTTTTTTATACAAAATAAGCTTGTCGTTCGATGTGCGATAGTTGTACATTTCGTAACTTGATGATAGTATTATTATCATTGTTGTAGATTAAGGTGCGAAGAGGCAATTTCAACTTGGTGATTAGAAAGATTGTGATAAGGTATGTTAAGGCTAATCCCTTCCTTCATTTTGGAATGATCCAGTAACTACATGAATTTGATAACGAGACATAAAGAGAAGTTCATATTCCTGAATTTATGTACATTATCCTAGTCTCATAAGTTACAGCATTCTACTTTATAGGAATTTCATATTCAGTTTAGTTTCGTCTTCTTTCAACCAAGAGAGCAGAGAGTCATATATATACACTATTACAACATTTTCACCACCATCGAGCTATAATCGATGGGCAGGCCCCTATTGGGCAACCTCTGATCAGATGGTGAGTTATATACCAAGCCTACTGTGGCTGAGCGCCTATGAGCGAGCCCAGAATGGCTGAGATACAGAGCCTAGTATGGCCAAGTCTAGAGTTTTGTGTACATCTTGTGTATATACGTATATATGTTATAGGTAGGTCGGGGCCTTGTTCCGATCACAGTACATCCATAAGTAGAGGCTTGTAGACATATCCTGTTAGTTAGTGCAGTATGTTGGGCTTGTAGGCCTTATATGTATGTTTTGTTGGTTTGTCAGCTGTAGCAGTTATGACGGCCTTATCGGCCCAGCTTTATATTGATGTTTAGTTAGCATTAGTTTCCGTTCAATTTTATATTTTGCTTCCAATTTGTCTTGCAATGTGGACCCATGGCCAAAGTATGACATTATATGTTCAGAGTCTCTTAGTCGCAAGTTGGTAAGCAAGGTTAGGTGAGGCACTAGGTGCCGGTCTCGCCCCCAGGTTCTGGGCATGACACAAAACTCACCCGAGTCCATAGGGCTCCAATACGGACATCTACACAAGTGTAATAACATCATATAAACTCTCTCGCTATCTCAATTCATTAAAATAACATCAAATATCAGGAATCAATCATCAAAACTTAAGATTTTCAAAGTTAAAACTCAATTTTCTAATTTTTCACATAATGCGCCGAAACTGCCTCGGGTAACCCGGGACCCCACCAAACATGCGTACGAGTCCAAAAATATCATACGCACCTACTAGAATCGTTGAAACATCGATGTGAGACTGTTTACCAAAAACGTTGACCGTGGCCAACTCTAGTCGTTTAAAGCCAAAAATCACATTTTCTTTAAATTGTTACATATAGACTTTCCAAAAAACGATACAGATTACGCGCGGAAGTAATAAATCATCCAATAAATCTATAAGGGTCTCGAAACACAAAAAAGAAAGCTAGTACTCAAAACGACCTATCGGGTCGTCATATTCTCCAACTCTTAAAGAAATATTTGTCCTCTAACGGACGTAGAAATGTACTTGGACTGGTAAATAGGTGTCGGTATATGCTCTTGATATCGGACTCGTACTCCCATGTAGCCTCCTCAATTGAATGACCTCTCCATTGCTCTTTCGCTGAAGGAAAACTCTTAGATCTTAATTTTCGAACCAACCGATCTAGAATACCACCGGCTCTTCCTCATAGGTGAAATTCTCATCAGGATGCACCATGTTAAATTCCAAAACATGTGATCTATCTTCATGATACTTCCGGAGCATAGAGACATGAAATACCGGATGTACCACTACTAGTCTAGGAGGAAATACAAGCCTATAAGCAACCTCTCCAACTCTCTCTAAAATCTCAAACGGGCCAATAAACTTTCGGCTCAATTTGCCTTTCTTCCCAAACCTGCATCACGCCTTTTATAGGCGACACTTGGAGAAGAACCTTCTCACCTTCCATGTAAGCCACATCTCGAACCCTTCGGTCTACATAACTCTTATCCCTAGAGTTAGCTGTACAAAGCTGTTAGAGGTAGAAACTAGTCCCACTAACCCTCGAAATCCATAGAGCATGCCCACAACATGTCCTCCAAATCTGAATAGTACGCTTAGACTCTCCGTCCATCTGAGGATGAAACACGGTATTCAACTCGGCCCGTGTGCCAGAATCATACTGCACATCTCTCCAAAAGTTTGAAGTGAACTGCGTGCCTTGGTCAAGAATGATAGAAATGGGCACACCGTGTAGACGAATAATTTCCCAAATGTAAATCTAAGCCAACCGTTCTACAGAATTGGAAGTCATCACTAGGATGAAGTGTGCGGACTTAGTCAATTGGTCCACAATAACCCAAACAACGTCATATATTCTCAAGGTCCATGGTAAGCCTACCAGAAAGTCCATAGTGATTCGCTCCCATTTCCACTCCGATATCTCCAATATCTGAGTCAACCCACCCGATTTTTGATGTTCATACTTCACCTGTTGATCATTCAAAAATCGAGAGGCATGTCAACACAATCTCTTTTCATCTTTTTCCACCAACAGTGCTACTTCAAGTCACGATATATATATTTGTGACACCTGGGTGAATGGAATACCATAAACTATGAGCCTCTTCAAGATCAACTTTCTCAACCCATCAACATTCAGAACAAAAATATGGACATGAAGCTGTATAACACCATTACCACCAATCTCAACCTCCTTGGCACCACCCCACTGCACCATGTCATAATACAATAAGTAAGGATCATGAAACTGGTGAGCCTTGATGCGCTCCAATAGTGATGACTATGCCAAAACACAAGCAAGAACCCATCTAGGTGTAAAACATCCAACCTCATGAATCGATTGGCCTAAGCCTGAACATCCATGGCTAATGGCGTCCCCACTTCTAGTAAAAATGCCAAGCTGCCCATGCTTTCTGCCTCCTACTCAAGGAATAGACCACCACATTGGCCTTCCATGGATGATATAATATAGTTATATAGTATTTCAATAACTCTAACCAACTCCGTTGCCACAAATTAAGGTCCTTTTGCTTGAATAGATGCTGGAGACTCCGATGGTCGGTATAGACCTCAAATGGAATTCCATATAGATAGTTTCTCCATATCTTGAGTATGTGAACAATGGTTGACATCTCCAAATCATGCACATTGGTAAATCTTCTCATGAACCTTTAGCTGATGAGATGCGTAGGCAATCATCTTACCATTCTACATCAATATAGTGTCAAGTCTAGTAAGCGATGCATCGCAATACATAGTGTAAGATCTTAAACCTGTGGGCAACACCAATACTGGGGCTGTAGTCAATGCAGTCTTGAGCTTCTAAAAGCTCTCCTCACACTCGTTGGACCATTTGAAAAGAGCATCCTTCTGGGTCAACTTGGTCAATGGGGCTGAGACAGATGAAAACCCCTCCATGAACCGGCGATAGTAACCGCCAAACCCAAGAAACTCTAAATCTCTGTAGTTGAAGTAGGTCTAGGCAAGTTCTAATCTTCCTCAATCTTTTTAGGATCTACCTTGATATACTCAGAAGACACAAATTTATCCAAAAAACCAAGTCTAACTAGAACTCACACTTCGAAAACTTGGCATATAAGTGACGATCCTTTAAAGTCTGAAGCACAATCCGTAGGTGCTGCTTATGCTCCTCTCTATAGCTAGAGTAAAATAGAATATCATCAATGAAGACAATCATAAAAGAATCCAAATAAGTCTTGAATACTCGGTTCATCAAATCCATGAAAGTTGCTGGAGCATTAGTTAATCCAAATGACATTACTAAGCACTCGTAATGACTATATCGAGTCCTAAAAGCTGTATTAGGGACATCCAATGCCCTAATATTCACCTGATGATAGCCAGATCACAAATCAATCTTGTAAAACACCTTGGCACCCTGAAGCTGGTCAAATAAATTATCAATACTAGATAATGGATACTTGTTCTTAATAGTGACCTTGTTCAACTGCCGATAATCTATGCACATCCTCACCGATCCATACTTTTTCTTTAAAAATAACACTGGCACACCCAAAGGCGAGATGCTAGGTCTAATGAATCCCTTGTCAAGCAAATCTTGTAACTGATCCTTCAATTCTTTTAACTCAAGTGGAGCCATATAGTACAATGGAATAGAAATAGGCTGAGTGCCCGGAACCAAATTAATGCAAAAGACGATATCCATATTGGTTGGCATACCCGACAAATCTGTAGGAAACACCTTAGGAAACTCACTCACAACCTGAAGCGAATCCATAGAAGGAACTTCTGCACCAGAATCATAGATATAAGTCAAATACACCAAACACCCCTTCTCAACTATATGCCGAGCCTTCAAATATGAAACCACTCTGCTAGTGGAGTGATTGTGAGTCCCTCTCCACTCTAATCCAGGTAACCCCATCATGGCTAAAGTCACAGTTTTGGTTCGACAATGCAAGATAGCGTGATACGGGGAAAATCAATTCATACCAAGAATGACCTCAAAATCTACTATATTCAACAAGAAAAGATCAACTATAGTATAAAAAGCATTAATAGTAAAAACACAAGATCGATACACCCGATCAACTACTATAAAATCTCCAACCAATGTAGATATGAAAACAAGTATATTAAGAGAATCACAAGGCATACTCAAATACGACACAAAATATAAAGACACATAAGAATATGTATAACCTAGATCAAACAACACAGATACATCTCTATAACAAATCAAGATTATACTTGTAATAATTGCCTCAAACAACTCTGCCTCGGGTCTAGCTGGAAATGAATAACAACAAGGCTGAGCCCCACCAATCTATCATTCACCTCTAGGTAGACCTCTCACTAACTGACCTTCACCTCTAACAGACAGTCTCCTAGCTCAAGCTATTTGACCCTGTCCGCCTCTTGCTGGTTGTGTGGGCGATGGAGCCATTGGTGACAGAACCATAACACAAATACCCTATTGTGGCATACAACTTTGTGACCTAAGACAAAACTTCACGACGTGCCTCAGATCTGCACATGTATGACAAGCCCTCAGTTGATGTGACTATTGACCTTAAAATTACCCTTATCGACCTGAATAACCACCTTGGTAACTCTGAATCGGAGGTGCATTAACCAGATCTAAAGGTTCACTTTATGCTAGCTGCACGGGACAAGATCCATAAGTGTTGTGGCAGCTTAAAGTACCATGGGTAACTTGTAGAGCTGACTGAAATGGCATGATGGTATGGCTTCTACCAAAAGAATCCGTGCCTCCAAACGAGGCACCACTGAATCCTCCAAAATAATGGGGCCTCTTTTCAGAGGTTGTCTCCCTAGCCTAGCCTCTGATGCGCTCAATCCTCCTGGCGATCTCCACTACCCGAGTAAAGGAAATCTCATCCTCGGTCTCTCGGTCCATCTGAAGTCTGATGCTATATGTATGACCATCTATGAACCTTCTTACCTTCTCCCTCTTAGTATGGTTCATGATAGCTGCATGGCGTGATAAATCCACAAAACTTGTCTCATACTAAATAATTGTCATGCTACCTTGTTGAAGGCACCTAATCTGACTATGAAAATCCTCTCTCTAAGTGAAGGGAATGAACTTCTAAAAGAACAAATACGAGAACTGAGCCTATGTGTGAACCTGATGGCTTGCCTTGTACATACACCTACTACCACCTCTTGGTAGAACCATGCATTTGAAACACTGTAAAATCAACTCTGTTGGACTCTACTATACCTATGTTGTGTAAGATCTCATATAAACTGTCCAAGAAGTCCCGCGGGTTCTCATAAAGTATTCCACTAAAGTGAGTGGGAAACAACTTGGTGAACTTGTTAACCTCTTCAGCGTATCAGCTAACATCGTGAATCTCTCCCTGGGTTGTGTAGCAACAATAGGCTAAACTGCCCCAACTCGTAGAACTGATGGGGTCTGATATCCATGAGCCATCTACTCTAGAGTGTGAGTAGCGAGAGTCTGTGCTCCTCTCCTAGCTTGAGAAACAACTGGTGCCAAAGGAAATATATCGACATGAGCCATACTCTCCATAAGACCGACCATGTGGACTAAGGCGTCCTAAAGCACTGGGGGTAGCGATGAATCCCTCTAAGACCTGAGCTGGTCTTACTGGCTTGATCAAAACACGGATCTACTCATACTACTCTATCAGAGTCTCGATAATGGGTGTTGCTGCATGTGCTCTAAACTGACTCTGCTTCTACCTTAGCCCCGACCCTTACCCCTACCCTACCCTTGGTAGTGGCTGCAATCTGGGGCTCCGGCTCCTAACCTGCTACGTATGACATATGGGTCCTCACCATCTGTGAGAGAATAAGAGAAGAATGATTCAAACTCATGATATAAGAAAGTCACACGATAGAGAAAGAAAGAATGTGAGGTTTCCTAAAGCCTTATAACCTCTAGAAGATAAGTACATACGTCTCCCTACCGATCCTCAAGAATCTACTAAGCATTCTCATTACTCGCGAGACCTATGCAACCTAGTGCTTTGATACTAACTTGTGACGACCCAAAATCCCAACCAATCAGGGTCGTGATGGCGCCTAACAATGGCTACTAGGCAAGCCAACACACAACAGATAAATAGAAATAATAGCTATAAAAGATTGACTATAGAATAATAACATAACGTAATGGAAAATATGATATAAACATAGTAAGACTAAATCTAACATCTAACATAAACCCTCCCAAGATGTGGAGTTACAAGTAGAGGAGCTTCAAGATTATACTAAATACAATGTGTTGAAAGAAGTACAACACTATTCGGGAAATGAAAACAATACATTAGAAATAGGAAAGTGACTTTAAGGTCTGCAAACAGAAAGCAACTCTACCTTGAATCACCGTCTAGTATTTGCTAAGTACCTATCGGGACTCTGCTAGTATACAGATATGCATGTAATAGTCGACCGATGTAACGACCCGATCGATTATTTTAAGCTTTATCATTTTGTTTAGTGGATCGAGGTATATTGTGTATTATGATTTACGTGCATGGTCGGATTCAGTTTTCGAGTGATTGGGGATTGATTTGAAAGAATGATTCTCATTTTAGAAGCTTAAGTTGGAAATATTGATTGAGATTTGACTTTAGTGATAACAACCCCGTAATGGTGTTTTAATTTCATCTATAGGTTCGTGTTGTGATTTTGTACTTGGAAATATGCCTAAAATTGAATTTGGATGTCTCTAGGTTGATTTGGCTTATTTTGCAAAAAATTGGCAATTTAAGGGTTTAGAAATTCCTAGGTTTGACCATATGTTGACTTTAAGGCTATTGAGTTCATATTTTTGTTTTGGGACTTGGAATAAGTCTGTTTTATTATTTGGAACTTGTCTGCAAAGTTTGGCATCATTCCGAGTTGAATTGACAGGAATCAGATGTTTTGATCGCATATGCGAGTTCGTATGATATCTCTAGACTTGAGGGGATGTTTGGTGTGGAGCCTTGAGGGCTCGGGTGAGTTTCAAACATATTTTAGGGAGTTTGAGAGAGTTTAGATTTTGTGGGCATTCTGTCCTCACATTTTAGAGGGGTTTGTCACATTTGTGAGATATTTCTCGCTTTTGTAAAAGAGGCTGGGGATAAGGGAATTCACATTTGCAAACAATCAGATTGCATTTGTGATAGCACCTAGGCAGGGGAGTTTCTGCGTTTGCGGCATTTTTGATGCTTTTGCGACGTAACTGTGTTTGCATTTGCAAACTATTTGTCACTTTTGTGACTTCTTCAGAGTCTGTCAGTGATCACTTTTGGGATAAATTTTCGGCAATTGTGAACCCTAGGTCACAAATGCGATACCTGCACCTAGTTATAAGTTTTGTATGTCGGGACTTAGCTTCATTTTATTACTTTTGAACCCTAGACTCTGTAGGAGGCAATTTTGAGGAGGGATTTTCACATACAACTATTGAGTAAGTGATTTCGATCAATTTGAAATTATATTACATGATTATTTATTAGATTTAGCATCTAAATGATGAGATTTGAAGGGAATGTTTGGGGATTTTTGTCGAATTAGACTCGGATTTGAAAACAAAACTCATAGATCGACTCGTGGGGTTATGGGTAGTCGAGATCTACCCTTGGACTTGGTTTTTGGCCGGGCAATCTCGGGGTTGATTTTTGTTGACTTTTTCGGAATAAGATCTTAACTTTATTTATTGAAATTGGTTTCTCTTATATTATTTGATGTTATTAAGTCGATTTTGGTTAGTTTGAGCTGAGTGGAGACGAATTTTAGAGGAAAAACATTTTTAGAGTATTGACTGAGGTCTTTTGAGGTAAGTATCTTGCCTAACTTTGTGTGGGGGAATTATCCCGCAGGATTGAGCTTAATTGCACTATTTGAATTATGTGGAAGACGTGTACATGAGGTGACGAGTGTGTACACATGCTTATATGTAGAAATTGACAGGTTTAGACTATTAGGTTACTTATACGCATTTAATTGTAGTTGTTATTATGTGTTATATCTTTCATTGTCGAGTTATTCTCATGCATTTAGTCGTATTACATGTTCTATCTTTCATTGTCAAATTTACTCTTATATACTTTAATTGAAGTTGTCACTATATGTTACCTCTTTCATTGTTGAATTATTCTTATTTGAAGTCGTTATTGCATGTTATCTCTTTCATTGTTGAGTTATACTCATGCATTTAGTCATTATTGTTATTACATGTTCTATCTTTCATTGTCGAGGTTACTCTTGTAAGCTTTAATTGAAGTTTTCACTATGTGTTACCTCTTTCATTGTTGAGTTATTCTTGTTTGAAGTCGTTATTATATGTTATCTCTTTCATTGTTGGGTTTATTCTTCTATTTCATTGTGTTGTTCTAATTCTCGTGTTGAATTACTTTCTGTACTTTTTTGTTATTGTTGTTGTTTTTGTACTCATTGTGGTTGAGTCATAGGCTATGTATCGTTGTGGTATAGGCATTGTTGTTATGCAAACGTTGTGGCATATGAGCATGTGTGGTGCTAGTTGTTATGTTGTGTTGTTGTGTTTTTGTCACATGTGGGCCTGTTGAGAGGATTGTCGGGGTGTTTGCACAAGATTCTGCCGTGTTGTGGTTATTAATGATATTGCACGTGTGGCGAGACAAGTCGGGCTATATACCTATGTTGGGTTTGCGCATGTGGTGAGACAAGGTGGAATTATTATTTATGCGCGTGCGGTGAGACAAGGCATGCATTTACTATGTTGTTGCGCACGCGATTAGACAAGGGGTGCTATGTCAGGGATGATATGTGATGGCCTGGGGTATAGTATTGATGATGTTCGTGTAATGGTGTGATGTTCCTTGTGTGTGTCATGCATGCTACGTGACTTGTGGTGTTGTTCCCACTATGCTACTCGATGTTTGTGATAATACTTGTTGACTTGGGCTGTGATAGTGCACTTACACATGCATACACCATAATATGTCATTTATACTAGTTCAAAGGCATGAAACTTGATATTCTTTGATCATACATATGTATTCTTGTATATCTGCTTTCTCTATGATATGGTTGGACTGTTAGCCTGTGACCACGTCGGGAAGATTGGAATATTGAGCATGTGATCATGACCGACGGGTTGTTATATTGGCCTATGACCATGCTAGGTGAATTGTCATAGTGAGCCTGTGACCATGTCGGGTGGATTGTGATATTGGCACGTGAGTTGTCTGTGCTGTTGTAATTGATAATGTGGGCACGAGGTGCCATGTGTATATGATTCATGATTTGGGAGTAGTGATCTATCACTATGAGGCGTGGTACCTCAGGATCTTGTTGTAGACCTGGTGTTAGAACGACCTGGTTATTTGGTTGTCAATACTTTTCTTTAATCGGTTTCACTGGTACTTTAACAACATTTCGATTATTTTGCTGCATCATCACCTGATTATCCCTTGTTGTTATTTGTTGTTTTTACTTTCCATAAATTGTTATTCCGTCCATGTTTAGATTGCATTGATATTCGTTCCTTTGTTAGCTTTATATTAATACTTTGTACAGGTCATTATGTCTAGTAGTTGTCTTGACTTATACCTTATCGCTACTCCACCGAGGTTAGTCTTAATACGTACTGGGTACCATTGTGGTGTACTCATGCTATGCTTTTGCACATTTCCTGGGTTGGTTAGCCTACAGGATCACACCCATGCAATGCCCGGTAATCACTCCTCAATGAGGGGCTACATGTGACGTTAGCGCGTAGTCATCATATCCTTACTACCCAATTTCCTCCCCTTGGTCATAGCCTAAAGCGTTCTAGCAACCTTAAAATATATCCTATGCGTGCACTACCCGTCCCTTCCTTGTGACCCCGAGGTATTTAGGACCTCTAATTTGGGTAGTTCTAGACTATCCTAAGGTACTTAGAGGAGAAAAGTCTAGGCGACAACCAAAAACAATTAGGACTAGACCAAAGATGGAACAATTAAAGGCTCAAGTTTTACCTCCACAAATAGAGCGAGCAAGTGCACGTCTTAAACACAGTTTCATGTATTTAAAAAAATCCCTAGAACAGGATATCTAGGTGAGCAGAGAATATGTAGTATTGAGTTAAAATCAGAGTGTAAAAGAACTTAATCCATTTGCCTACTGATTTTAACCTATTGAATATGAGCAGTCACAAATAACAAGGCATAGTTTTATAGTTTGCAGAATTTTAGTCGCCCTACAGGATTGCCTAGGTGTATAATAGTGATGTCCTATGAGCATTGTATCTAATCATTGATCAGGAATGCAGTAAAATAGTAAATGATTTTAAACGGACAATTAAGATCCTATAGACATGCTTTCTAGTGATATTAATTAACACATCATTGAAGAGATGAATATGTTAGTTAATTTCTGATTCGGAATCTACAAGCGTGAGTTAAACTAGTTTTTAGGCCTATCTAAAACTGATTTAGATCCTATAGGCATGATTTCTATAATTAAAGCTGATTTAGATCCTATAGGCATCATTTCTATAATTAAAGCTTATTTAGATCCTATAAGCATGATTTCTATAATTAAAGCTGATTTAGATCCTATAGGCATGATTTCTAATTATGTAAAGTAAAGCAAGCAGAATTTATTTGATCCAAAGCAAATCCTATAAGCATATTATCTAACAAACACATTTGAACCAAATGAACCCTATAGGCATGTTATCTACCTAACTTTACCCACAGTATACAACTACCCTCCCTTTCACTAGTCACCCTAATATTTGTTTATAATAATTATTACAGACCAAAGATTGAATATATTACATAAATATAAATATACATTAAGCTATAGGGAGCCTGAAATAGTCCCAAAGCAAATCCTGGTGTACCAAGCCTTCACTAGTCTCAAATGCCCAAGATTCCATAGCCCAATTCGTGTCTAGGTGTATCAGAGTTCCCTAAGGACCTCAAGGATCTCGAGCAGTGCTCACACCCAGACTTTCCTCAAATAAAGACTGATTGTGTGCAATGTGGAAGTACCAGCCTTGATATGCCAGAGTTTAGAGAGATCTCAAGGACCTCTAAGCAGTACACATACCAGAGGGGCAGAACTTAATAACCTAAGAATAAGTAAAAGTGCTTGACCTGATTTGAAAGAGTTTTGGTAAATAATAGCAAGAGGGCCTTAGGAGTGAAAAGATTTTCTGAAGCCAGTATTAGTTAGGGTGGTAAACAGTTTGAGAAAAAAGTATGAAAAAACATTTTTTTGAAATCAGAATGCAAGTCACAGAACACACATTTTCAGAAACATTTTGGGGCAAACAGGTTCCACACCTGGTGAGAGAGGGGTTGGGGGACACATAGAATACAACCTAGTGTATAAGCAAACAGATACACAAATTTTTCAAGAGGTTGTGGAATTGACAAGTTAGTTACAAAGATTACAACAAAGACATGTTGAGAATACATAGGTCTTAGACATGACCAATACATACAACTAGAGTACTTTGAAGGGCTAGATGCCTTAATAGGATCTCATTAGTAAAATAGAGTAGGTAAGACTCAAATGAACAAACTAGGCAAGCACTTCATGAAGCATTCAAAGTTTAGAAATACTAATCACATATAGAACAAGCAGGTTGTACACATGCTGGGTGAGACAGTAAGCAAACAATGTAGCTTGGACATACTAGTGAACAAATATGATTCATACCATCATCTCAAAACACAATTGGACATGCTAAACAGTAAACATATCCTTGTGGGCAAATACACTAGTCATAGCCTCTAACAGAACAAATTTCAACATGCTAAGTGATACAATAGTTAGGCAGTGTAATCTAAGCATGCTAGTTACATATTGAACACATGACAGTAGAATAGTAAATAGAACTGGAAATCACAACTAATGTACTGCAGCAACAAAAAAACACATAGTTTTGGAATGTGAATTAAATCAAGACATACCAGTTAAGGAGAGAATACATAGAATACAGCAAAGATGGTGCAAATAGCCAACCTTGGCTTATAGGCGACTGGATTAGTGAGAATTGCAAGTAACAAAAGAGAATAGAGAGTTTTTGAGAGTGTGAGAGTATAAATGAACTAGTGTTCATGTTTTTCAAAAGTCAGAATGGGGAGATTATATAGCACTTAGCAGAGTAAAACAAATAAGGTAATTAAGAGTTCCAAATAAGGTATGCAAGTAAAATTAAATGGTTAATTGGGGCTAAACCCAATCAAATAATTCAACAGAATCCGGGAAGCACCCCTTAAATTAGGGAGAATCAATTAAAAACCAAGTTACATGTTCAATAAGATAAATAAATCAATCAAAGACCCTCTAGGAGTCGGTTAAAGCAATTAAATTCCATAAATCAGGCTAATAAACCAATTAAGGTAAGTAGTACTAGTCATGAGCCACAAATAAGGAAAGAGATCACAGAGAAGTACCAATCTCGGCAAAAAATATAATTTGAACCCTAATTAGGCAAATAAATTCAGTCAATCCCTTTTAATTGAAAGAACTAACGTACAACGGGCAAAATATTGAAATAATCAGTGAAATAAGCAGAAACCCTAGGGATAATCAGTCGAACAACTAAAGAGAACCACAATCAAACACTTTAGAATTTTTGCAGAAAACTTAAAGGGATGAAACCTTAGTTTGAAAACACTTAAAGAAGAAAACTTGAAGGCATGTCAACATACAGAGATTCAAACAAACAAAAGTCATAAAAGTTAAAACCTAAAGTATTGTAGTGTTTAAAAATTGGTCAGTAGTAAAGGAGTAAAAGAACCTTGAAGAGTAGCCATGGAAGTTTAAAAATGTTTCAGATACCTAAAGGTTCTATCAACAAACAACAAGAAAACAAACCCTAATATAACAAAAAAATTTTAGACATCGATTAACTAGTAAAAAAGTAAAGGAACTTTTAGGAAAATCAATGATGAACTCAGGATTGTTCCAGATCTACGGAGATCTGAACCGATTCAAGTCCAAACATTGGGTTTCTTGAAGAAAAGAGAAAGGGTAAGAGAATATGGCCTTTGAATCAAGGATTTGAACCGAGAAACTTCGATAGAAATCACCCACAGACCATGGACAAACTCTTGAAGAGCCTTAAACGAGATCTGGATCAGATCTCTTTGAGGTCCTTCTACAAAAACCACACAATCGAACAACCAGTGAGATATGAGACAAGTAGAGGCCTCGTACAAGCATAGGAAGCCATAGATCGAGTAGGAATCAAAAGGATTAAGGCTGGTTTTGGGTGGTGGCGGCTAGGGTTAGGTTTAGGTCTCAGAGAGAATTGAAGAGAAGGAGGGGTTTTGTAACAACCCGACCGGTCGTTTTGAGCTCCGGCGCGCCATTCAGTAGTTTGAGGCCATGAGTGGCTTCATATCAGGTATATTGACTTGTGTGTATGGTCAGAATTAAAATTCAGAAAGTTTGGAGTCAAATCTAAATGGAAATTCTCATTTTGAAAGCTTAAAATTGAAGAAATGAACTAGGATTGGAATTTTGAGTAAACGATCTTGGAATTGGGATCTGAAGGTTCCAGCAGGTTCGTATGATGATTTAGGACTTGGGCATATGCCCGGATCGGGTTTTGGATAACCCGGGAGCATTTTGGCGCCTATTGTGGAAGATAGCATTTTAGAAGAAATTGCATCAGTTTGGTTTAAAATGCATTTCAGTGTTATTGATGTTCGTTTGGGATTCCGAGACTGGGATAGCTCCGTATGGTCATTCTGGATTTGGGAGCGCGATTGGAAGTGAATTCGGAGGTCCGTAGGTCATTTTGGAGCCGTTCGGCTAAAGAGGGAAAATTGAAGGTTTTTGAGAAAATTTGGCCGGAAGTGGAAATTTTGATATCGGATTCGAAATGCGAATTTTATGGTTTGGATAGCTTCGTTAGGTTATTTGGGACTTAGGAGTGTGTCCGGAATATTTTTGTGTTGAAATATATGAATTATGTGAAAAATTTGAAGAATTTTGATATTTAATATTGTTAAAGTTGACTTTGGTCAACATTTTTGGTAAACGGACCCGGACCCGTGATTTTTCGGTCTTGAATGGTCCATAGAAAAATATGGGAGTTGAACGTGTTTTCGGAATCGAATTCCGAGGTCCCATGCCCGAGAAATGAATTTTTTCGTGAAATTGTTTTCTGAAAATGTTTAAGGAAAATGAAAATAAAATTTGATCAGAAAGTAATGGTATCAGGCTTGTATTTTGGTTCGGATGCCCGGTACAGGTCATATATGTTGGTTAAGCACTTCTTGTAAAGTTTGGTTACAAACGGACGTTGTTTGACGGGTTTCGGCCTTAAATTGGAAAATTTGAATGTCTATGAAATTTGAAAGAATTCTTGGATTTAAGGCTCAAATCATTGATTTTGATGTTATTTTGGCGATTTGATCGCTCGAGCAAGTTCGTGTGATGTTTTAGAGTCAGTGTTCATATTTGGTTTGGAGCCCCGAGGGCTCAGGAGTGTTTCGGAGGTGTCTCAGAGTGATTTCGGACTTAGGAAAAATTGCAGAAATTCTGTTGCGAGTAGTCCAGTTTGGAAGCTCATATCTTGTAATCTATAAGAAATCAGAAAAAGTGCAAAACACAAAAGTTGTATCCCATATATTCTAGTTTTTGAAAAGTTAAACCATTCACGATTTGGATATCATCTCAGAAAGTTACGATGGATCGAAAAGGGCTGCTGGAGCAATTTCGGCAGAATTTACGATGCATTTTAGAAGCTCATATCTCGGGATATATAAAGCGTTATGTGGTGTACAACCTATCAAATTAAAGATCTTTGAGTGTAGTTTCTAAAGCTTCAAACCGTTTGTCATTTGGATATTTATACAAGATGTTATGGGTGTTTAAACAGAAGGTATCCGACAAGGAACAATTTTAATAGGATGTACAACTTGTATAGCACAAGTGCAAGGTACAACTCGACGAAGCTCAGGCAGATTCTTTTATACACGGATTTAGTTCACTTTTCTTCATTTCTTCAAAGTATGGACGATTTTTGGGGAGCTTCAAGAGGGTATTTTCATCATCAATGTGAAGGTAAGTTATCCCCACCTATTTTGAGTTCAGTACATCAATTATATATGGATTTGAGCATGAAAATTGTAGAAAAATTGAGGATTTAGGCCTAGGGATTTGAAAATAAGATTTGGTGATTTGAGGGGTCAAATGAACTCCGATTTTGGTAAATTTCATATGTACGGACTCGTGGCGAGACGAGGAATCCGGTGATGGGACTTTCGTAATTTTTTCGAGAAGTGGGTCCGGAGCTCGGATTTTGCTAATTTCGGGATTTTCGACATTTTTCGAGTCTTTTCGATTGAGTTATATTCCCTTAGCCTATTGTAACGTATTCATTGTGGTTTTGACTAGATTCGACGCGCGAAGAGGTAGATTCAAAAGGAAAGGGCATTGCGAACTAGTCTACGACCGGTTAGAGGTGAGTAATAGATGTAAATGCTGTTCTGAGGGTTTGAAACCCCGGACTTTCACATCATAACGCTATATTGAGGCGTGACACGCACTTCATGGCGAGTGCGGGGTCGGATACTATTGGGGATTGTGACTTGGTCCATCCCGTGTGATGTTTATGCTATACTGGTGATTGATACACATACTTCATTGATATTACTGGGCTTGATGCCATGTTTGGGGCCTTGTGCCGATTTGTAAAATCCTTCGAGGATTTATATTACTGTTTAGCATGATTTGCATATCATTTAATTTCAGTCCAAGGTTTTAAATGTTGTTTTGCAAACTCAGCCATAATTCTAAGTGTTGAAAACTTAAATGATATTTTTAAATGTATTCCGGGCTGGGAACTTCTGTTTTGTAAATGCCCAAGGGGCTTATTATATTATTTTCTGGACTGATTATAAAGTGACTTGAAACAGTGGTAACAATGACACTGTGTGATATACTTGAAACAGTGGTAACAATGACACTGTGTGATATACTTGAAATAGTGGTAACAATGACACTGGATGATATACTTGAATAGTGGTAACAATGGCACTGTATGATATAAATTGGTCAGGTAACAATGGCTGACCGGTCAGGTAACAATGACTGACCAAGATATTGCGCTTGGGCTGTAGGAGCCCCTCCGGAGTCTGTACACACCCCCAGTGAGCGCCGTCGACGATAAATAAATATGGATGGCTCGGGCTGCACGCCGCAGTGGGTACTGGAATGTACCATCATATGCATTGCATTGCATTCATGTATTTGTATTTATACTGTTGTTTAGCTGCTCAGTTCCACATGTTGCTGTATATTTGGATTTTAGCTTACTTTTTGTATTTACGGGATTTTCTTATCTTCAGACTGTAGTTACTTTTATTACTCACTGGGTCGGAGTACTCACTTTACTCCCTGCACCTTGTATGCAGATCCAGGGCAGTTTCAGGCTCAATAGATCCAGTTGATCAGCAAATCCAGTTTCTGGGAGTATCGAGGTAGCTGCACGGCGTTCGCAGCCATTGATCTTCTCCCTCCTATCCTATCTCTTTATTTCCGCATTATCAGACTTTGGATATACCATGTATTAGGATGATATTCTGTATTCTAGAGGCTCAAATTTATGACACCGGGTCCTAGTGAGATTATATTGTGTATTTTGTTAAATTCTTCAGTACTTTAATCTTGCTTAATTGATATTTCTTTCCGCTATTTTTGATAAATTGGGTTAAGTGGTTGAATAATAGTCGGGCTTGCCTAGTAGTGTGCTGGGCGCCATCACGACCGGGATTTGGGTCGTGACAAAGTTGGTATCAGAGCCTAGGTTACTTGGTCTCGCGAGTCATGAGCCGGTTTAGTAGAGTCTCGCGGATCGGTACAGAGACGTCTGTACTTATCCTCGAGAGGCTGCCGAACCTTTAGGAAAACTTCACATTCTTGAATTCTTATCGTGCGTCCTTGATTCAGCTTGAAAAGAAACATTTGAAATTCCTTCCGCGTGATCGTATGCACCAACGGGCGCTCAATATCAGATGTGTCTCGATGGCTTTTGATTCCCCGATCGAGGGGCGAGGTGTAATCTCTGTGAGTTTGAAGTTAGACCAGTCTGGAGGACTTGAGGCCAAATCTTTGCCAATGGCTTGAGCACCGAGGTGCTGATTTTGTGAGCAAGTGTTTTGAACTCATATGTTCATTATTGTCCTTGTTTGCCGGAATGGCGGTTGGATATCCATGTGATGAGTATGTTAGTGTTGCGAGGTGTATTTGTACGACTTGGTAGTGGCGAATAAGCCTACTGGAGAGTAGATGAACTGTTAAGTGATTCGTTTCTTATTGTGATTTGTTGAGTAGCCCGAGTTATGGGCGCGTGAAGAATATTTTTCGTGTCTCCTAGTTAGATAAGTATGGGAGCTGAGATCGCTTCCGTAAATATATTATGACGAAATCGTTGAGTCAAGGAGACCACCTTGAAGGTCGAAAATATTAAAGGAAGAATATGTTCCTACTTGGTTGAATAGCCCAATAATGGAGGGTTGAAGGGTATTTTCTATGTGTTATGATTCAAATCGGTGCAACGCATGTCCATGTATCAATTTAGATTTATGTAATTGATATGCATTGTGATGCTTTGTCAAGTTGTGGATGTGTTGTTATGATGGTTTTGGTGATTCTTTGGCAGGTGGATAGGACCAATTACAAAGGAGGCTCTGCCGAAATTTTTGAAAAATTTAGGACTTAAAAAAAAAAAATATTGGTCGCCTAGAAAATGGGCTTAACTGTTGTGTGAGTAAATGCAAGAATTGCAGAAGAGTTAAAATTCCAGATGATTCGTGTTTCCACGAGCTTATGATGGAGTGATTTTAATCTCACCATGATATTACGACAGCAATAGAGTATATGTGTTGTGATCTATGGCTTCGAGCCAAGTTGGGGAGCTTGCTATTGATTAGCTGATTGCACGGTTTATTACCTGCGTGAATTCTGGTTATTGGCGTATTGGTGGGTTATTGCAGCTACGGAAAAGGACCATGAGTGGTAATTTGAGTAAATGAATTGTTGGATGCATGCTATGGTTAGCCTTATTGGCTCATGTTCAGACTTGAGGGAAGATTCATGATTTATGCCTCGTATAGGTGCAGGCTTCGAGGGAAGTGATCCTTCTAGGTGCTTTATCGAGAGGGTATTCATATGTTATAAAATTCAGTAGAGTTGGTTGCATTCGGGGCCAAGTCAGAGCTGGATGGCTCTCAATAGTGGTCCTAGTTAATTCAAGAGGTAAAGTGTGGTGCCTAATGATTTTGAGTTTATAAGTACGGTTAAGAGTCAAGCTTTTGAAGCAGCTTATGAAGAAAGGCACAGAATGTTCTATGATGTTTTGACTTGCGGTGTAGCATTTGAGAGACATGAAATGGTCATGGTATTTGAGACATCATGGTCTCGTGATTTAAGGTCACTCGGGGTGAGTTTGGTTGAAATAATTTAGGTGTTAAAGGGAGATATTATTATTTCTAAGGCAATCAAGGATAAACTGGAAGGAAGTAGATTGATTAGCCATAGTTGAGTTCGCATATTGGTGTCAGTGATCGGTTCGTTCAACGTGATTAAGTTATGCATGTGATTTGTGGCAGTGCGTGTGAGGCTTGTCGGCCGTAGTGATTGATGTTATTCTGAATCATTCTTCTGTTAGGGCCTATTATGAGTAGGCGGATCCCAGAAAGTGTTATGGTGGCTTGGACAATTACTTAGAGATTGGCATATTCGACGATTATGAGGATTCGCCTGTATGCTGCTATAGTTCTCCTGAAGTGAGTTAAATGGAAAGTCTTATGTGATGAAGTATTAGCCTATCGGCGGTTCAAGAGTTGTGATGGAAATCGCGTCTATCGTATATTGGCACGTGAGGTGCAGTGAGTGGTATGGAATTTGAAGTAAGGACCAAGGTTGCAGTTTGGTCAATGACTGTGATGTCACGTTCTCGGATGAGTAGTATATGAGTTTCAGTGTTCCGAGTAAGATGGGTATTGACGTCAGTATCACCTGAGGTCGGTGTTCTGTGAGAAAGGCTTTGCATCCTGGTTAGGGATTCTTGATCGCTTTTCAGTGTTAGTGCAGCCGGTGGTTTGGATGTGCAGACCCGTTAATTATTTCAGAAGATGGTGGGAGCTTGTCCCACAAGAATATTGTATAAGTGTGACATATAGTCACTTGATTAATTAGAAATTTAAACCAAGTATGAGGATTTTGGTAATATCATCCATTTGAGAATTTATGTCTGGAGGGCACTCTGTTTATTGGGTTATGGACCTGTGAAAGATTATTGGCTTAGCTTGGCACGATCAGGATCGACTTGAGGTCGGTGGATAGATTTAAATGTGGAAGTAAGCCTTACGTCAGGCCAGTTGTGTTTATTTTAGCAATGCGCTCTTTATGGAAGGATAGTCGCGGTCTTATTTCGTGGTCAGTTAATTCATGTAAAGATATATTGCACCGTATGAGTTGTGAGATGGCTTGGTAAATTCCTTATGTGTCGAGGTTCCGCTCAGCGGTGATGTTATATGAGCAGACTGAGACATAGATCATGTATCACACCTCAGTTGTGCTTGAGTTTGTAGCCTATAGCGCTATATGTTTCCTTGGGAATGATATTATGCACCTTAGTGTGTTTATGACCGATATTCGGTATTTTGATGTGATGAGCTATTCAGCTCGACGTATATCTCCTTATGTGAGTTCTATATGTGGATCGGGTGGCACACCGCCATGGGTATGTTGTTTGGATCGGGTTGCACGCCGCAACAGTGTGATGTTCAGTTCAATGCCCATATTTGCTTTTGTGTGTTCTGTTTCCCTGTTTTCTGAGGAATTCTATGTTAGTGTGCGAGTTGAGTAGTTCCTTCTAGAGTTCGCCTTCCTTTTGTATCGCGTTCGAATTGATAGCATACTGGCACATTATGGCATCTTGTGGGATTTTTGATTATGTCTGAGGTGGCTTATTGCCTGATCAGTTCGTACTGGGTGAGACGAGGTTACTAGATTTGGGGTAAGTGCAAACTGATTATATGAAGTATATTATAGAGCAAAGATCATTCTTTGGTTTGGGACAAGGTAATGGAACTTGTCAGGAGTGTAGATCCAATGAATTGTTGATTCAGCAGTTGGTTGTGAATTTCGGCACATCTCTTTAGTCGTATCGCTGTAAAAAAAAATAATAAAATAAACTAGAGCAAGACATGTGTAGATCATGAGATGCAATAGGAGCATCAGATTCGTGGAATTTCGACTATTATGTTTAAAGAATGTTATTGTAGTTCTATGAGTAAAGTGATGCAAAGTGTGAATTCAGCAAAGTTATGCAGTCATGTTTGGGTATAGCGTGTGGAGATTGATATGATGGTCGTATGATGGAAACAGGCTTGGCAGGGAAATTTAGGATGTTGGAATTGGGCCTAATGGCTTATTTGCTTGAATAAATAAGTATATCTAAAGAATTATCGAGCTAATGTGCTCAACGGAGTAGTGGTAGCATTGGAAGGTGCATGATGTGTTAAACAAGTGATTTCAGACTACTTCAGTGTAGTTCTCAGCACGTTCGAGGACGAACGTATGTTTAAGTGGGGGAGATTGTAACGACCCGATCGGTCGTTTTGAGCTCCGGCGCGTCATTCAGCAGTTTGAGGCCATGAGCGGCTTTATCTCAGATATATTGACTTGTGTGTATGGTCAGAATTAAAATTCAGGAAGTTTGGAGTCAAATCTAAATAGAAATTCTCATTTTGAAAGCTTAAAATTGAAGAAATGAACTAGGATTGGAATTTTGAGTAAACGACCTCAGAATTGGGATCCGAAGGTTCCAGCAGGTTCATATGATGATTTCGGACTTGGGCGTATGCCCGGATCGGGTTTTGGATAACCCAGGAGTGTTTTGGCGCCTATTATGGAAGATAACATTTTAGAAGAAATTGCATCAGTTTGGTTTAAAATGCATTTCAGTGTTATTGATGTCCGTTTGGGATTCCGAGACTGGGAGTAGCTCCGTATGGTGATTCTGGATTTGGGAGAGCGATTGGAAGTGAATTTGGAGGTCCGTAGGTCATTTTGGAGCCGTTCGGCTAAAGAGGGAAAATTGAAGGTTTTTGAGAAAATTTGGCCGGAAGTGGAAATTTTGATATCGGATTCGAAATGCGAATTTTATGGTTTGGATAGCTTCGTTAGGTTATTTGGGACTTAGGAGTGTGTCCGGAATATTTTTGTGTTGAAATATATGAATTATGTGAAAAATTTGAAGAATTTTGATATTTAATATTGTTAAAGTTGACTTTGGTCAACATTTTTGGTAAACGGACCCGGACCCGTGATTTTTCGGTCTTGAAAGGTCTATAGAAAAATATGGGAGTTGAACGTGTTTTCGGAATCGAATTCCGAGGTCCCAGGCCCGAGAAATGAATTTTTTCGTGAAATTGTTTTCTGAAAATGTTAAAGGAAAATGAAAATGAAATTTGATCAGAAAGTAATGGTATCGGGATCGTATTTTGGTTCCGATTACCGGTACAAGTCATATATGTTTGTTAAGCGCTTCCTGTAAAGTTTGGTTACAAACGGACGTTGTTTGACGGGTTTCGTCCTTAAATTGGAAAATTTGAAAGTTTATGAAATTTGAAATAATTCTTGGATTTAAGGCTCAAATCATTGATTTTGATGTTATTTTGGCGATTTGATCGCTCGAGCAAGTTCTTGTGACGTTTTAAAGTCAGTGTTCATATTTGGTTTGGAGCCCCGAGGGCTCGGGAGTGTTTGCAGAAAATTGCAGAAATTCTGTTGCGAGTAGTCCAGTTTGGAAGCTCATATCTTGTAATCTACAAGAAATCAGAAAAAGTGCAAAACACAAAAATTGTAGCCCATACATTCTAGGTTTCGGAAAGTTAAACCATTCGCGATTTGGATATCATCTCAGAAAGTTACGATGGATCGAAAAGGGCTGCTGGAGCAATTTCGGCAGAATTTACGATGCACTTTAGAAACTCATATCTCGGGATATATAAAGAGTTATGTGGTGTACAACCTATAAAATTAAAGATCTTTGAGTCTAGTTTCTAAATCTTCAAACCGTTTGGCATTTGAATATTTATACAAGACGTTATGGGTGTTTAAACTGAAGGTGTCCGACAAGGAACAATTTTAATAGGATGTACAACTTGTATAGCACAAGTGCAAGGTACAACTCGACGAAGCACAGATAGATTCTTTTATACACTGATTTAGCTCACTTTTCTTCATTTCTTCAAAGTATGGACGATTTTTGGGGAGCTTCAAGAGGGGATTTTCATCATCAATGTGAAGGTAAGTTATCCCCACCTATTTTGAGTTAAGTACATCAATTATGTATGGATTTGAGCATGAAAATTGTAGAAAAATTGAGGATTTAAGCCTAGGGATTTGAAAATAAGATTTGGTAATTTGAAATGGTTAAGTACAGCTTACTTTTTGAGTTCGAAATGGTTGACTTTTGATGTTATACTTGGTATGGACTGGTTGTCTTCTTGCTATGTTAATGTTGACTGTAGAGCGAAGACAGTCTAGTTCAATTTTTTAGAATGGTCAGCTATAGAAAGGAAATGTGTTTCTACATCGCCAAAGGTAGATTTATTTCGTACCTTAAGGCAAAGAAGATGATCGCCAAGGGATGCTTATATCATATAGTTCATGTTAGAGGCATAAAGAAAGGAACGCCAATTCTTGAATTAGTTCTAGTAGTGAATGAGTTCCCTAACATATTTCCGTATGAGCTTCCAGTTCTTCATCCAGAGAGGGAAATTGACTTTCCTATCAATATAGTTCCTGCTATGCAACCAATATCTATTTTTCCTTATAAGATGATGCCAACATAATTAAAGGAACTTAAGGAGCATATGAAAGATCTATTAGATAAGGGTTTCATTAGACCCATCACTTCTCCTTAAGGAGCACCAGTCTTATTTTTGAAAAAGAATGATGGCTCCTTATGTAGGTGCATAAATTACAGAAAGCTGAACAAGGTCACGATCAAGAATAATTATCCCCTTCCCAGAATTGATGATTTGTTCGACCAGCTTCAGGGTTTCAAGTGCTTCTCGAAGATAGACTTGAGATTAAACTACCATCAGGTTAGAGTCAGAGAGTGTGACATACCTAAGACAATATTCAGAACCAGGTATGGCCATTATGAGTTTCTAGTGATGTCGTTCGGGTTGACTAATGCCCTAGCGATGTTTATGGATCTTATGAACAACGTGTTTAGGCCTTATATGGACCTGTTTGTAATAGTATTGTAACAACCTGGCCGGTCATTTTGATAATTAATGCCCCGATCCCCTATTAATTGTTTTCCCCATGTTTATTTCTGCTATTGTGAGTTGCCGGGAGGATTCGTTCGGAGTTTCCGAGTGTTTTGGGACACTTAGTCCCTAAATGAGAGCTTAAGCTTTAGAATTTGGACCATAGTTGGAACAGTATGAAGACGACCTTGGAATGGAATTCCGTCATGTGACGACCCCAGTTCCCCCTCTGTGAACTATCGTGACGGCACCTAGTCTCTATGACTAGGTAAGCCTAACAAATGTGAAAATGAACAATTGTGGAAAGAAAATAATTAAACACCGAGATAACAAAATGAAAGAGTGTTTAAGATGCCGCCTGGCATATAACATCACAATAATCTCAACCTAACACTCCAAAAATCCGGAACCCCATGAATCACAAGCTAAGAGATACATAAAAAGCTCTAATTCCAGAAATGTCTATCAAAAGAAAAATATAGAAGGGCTACACTAGTATAGAAAGATAGAAAGGTACTTTTCGGTCTGCGGACGCGACAGATATACCTCGAAGTCTCTACAAAAGCGCCCCGCCTCAAGGATGATAAGACTGAGTGGAAGTACCTGGATCTGCACATGAAAAACATGCCCAGAAAGGGCATGAGTACACCACAGTGGTACTCAGTAAGTGCCAAGCCTAACCTCGGTTGGGTAATGACGAGGAAGGTCAGGGCCCTACTGAGGTTAAATGAAAAACAAGGTATAACATTGTAGAACAAGATAGTATAAGTAAGTGAAATAGTAAATGTAACACATGATAGAAAGAACAACAACAACTACTACAGAGACAGAGTAAACACAGAAATGAATACAACTCAACACAGAGATAACATCCGGGGATCTCCCAGGATACCGTCCTGTAGTCCTAAATATAAATATCTAGTGGATCTCCCGGAATACCGTCCCGTAGTCCAACTCATAATGCGCGGGGATATCCCGGAATACCGATCCGTAGTCCCAAATGTAAATACTCAGTACAGGGGGAAATCTACCAGGTGCAGTCCTGTAGTTCCAATATAAAAGTGCAGTGGGATCTCCCAGAATATCGATCCGTAGTCCCAAATATAAACATGCAGGGGGATCTAAACACACAACAACAATATGAAGAATACACAATTCGATTCAAATGCCATACCAAGGTAAAACAGGTATTTCTAGCCTAGCATGCTGCACATAATCCAAATAAGGCCGTTTGAGCAAGTAAAATAATTAAATCAATTAGACATGCTTCCCTAAGCTAACAATAGGCTTAAATTGCAAGTAGCATAAACAGGAAAAAGAAGCACCATTAAAATTACTTAAAGAAAACCGGATTTTCAATAATTAGCACAAGTACGCACCCGTCACCTCACATACAAGGCCTTTCAAATATCAATAATACCAAATCCTAAGGGGAGTTTCCCCCACACAAGGTTAGGCAAGCGACTTACCTCAAACCGATTCAAAATCAACTTTAAACCACGTTCTTGCCACGAGTACTCGACTCCAAATGGCCCGATGTGATGACCCAAAAGGTCATCACTTGTTTTGGAAACAAATCCTATGTTCTGAGAACTTAAAACCTCCTTTTTACCTCACTTCAATTTGCGTGCGTGGTGCGGAAAGCTTTTATGTGAAAATATGAGAAATAGAAATTTCTAGAGTTAAAATTTGATTATGGTTGACTTTGGTCAACATTTTGAGCAAACAGAGCCGGATCTATGTTTCTACAATCCTAGGAGGTTCGCAGTAAAATATGAGACTTCGGCATATGCACGAAAATGAATTCCGAGGTCCTTAGTCTTAGAAATCTATTTTTGAAAAAAATTGTTTTGCTGAATTATTTATGAACTAAGAAAAGAATTAATGTTTGAAACCATTGGTATCAGACCCGTATTTTGGTTCTGTAGCCCGGTATAAACTTGTTAAAGTATTTAAATGATAACCGTGAAATTTGGTGTAAAATAGAGTTTATTTGACGTGATTTGGACCTCCAGTTGAAGATTTATGAACTTTAAGTGTTCTTGATGAAAATGATGAGTTTTGATGTTTAATTTATAGTTTTACATGTTATTTTCATGATTTGATTGCACAAGCAAGTCCGTATGATGTTTTTGGGTTAGTGTGCATGTTTGGTTTGGAGCCCCGAGGGCTCGGGTGAGTTTTGGATAGGCCACATAGTGTTTTAAACTTAGGAAATTTTAGATTTTCAACTGCTGTGTGTTGCAGGTCTGCCTGGCTCGCAATTGCGAGAGACCCATCGCAATTACGATGATGGGCTGGGGCAGGAACCCTCGCATTTGCGAGGCTTATGCCGCAAATGCGACTTTAACAGGGACCGCAAATGCGAACAATTGTTCGCAATTGCGAAGATAGAAGGATTTGGCCTACCTTCGCATTTGCGAAGCCTGGGCCGCATTTGCGAACCTGACTTCGCAAATGCGATATCTGCACCTGTGCAAATTATAACTTAGCCGAAAATATCTCATTTTTCAAACCCTTTCAAAACCAAAACACTCTTGGGCGATTTTTCAAAGACAAGTACTCTTCCAAATCGATTGTAAGTCATTTCTAACTCGTTTTCTTCAATATTTAACATATTTTCTTAGGATTTCAACTCAAATCAAAGGTTTCATGGGGAAAAATGTGTGTTTTGGATAGAACCTAGGTTTTTCAAATTTTGGGGATTTGGACCTCGATTTGATATCCCATTTCAAAACAAATTATATATTTGGGTTTGTGGGGGAATGGGTAATCAGGTTTTGGTTCGAACCTTGGATTTTGACCATGTGGGTCCGGGGGCGATTTTTGACTTTTTGGGGAAACACTTTAGAAAACCTATTTTCATGCATTGGAATTAATTCATTTAACATTTATTGATATAGTTAAGTAACTTGTGGCTAGATACGAGCGAATTGGTGGTGGAATCAAGAGGTAAAGCAATAGTTGAGACTTGAATTGTGTTCGTGGCATCGAGGTAAGTGTTTGGTCTAGCCTTAGCTTGAGAGATTAAGAGTTGTGTCCTATTTGCTATGTGTTATTTGTTTATTACGACGTATAGGCATGGTGACGAGTATCTATACATTAGTGTCAAGCATGCCCGTGAGTCTTATACT
Organism: Nicotiana tabacum; assembly: GCF_000715075.1. Lineage (NCBI taxonomy): Eukaryota > Viridiplantae > Streptophyta > Magnoliopsida > Solanales > Solanaceae > Nicotiana > Nicotiana tabacum. The sequence continues at coordinate 162,791,270 of NC_134087.1, forward strand.
ATGATTAATGTGACTCCGTTTGTATTGTTCATGCCTTATGTGATGATTTCTATTGTTGAGCAAAGCTTGTGGAAGTAATAGTGGTATTTGAATATTGAAGAGCGTTGGCTCAAGTTGTATAGTGAATTGTGGAAGTATAATTGGCAATTGAACCTTATAGAGCATTGGCTCATGTTGTGAAGTGAGTTCTGAAGTAAATGTGAAAAAGAGAAGAGGATTAATATATTGTCTCCCTTACTAGGATATTGTTACTTTTAATGCTATCTCCTTTTCTGGGATGTTGATATTTTTTTAATAATTCCCTAGCGGGGATTTGATTGTTGAACTATTGTTCCTTACCGGGATTTTATTGTGATTTCATTTATTTCCTTGCCCTTATTTCTTGTGATTGTTGTTTGGGTGAGGAAGAGTGTTAAAGCACGAAGGGTGATGCCGTGCATTATTTTGGTGAGAGTGTGTTAAAGCACGAAGGGTGATGCTGTGCCGCACGATGTACAATTCTGTGCCAATTATTTTGATTTTATGGCGAGGACGAGAGTAAAGCACGAAGGGTGATACTGTTGATACCCACTTTTTCTCTATATATTTGCAATATGCAAAATACTTTCAAAATAGCATATAAATGCATACATAAGCATGTCCAAATGTTTTATTTTTTTCCATAATTTTTTAAAAGATTTTAAATCGATTTATTTCCCTTTTCATCCATAAAATTTCAATAATTATGTCCAAAATTATTATTTTTGATGATTCATTAATTGGATTTTTATACTTATGCCAAAATATGCCTAAGGTAATTTTTACAATTTTATTTAGTATTTTTAAAAGCTAATTGCAATATTAGCCTTTTAAGATTTAATTGTGTTTTATATTCATAAAATTAAGCCCTATATTTTTAAATTGTTAGTTACATGTCGTGAATCATTGTAGCACTTTCAATTTATATTCAAAAATTTATTTACTATTTTTTATATTTTAAAAGGGGGAAAATTGACTATTTAAATAATAGCCCATTTGTATTTCAATCCTAGCCTAAATTGAACCCCAATTCCCCAGCCCAATTTTGAATTAAACCCAACCCTAAACCAATTTTAATCGACCCAAACCCGGATTCCCACCTACCCCATTTAATCTAGACCGTTGATCATTCAAATCAACGGGCCGCATTCACCCTTCCTAAAATAAACCTAAACGACCCCTTACCCTAACTCATTTCTCACCATCCGCTGCCCTTGAATCCCTCTCCTCTCAATTCTCTCTGCAACCTCACATAAACCATAGCCGTCGCCACCCAATTCCACCCTAATCCCTTGCAATCCCTACCTAATTCATGGGCTCCCATGGCGATTTGAGGCGTGTACTCGTCTCCTATGTTTGCTGCTACCTATATTCGTGATTCGATGGACAGATCTCAAAGGGATCTAGTCCGGTCCTGGTTCAACTTCTATCTATGGCCTTCTTCCGGCCATCCATGGCTGTTCAAGTCAGATCCTTGACTTTTCCGGCTAGATCGGTAACTTTTCAAAGTCCTTTGCACTTTCTCTGGGTTCTCTGAAACCCTAGCTCTAAGAGTTTTTCGATTTTATTTCAGATCTATCTTAGATCTGTGCTTATCATGAACTTCTTAAGTGTTTTCTCGAAGGTTCTTCGATTTTCTTTCAAAAATGACTCTTTATTTTCAACGATTAGGGGTTTTCTCTTAACCTCTTTTAAAAGATCTCTTTTCTGATTTTTTGGTGTTGTTTCATGATTTTTAATATGTTCAAATGACTTGGTTATGCTTTCCTTATATTTTATTCATCATGTTGAAAACCCTAGGTCTTTTTTTGGTTTATCCGAGTTCTAAAACTGTTTGTTTGAATGTATACTTGTTCGATTAAGTTCTTTGTTTCTGACTCTTTTTTTTGTTTGACTTATCTAATTATGAGTTCTTATCATCTCTTAAACTCGACTATCGTTAAAATCCTAATTTCTTAAAAGGATTTCCTCACTTGTTACTGTGAGACCTTTACTTGTTTCTGACTCTCTTTACCTATTGGACTTGTTTCTTTATTTTGGCTCTACGTGTGAGCCCTGACTATTTGACTTTGTTGACTATTGAGCCTTAGCTTACTCTTGTAATTGCTGCATGTTTGTATGTATCCAGTTATTTCTTTTGCCAATGCGTTTGGCCTTGAATGTCTTATATTTCTGTTCGTTCTATTTGTATGTCAAGGTGCAGAATCATGTTTCTTTCTTGATTGATCTTGATTTCCTCAATATTACGATTGATTGAAAAGGGTTCCCATATAAACCCTAATTTTTATTCATTTGTTTAAAATTGATTGATTCCCTCATTTAATTACTGTGATGTTTTACCTTGCTGAATCCCTTCCCCAAAACTAAGCATATTTTGTACTTAGACTCAATTATTTATTTCATACTTTTACTTCCCCTTATATGGCAATAATCAATCTATCTCAAACTGATTTCTTTCCTTAATAACCCTGTTAGTATCCGTTTGAGCAATAATCCCTTGATTAAAGGGGAGTACTTGTGTTAATTGATTCTGATTGTCGTTATTTCCATATTTGAGTTGAAACTTTACTGGTTACCTCATTCTTCACTCATTTTCAAAACTATAAATACCTTACCCTCTCTTCTTTCAAACACACGAACAATTGAGTTCAAAACACACTTACACTCAAAACTCTCTCTTTCTCTATTACTACTTGTGCTATTGCTTTGTCTAGCCAGCTAAAAGCCAAGGCTAGATTGTGGAATCTTGCTTACTTTACCTTTCTGCACCTTACTTTCCCTATTGGTATGTCCTAGTTAATTTTTCAAGCCTCAACAACAACATGCTTCTTTAGTTGTTTCAGTTTCCCTTATTCTTGTCTACTCCTGTTTATGGTTCCGCAGTCATATTACATTATTAGCATGCTGTAATATGTTCCCTTCCCCCTCAGATTAATGCTTCTCCTATGTGTGTTTTGAAACATACTCCGACAGTCAATTGTTATGTACTTATTGTCTTGTGAATCCCAAAACCCCATATCCCCTCTATGTGTTTGTGTTCTTTTGGCTGGTTTGTCACCATGCCAGCATCGGCTATTGCTATGCGTGTCCAAACCAGACCCCTGCCGGGGTCATGTGCTTACAGACAAGTGTATTCCTAAGATCCTTTGAACCCCTTGTATGACTACTGATTCTATTTGTTGGAGTTTTGAGTTTTATTACTACAATTCCTTTCAAATTGCCTATGTTATTGATTACTTTCAACTCAGTTTTAAACAAACTCTTTTTCCAAACTATGTCAAGCACTCTCACCCATTCCTAGAATCTAGGTTCTACCCTCTTGTGTGAGCCTTGCCTTGGAACCCTTGAGCTCCCTTTGAACTTGGACACATAAGAGCTGGCCCTTCCACACTGCACTAATTCTATTTGGTTATGCAAATTTAGGTGTGAGCACTGTCCGGGATCCCTTGAGGTCCTTAGGGAACTCTGACACACCCAGATATGAGAAAGGCTTTGAAATATTAATATTGAAGTGGTTCATTACATAACTCAAAAAGGAAGTCAAGACCGAGCTTTCGTTGGTTGTAATTTCTTATTTCTGCACTTCTTTTGTAATTCAATTATTTGGTCTGTAATAATTTGTAAACAATTATTGGGGTGATAAGTGAAAAAGGGTGGGTAGTTGTATATTGTGGGTAAATTGGGTAGATAACATGCCTATAGGATCTGCTTTGGTTTAAAATGAATTCTGCATGCTTTACTTTCACACAATTAGAAAACATGTCCATAGAATCTAAATGGCTTTAATAATAGAGATCATGCCTATAGGGTTAAAATCAACTTTATAATTAGATATCATGCCTATAGGGTGTAAAGTAATTGAAGTTTAGTTTTCATTATTCATGTATTCAGATTCGTCTCCCTAGAAAGCATGCCTATAGGTTCAAAGTCAGCTTTTAATACTTAGATACCATGCCTATATGATCTAAGTAGCTATAATAGAAATCATGCATATAGAACTTAAAACCAATTTAGTTGGAGAAGCCGTTTAGTTCACGATGTTTATTCTGAATTGGACTAGTTAATTAATCTGCCGCTTCTTTAATAAATTTTCAAACACTGCCTTAAGTTAATACCGTTAGAAAGCATGTCTATAGGATCTCAAGTTGTCCATTTTAAATTAATCACTGCTCTACTGCATTCCTAATCAATATAGATATCATGCTCATAGGACATCACTATTACGCCTAGGAAAGCCTTAGGTAATTACTCGAATAAAATTGGAACTGCCTTTGTTTAATCGCCAACTACTACAACCAGCAGGCAGACCTGATTCAGACTTCTTTTTTGAGCTATATAATGAATCTGGCTCTAACTCAAACCCTGCTTTAGGATTTTTAAAATTCAGACCTTAACTGTGTTTAAGTCATTCTATTTATATATATTGTTTGCGGAGGTATACATGAGCCTTCTAATTGTTTATATGTTCCCCCTCTAAATGCAGTCCTACGTGTTTTTGTATGTCGCCTTTGTTTTTTACCTTTAAACCTAAGTTTCATCCTAAAACCTCCCTCTTATAGGAATAGTAGTCCTAAATTCATCCGGGACTGATAGGAATGGGACAGGTAACAACATAGAGGTCGAGACCAATTCGCGCTTTAATACCTTCATGGGGTGGGAAAGGTAGATATGGATATGATGACCGGTACGCTAATACCATGTGTATCTCTTCTGAGGAGTGTCATACCGGGTATTGCATTAAGGTGATCCATATTACAAACAAACCTAGGACCCCCCTTTTTTTACGAGCATATCTAGTCTGTAACTCTTTTCTAAACCCTTTTAAATCATTTTTTTCAGACGTTTGTGTATTAAACTTAAACCCCCTATTACTTGAGCCTTTATTTGTTTACTTGCTAATTGCAGAAATTCACAAAAAACTATCTGGCCGGGAACCACACTAGCGAATCTTGAGGGGTGCCTAGCACCTTTCCCTTGGGATAATTTCAAGCCCTTACCTTATCTCTGGTTATCAAACATAGTTGTAGTTAAATATTATAGGTGTCCTAACGCATCCTAAAATTTTTAGGTGGCGACTCTTCAAAATACCCAATTCCCAAAAAGGAAATGAGTCATTACACCCCATGAATATCGAAACCCAAACTCCTCTCCGACGGAAGGGAAAAAAGGGAGGCACGATAGCATGGCGACTCTACGGGTGATATTTAGGCTTTTATCATTTCATATTGTTCTTGTGAATTTGTACCTCCCTATGTGCAATTACTTGTTTAAATTTCTTTAAGCATTTAATTTCTCTTTTCAAAAGCAAAACTGGCATATCTTCTTTGTTTCCTTCCTTTATTGCTGCTTTAATTATAAAACTGCTATATTTATCGCTTTCTTAATGTGCAAATACATGTCAACATGTTTTTAATTATTGCATCATCACGCTCAACATCATACTCCACTCGTTCCAAACAAATACTATAACAACGCTTTTAATAAGTGGTTGCACTCTTCCTATATCATTACCCCCTAAATTCCGAAAAGCATATGTTTGGTAAAACAAGTCGATTAGCGGTGCAGTCGACAGTTCTGTGCCTTCCCCTTTGAGTTGTCCGCTCAAGGTTACTAGTCTAAAACCCCATAGAAACCTTTCTCTGTTCAAATTGTGCATGCATCATGGTCAAACCTAGCCGGGTCAGTTGTGTTGTCCAGATAATGATCCTTTAAGATAGCCTTGTCCAAAGTCAACTAGGTTTCCCTGAACCCAAACAGACATCACCACGTTCTATGCATTTATTTAGAGAACTAAATGCTTCATGCTAATTGTTGGTATTAAATAGTTGAGTCTGGTGGGGGTAAGGGCCTAACCTTATCTGTCTTGCAGAAATATGAGGCATGAAGTCCCCATATTCAGATGGTCACCAATGTCCACCCAAGATTGCTAAGTTGGTGGAGAGATTTACCCTCCAGTGACCAAACTCTCATCGCAAATATCTGGGAAATCTACCATCCCTCCCGGAGATCCAACCTAACAACATGATCATAGAAGCTACCACACTGTTTTGGGATTGTGAATGGGTCGTGTTCCGCTTTGGGGACATTGAAATGATGCCCTTGCAAGAGGAGATAGGAGGACTAGCCGGTCTAGTTTGGGAAACTCCGGGTTTGCTAATGCCTGAGAACCGCAAAGGCAGGAGTTTCCTCAAAATGATGGGTTTGAAGAAGAATACATAATTGACATGCCCGAAGGAGTCATACATCCCTTTTGACTACTTGTATCAAAGGTATGGTCACAACAAATCCTACCGTACCTACCCTGACGAGTTTGCCATCACATCCTTAGGGCACATCCATCGAAGGGTTTTCGTCTTCATATTTTGTTTCCTGGAGCTGATCGTGTTTCTGATGAAGAAAGGGAGAATCCATACCAGGATAGCTATGGTAACTAAGACCCTAATGGAGGGGATTGGTGGGCATCCATTCAGCATCGTACCCATGATCATTGTAGACATATACCGAGCCTTAGAGAAGTGTCAACGAGGAGAAAAACACTTCGAAGGCTGCAATTTATTCCTTAAACTTTGGCTCATGGAACATCTCTAGAAGGGCGAATACCGACAAGAGATTCAGCGAAGAGACTGGGATGATCACATCGCTTTCCATCATCCAAAGCGAATGAATTACATTCCCGATATGTTCGCTCAGCTTGAGAATGCCAAAGGGTGGGTTGAGCTATTTGATAGGTTCAGTGGATGTTCGAATGGTTTCCTATCGAGGTGTTCATCGCCTGATCCAGAGACGCACCTTTCCTGATACTAATTGGTCTAAGAGGAACCTACCCTTACATCCTTCTCTGAGTTATGAGGCAAGCTGGTAGGAAGCAAGTTATACCCAGGGTCGACAAGATGAGTTATTTCCGAGCTGACTTCCAAAATGATGATAGTCCCTACAAGTGCCAAGCTCAGTATATGTGGCACTGCAAGATCATAATGGGGAGAGATACCATCGAGCCAGACATGTATCATGCTGGTTGTGCTCCTTTCTACTCAGGTTGGTTGGAAGACAATCATGATGGTCTGAGCCAACCAGGGTTTGCTCGAGGTCACAGGATTATAGATGAAAATGCCAAGGCGCAGGTCAAGTACAACCAGCTGCGCAAAAGGATCCGTGAGTACGAAAGCGAACACTGCAAGATACAAGAGTCCAACTAGAAGTTGATTGAGGAATGGAAGGACATGGCTGTCAGTGCCAACAAGCAGCTAGGATACTTGGAGCGAGGCATAGTAGAACTGGAGAGAAAATTTCTCAAGAGGGTCGAAGATTGCGAAAATGCTGAAGGGACTTAAGGCGGACATTTAGCAAGAGCATACCTATTGCTGAGAGTTTGCGAGTTGGGGAAGCTGTTCAACGGAGCCAAGGATGCCGAATCTAGGGGAAGGTCCTTCTGGGACCAAGTAGATAGGAGTTTCTCTTTTCACTTTATATATGTAATAAGACCAATGACCATTAATGACTATTATTTCCTGTTTATTTAGTGTCGATTTGGGATTCGTCTTATTATCAATAAAATGAGGCATTTAGCATTTTAAGTTCTCCAAACCAATTTGTCGCTAGACCTACCTCAGGCACAAAGAGGTCCCCAAATTAGGACACGATTTACATTCCCGTACTATGTGTTTAAATATTGCAATTCTTTTATGATTCTCGCTAACTTGGTTACCTTTTTGTTTTTGTTCTTTGTTTTTGTTTTTATTATTGCCCTCCCAAAAGTTAGTTCGTGTACTCTAGCATCATCATCTTATTCTACGAGATCCAGAGTCCCTCCACCCACTCTTCCTCTTAGTCCTGTCAAAAACAAGAACACAATCAAGATGGAAGATTTGAACAACGACAAGAAGGAGAATCCAACTGAATGGGTAGAGGCCACTAATGGCCATGGTACCCAGGTTCCTAATGAGAATGCGACACAACTTGAACAGAAGCTGCTGAAATTTCAAGAAGAGCTCGATCAAGTTTGGAATCTGGAAAGCCTGTCATTTTCCCTCAGTACCCCAGATATCAATTTCCCCAACACTCAAAATCCTACACCTCCTCAAAATATCCCAAAGAAACTGAATCATCCCGCTCCTCACCATCATACTCTTCCACCAAAAACCCAATGCAACACCTGCCATATCCCAAACAATACTCTACTACTCATCCTAGAACCTCAAAACTCCACAAATGACCATTTTCACACCCACATACCAGGACAGTTTAACACCCCCATATATGTGGAGACCATGCCACACTCCACCCAACCTATCTCCAGCACACTTGAGTCTGATGAAAAGGATCTACTTATCAGGAACCTGGCTGAGGAACTTAAGAAATTGGCTAGCTGGATTCAGGGCGTTGAGGGAAGTAAAGGAATCGAGGGGCTGAACTATGAGGATCTTTGCATACGGCCTGATGTCGAACTATTTGAGGAGTACAAACCTCCTAAGTTCGAAGTATTTGATGGTACGGGTGATCTAAGGGTCCATCTGAGGACATACTACGACAAGCTGGTTGGAGTAGGGAAAGATGAGAGAATCCGCATGAAGCTATTCATGAGGAGTTTGAAAGGAGATGCATTATCTTAGTACATCAGCCAAGATCCAAAGAAGTGGTCAAACTAGGTGGGCATGGCATCCGACTTTATGGACAGGTTCAGGTTTAATACAGAGAATGCACCAGACATGTTCTATATTCAGAATCTAAAGAAGAAGCCCACAGAGACGTTTCGCGGGTATGCTACTCGCTGGAGGTCCAAAGATGATAAGGTCAGACCTGCCTTAGAAGAGGAACAGATGAACAAGTTCTTTGTCCTGGCTCAGGACCCGCGGTATTACAAACAACTGATGAAGATTGAGAGCCATAAATTCTCCGACATTATCAAACTGGGTGAGAGAATTGAATAAGGTATCAAGAGCGGTATGGTTACAAACTTCGAGGCCTTGCAAGCTATAAATAAGGCCTTACAATCCGGTGGTGTGTCCAATAAAAGGGACGTAGGGGCCGTGATGGTTTCACAAAGGACCAAATCTACCCTCAAATACCAAACTTATCCAACACCTCCACTCACATACCTGCCAACTCCAAATTACCAAGCACCTTCACCCTCATACCAAGCTCCACCACCAACTTATCAATCACCTCCACCTCCTACATATCAACATACATCACCCAGATACTCCCAACCCGCGCATGTCTACCAAACCTATAATGCTCAACCATCCGACTATCAATCACCTCCTGCACACCAAAACTTCCCTAGACCTCGACCCAATTTTGATCGCAGACATCCAAAACAATATACATCAATCGCTGAACCTATTGACCAACTATATGAGAGACTCAAAGTTGCTGGCTATGTCACCCCCATCCCTGCTACAACCCCTGAGAATCCTTCCCAGTGGTTTAACCCAAACAAATCCTGTGCATATCATTCTGGCATGAATGGGCACACCATCGATGAATGTTGTTCCTTGAAAGACAAGATCTAGTCTTTGATTGACAACAAGATCATTGTGGCAAAAACCCGCTCAAAATGTTTGCAACAACCCTCTACCAGACCATAAGGGTGGAGGTATCCACATGATTGAAATAGAAGATGACTGGGATCCCGAGGGATCAATCGAGTTGATAGCAGAAGGTGATGACCCAAAGAAGACAATAATTACTCTCAACCCAATCATAGTCCAGATTCAACTGTCTGAGGACGCTGAGGTGAATATGTCTATACCACTTGAGTTTGAAGCAACGTCATCCGCAAAGGCACCGGTACCAATTGAGGTTGAATTTGTGTCTCCGGCAAATGCACCCGCACTATTTGAGGTTGTAGTTTTGCCACCCAAGGGAAATGCTCCATTTAGTGTGAGGATATTTACGCCAATCCCAGTGGCAATGTCGACCATGGCACCATTCTATACAAAGGATGTACCCTGGGACTATACAGCCGAGGCAAGAAGGAAAGGCAAGGTCAGGTTCGAAGAGACTATTGCAGCACAGGGTATGACAAGAACTGGTAGAGTCTATACCCCTGAATATCTAGTTGAGTCAAGCAAGCAGGCCTCCAATCGGCCACCCATCATTGAGACATGTCCAGACGACCTCTGGAGGAAAATACAGGCCAAGGAGTATTCGATCATCGACCAATTAAACAAGACGCCGACACAAATATCCATTCTCTCTTTGCTACAGAATTCTGAGGCATACAAGAATGCTCTATTAAAGGTGCTGAGTGAAGCATACGTACCAAGCAACATCACGGGCGGGGAATGGCTAACATGGTAGGACAAGTGTTGGAGAGCTATAAGATCACCTTTCATGAGGACGAGCTGCCACTTGAAGGGTTGGGGAACAACAAAGCACTGCACATCACCGTACAATGTGAAGACTATTTCATCACCAGAATCCTAATTTATGGAGGTTCCAATCTCAACATTTGTCTGTTGGTAACGCTCAACAAACTGGGTAAAGTACTGCACGAGATAAAAGTTGGATCAATCAGTGTGAAAGCCTCGATGGTTCTTAGAGGTCCACCATCGGTGAGATTGTTCTATGCTTACAAATGGGACCAACATGGTTCGATGTTGATTTCCAGGTGATAGATGTGCCAGATTCTTACAACTTACTGCTAGGACGGCCATAGATTCATGCCGCTGGGACCGTAGCACCAACACTGCATCAGGCAGTAAAATTCGAATGGAATCACCAGGAAGTGATCATTCACGGTGACGGTAGAAACCCTATATACAGTCATCAGACCATTCCTGCGATTGAGGGAAGAAAGAAGCTGGGTGGAGAGACTTACCACCACATCGAATGGGTCAATGCTATTGACAAAGTAAATGGTGGAATAATAAAATCGAGAGTATACTGAATTGGAGTGGGTTCAAACCTGGATAGGGGCTCGACAAGAACCTACAAGGAATCGCTAACCCCATAAAACTCAAAAAACATGGCACTACTTTGGGTCTGGGATATGAATATACCTGGGAAGAATTCAACAATTGCTTGATGCCATGGCGCGTTCCTTTCTATCCACTGGAGCAGCCAATACCGCATCTGGAGCAAACATTCTAACAGGCCGATATTGTTTATGGGTCAGATGAAGAAGAAGCACTGGCAGCGGTGAAGAACTTGTTCCTAGAGGACAACGACATGAACTGTTGTGTTGTTCTCGAGAAGGAGGGGGAAGAAGGCCCTTCCATACAGGCTGTAAGCAGAGGTGCACATCTCAATAACTGGACCATCAGGACAACCAGAGCCCGGCGAGCCTCAGGTTAGCAAGGCTAAAACAAGTATTATCCATTGTTTTTACTAAATGATTTTCTTTTCACATTTTCAACTCCCGCAATAAGATCTTCAATGTTCAAAACAGTTATGCAATTTATCAAAGCATTTTGACTTTTCTTATAAATCAACACTCATTATCATTTTCTCTGATTACTTTACTTATACAACATTACTATTACTTTTCTTGATGAAACCAACGACTGTGACATACAATGAGACAATGCAACAAACGGATATTGATTCAGAGGAAGATGACATACCCGACGAGATTGTTAGAGAAGTTTAGAACTTTGAGAACAGACCTAAGTCTAACCTGGACGAGACCGAAATTGTTAACCTGGGAGATGCAGAAAACGTGAAGGAAACACGAATCAACGTTTACCTATCACCATCAGAAAAGAAAGAATACACGAAATTTCTAAAGGAATATGAGGACATATTCGCATGGTCGTATGATGACATGAATGGTCTAAGTACATCTATTGTGGCTCACAAACTGCCAACAGATCCAACATGTCCGCCGGTAAAGCAAAAGCTCAGAAAGTTTAAGCCTGACATGAGTCTGAAAATCAAGGAAGAAGTCACTAAGCAAGTCAAAGCCAAGGTTCTCAGGGTAGTAGAATACCCAACATGGTTAGCCAATATTGTGCCAGTCCCAAAGAAGGACGGGATGGTTAGAGTCTGTGTCGACTACCGGGATCTCAACTGGTCCAGTCCAAAAGACGACTTCCCTTTGCCAAATATACACATCCTGATTGACAATTGCGCCAAGCATGAGCTGCAGTCATTTGTAGATTGCTTCGCTGGTTATCATCAGATCTGGATGGATGAAGAAGATGTTGAGAAAACGGCTTTTGTTACGCCGTGGGGAATGTACTGTTACAAGATGATGTCGTTCGGCCTGAAGAATTTAGGGGCCACCTACATGAGGGCCATGACTACCATTTTCCATGATATGATCATCAAATCCAAGAAGGCCACTGATCACATGGAATATCTGAGGAAGTTCTTCAATAGATTGCGAAGGTACAACCTGAAACTGAATCCCGCCAAGTGCGCATTTGGGGTTCCTGAAGGGAAATTGCTAGGGTTTATTGTGAGTTACCGAGGAATAGAACTGGATCCATCAAAAGTCAAAGCCATTCAAGAATTTCCACCACCAAAGAACAAGAAGGATGTGATGAGTTTCTTGGGAAAGCTCAACTACATCAGCCGATTCATAGCACAATCTACAATTATTTGTGAGCGAATCTTTATGATGTTTAAGAAAGACGCCGCTACCAAATGGACTGATGACTACCAAAAGGCCTTCGACAGAATCAAGGAATACCTGTCAACACCACCAGTCTTAGTCCCGCCCGAGCTAGGTAGACCCTTACTACTCTACCATGTAGTGTTGGATGGAGCTTTTGGCTGCGTTCTGGGGCAGCATGATGAAACAGGGAGGAAGGAACAAGCCATTTATTATCTCAGTAAGAAGTTTACCTCGTACGAGACCTGGTATTCTTTATTAGAACACACATGTTGTGCTTTGACTTGGGTAGCTCAGAAGCTGAGGCATTACTTCTGTGCCTATACTACATATCTCATATCAAGGATAAATCCTTAGAAGTACATCTTTCAGAAGCCCATGCCCACTGGCAAGCTAGACAACTGGCAAATCCTGTTGAGTGAGTTTACATCATCTACGTAACTAAGAAAACGGTCAAGGGACAAGCACTAGCAGACCACCTCGCTAAGAATCCCATTGATGGAGAATACGAACCCCTGAAAATGTACTTTCCTAATGAAGAGGTATCATTCATAGGATAAGACATTGCATAATCCTATGACGGTTGGAGAATGTTTTTCGATGGAGCAGCAAATTTTAAAGGAGTCGGCAAAGGAGTAGTCCTAGTATCAGAAACCGGTCTGCATTATCCGGTGTGTGCCAAACTCAGGTTCCCATGCACCAACAATATGGCCGAGTATGAAGCCTGCATCTTAGGACTCAAAATGGCCATTGACATGAATGTTCAAGAGCTGCTAGTAATCGGAGATTCAGACTTACTTATACATCAGGTACGAGAAGAATGTGCAACCAAGAACTCCAAGATACTCCCATATATGCATCATGTACAGGAATTGAGAAAGAGGTTCACGAAGACGGAGTTCCAACATGTTCCCAGAGTCCAGAATGAGTTCGCCGATGCATTGGCTACCCTGTCATCTATGATACAACATCCAGACAAGAATTTCATTGATCCCATTCCAGTATAGATCCATGATCAACCAGCTTATTGTGCCCATATTGAAGAAGAAGCAAACGGAAAGCCTCGGTTTCATGATATCAAGGAATATTTGGCAAAAAGAGAGTACCCAGAGCATGCAAATCCAACTCAGAAACTCACACTTCGGAGATTTTCCAACAACTTTTTTCACAGTGGAGGAATCCTGTATAGGAGGACCCCCGATTTGGGATTATTAAGATGTGTTGACGCGAAGGAAGCATCGAGGCTACTAGAGGAAATTCATGCTGGGACCTGCGGTCCACATATGAATGGTTTTGTCCTAGCAAAGAAGATACTTCAGGCTGGTTACTTTTGGATGACCATGGAAACAGACTGCATCTAGTATGTCCGGAAATACCTCTACTGTTAGATACATGCAGACATGATAAAGGTACCTCCAAATGAGCTTAATGCAATAAGCTCACCATGGCATTTTGCCGTTTGAGGGGTGGATGTTATTGGACCAATCGAGCCTGCCGCTTCCAATGGACACAGGTTTATCCTGGTAGCTATAGACTATTTTACCAAATGGGTAGAAGCAACATCTTACAGAGCAGTGACTAAGAAAATTGTGGCAGACTTTGTCCGCGACCGCATTGTTTGTCGACTCGGAATTCCAGAGTCAATCATTACTGATAATGGCTCTAACCTCAATAGTGACTTGATGAAAGCTATGTGCAAAACTTTCAAGATCAGACACAAGAATTCCACAGCCTACAGGCCTCAAATGAATGGAGCTGTAGAAGCTGCCAACAAGAATATCAAGAAGATGTTGAGGAAAATGATAGAAAATCATAAACAATGGCATGAGAAGTTGTCATTTGCTCTATTAGGATATCGCACCACAGTCCGCATATCAACCGGGTCAACCCCCTATATGCTAGTTTACGGTACAGAGGCTGTCATTCCCGTTGAGGTAGAAATTCCTTCCCTAAGGATCATACAAGAAGCTGAACTCGACGACGCAGAGTGGGTAAAAAGTTGTTATGAGTAACTAGCTCTTATATACGGAAAGGGAATGAATGCAATTTGCCATGGTCAACTCTATCAGAACAGAATGTCCAGAGCCTTCAACAAAAGAGTCAAGCCAAGACAGTTCACCCCGGGGCAGCTGGTGTTAAAGAAAATTTTTCCGCATCAAGACGAAGCCAAAGGAAAGTTCTCTCCCAACTGGCAGGGTCCATACATGGTTCACCGGGTTCTAATATGAGGAGCCCTCATACTTGCAAAAATGGACGGAGAAGTCTCGCCAAAGCCGATTAATTCAGATGTAGTCAAGCGTTACTATGTATAATTTTTGTGCTTCCCTTATATGATGTAAATTGAACTATGCCTGACCTGAATCCCGTTTAAGAGGGGATATGTATGTAGCCCTATGGGTTCGGTCACAATTCAATAAAATTTTCATTCCCCCCCACAATTGGAAACTGGGGCAGAATTTTGAGGAGGATCCTCAAAATTCCGAAGTAATTTCAGTCGATCGTCGCGCAAGCAACAGTCAAAAGCATCAATTCATTAAACTGAGGAGCACCATCAAAATTCCGTACCAAGAGAGGTTGCAATGTCCCGAACCACGTCACATTCGTCAGTTCATCTAAAAGCTATTTTTAATTATACACTTACTTTTACAAAATCATGCATGTTTATTATCGAAACTGCATTGTTTAGCAACGCTACCCCAATGATACAGAGAGTATCACTAGATCAAAGGCAAGCATTTCAAGCAAAGCCAGCGGGGATACAAACTGACCTTCCCCCTTACAAAACTCATGATTTTTCTTTGGATGCATGAACTAGGATTGCGAAAATCATCAAACATACTATACATCCATAGGACAAACATTATTCAGGAATACAACTCTCAGAACCGTTGCACTTACCAACATTTGCTATCCGCACACACCTGTGATGTTCCGTCTGTCACAATGCTCTCAGTAATCACAATATCGCAATCTGCTATCAGCTAAGAAAACTCTACTATCATTCGTTATTTCATTTTACATAAGGCTACCATTCTGCCTTCCGAGACTAAACGCTGTCTCCATCTGCATTCTTGCATAAGGATACTATTCTACCTTCCAATCTGCATAAGGCTATCTTTCTGCCTTCTAAGAGTAAACTATGTCTCCATCTGCATTCTTGCATAAGGCTACTATTCTACCTTCCGATCTGCATAAGGCTAACTTTTTGCCTTCTGAGACTAAACGTTGTCTCCATCTGCATTCTTGCATAAGTCTACCATTCTGCCTTTCGAGACTAAACGCTGTCTCCATCTGCATTTGCATTGCATAAGGCTACCACTCTGCCTTCCAAGATTAAATGCTGTCTCCATCTGTATCTTGCATAAGGCTACCATTCTGCCTTCCGAGGTTAAGCTCTACCTCCATCTGCAATCGCATCTTTGTATAAGGCTATCATTCTACCTTCCGAGGCTAAGCTCTGCCTCCAATTTTCTTCGACACTAAGCACTATCTCAAGAGTCGTTTATTTCGTCTCTCTTACGGGCTAAGCTCTGCCCTTCAATTCGCAAGACTAAGTTTTGTCTTGTCTGCATCATACTACTGCATCTTTCATGGGCTGAAATATCGCCAACTCATCTGAAGGCATAATCGTTCGGAGGCACCATCTTCATAGCCCGAGAACACCATATCATTATTCGAAGGAATCATGGTTTGAAGGCACCATCCTTATAGCCCGAGAGCATCATTTCATGGCCTGCGAATCTTTCATCATACGCTTTATGGCCCGGGACGTCATGGTCTAAAGACGTCATCCTAACCATCCAAAGACAACATTCATAGTCCAACGGGAATTTGCATCATGTTTAAATTTATGCACAGAATACGCTTGTATTATTTCATTGTAGGTAAACCAGCGAGCAACTACCATCCTGGTAGGAGCGATCCCGCTCTAGTCCCTGTAGCCATATCAAGACTTAATCACCCCTGTAAACCTGTCACTCACCCTACCCTGGATATTGCGTCCGTTCTCGAAAAGTCTCCATCGGCATACTCCGCCGACGGATCCTGAATTACATACGACTTGACTCCTGTAAAACCAGGGATATGTAGGTAGCTCGGAATCCAGGGTGCAGCCTAAATCTTCTTCAAACCATTTCGCTCGGTCAAAATTGGCCATCATGTCTTTACCTGACAACTCTTTCATCCTTCCCGGATAAAGAGGGGCAACTGTTGATACCCAATTTTTTCCTATATATTTGCAATATGCAAAATACTTTCATAATAGCATATAAATGCATACATAAGCATGTCCAAATGTTTTATTTTTTTTCCATAATTTTTAAAGGTTTTTAATCGATTTATTTCCCTTTTCATCAATAAAATCCAAATAATTATGTCCAAATATATTATTTTTGATGATTCATTTATTGGATTTTTATACTTATGCCAAAATAAGGCTAAGATAATTTTTACATATTTTTAAAATTTTATTTAGTATTTTTAAAAGCTAATTGCATATAATTACAATATTAGCCTTTTAAGATTTAATTGTATTTTATATTCATAAAATTAAGCCCTATATTTCTAAATTGTTATTTACATATCATGAATCATTTTAGCACTTTCAATTTATTTTCAGAAATTTATTTACTATTTTTTATACTTTAAATGGGGGAAAATTGGCTATTTAAGTAATAGCCCATTTGTATTTGGATCCTAGCCTAAATTGAACCCCAATTCCCCAACCCAATTTTGAATTAAATCTGGCCTTAGCCCAATTTTAACTGACCCAAACTCGGATCCCCACCTACCCCGTTTAATTTAAACCGTTGATCATTCAGATCAACGGTCCCCATTCACTCTTCCTAAAATAAACATAAATGACCCCTTACCCAAACTCATTTCTCACCACCCACCTCCCTTGAATCCCTCTCCTCTTAATTCTCTCTGTAGCCTCATATAAACCCTAGCCGTCGCCACCCAATTCCACCCTAATCCCTTGCGATCCCTACCTAATTCATGGGCTCCCATGGAGATTTGAGGCGTGTAATCGTCTCCTATGTCTGCTGGCTACCTATTTTCGTGATTCCATGGACAGATCTCAAAGGGATCTAGTCCAGTCTTTGTTCAACTTCTATCTATGGCCTTCTTCCGGCCATCCATGGCTGTTCAAGTCAGATCCTTGACTTTTTCAGCTAGATCGGTAACTTTTCAAAGTCTTTCTCACTTTCTCTAGGTTCTCTGAAACCCTAGCTCTAAGTTTTTTTCGATTTTCTTTCAGATCTATCTTAGATCTATGCTTATCATGAACTCTTAAGTCTTTCCTCGAAGGTTCTTCGATTTTCTTTAAAAAATGACTCTTCATTTTTCAACGATTTGGGTTTTCTATTAACCTCTTTTAAAATATCTCCTTTATGATTTTTTAGTGTTGTTTCATGATTTTTACTATGTTCAAATGACTTGGTTATGCATTCCTCATTCATCATGTTGAAAACCCTAGGTCTTTTTTTGGTCTTATCCGAGTTCTGAAACTATTTGTTTGAATGTATACTTGTTCAATTAAATTGTTTGTTTATGACTCTCTTTTCTTTGTTTGACTTATTTGATTCTGAGTTCTTATCATCTGTTAAACTCAGCTATCGTTAAAACCCTAATTTCTTAAAAGTATTTCCTCACTTATTACTGTGAGACCTTTACTTGTTTCTGACACTCTTTACCTGTTGGACTGGTTTCTTCATTTTGGCTCTACGTGTGAGCCCTGACTATTTGACTTTGTTGACTATTGAGCCTTAGCTTACTCTTGTAATTGCTGCATGTTTGTATATATGTAGTTATTTCTTCAATGCATTTGGCCTTGCATGTCTGATATTTCTGTTCGTTCTATTTATATGTCAAGGTGCAGAATCATGTTTCTTTCTTGATTGATCTTGATTTTCTCAATATTATGATTGATTGCAAAAGGTTCCCTTATAAACCCTAATTTTTACTCGTTTGTTTAAAATTTATTGATTCCCTCATATAATTACTGTGATGTTTTACCTTGCTGAATCCCTTCCCTAAAACTAAGCGTATTTTGTACTTAGACTCAATTGTTTACTTCATACTTTTACTGCCCCTTATATGGCAATAATCAATCTGTCTCAAACTAATTTCTTTCCTTAATTAACCCTGTTAGTATCCGTTTGAGCTATAATCCCTTGATTAAAGGGGAGTAATTGTGTTAATTGATTCTGATTGTGGTTATTTCCATGTTTGAGTTGAAACTTTACTGGTTACCTTATTCTTCACTCGTTTTCAAAACTATAAATACCCTACCCTCTCTTCTTTCAAACATACGAACAATTGAGTTCAAAATACACTTACACTCAAAACTCTCTCTTTCTCTATTACTACTTGTGCTGTTACTTTGTCTAGCCGGCTAAAAGCCAAGGCTAGATTGTGGAATCTTGCTTACTTTACGTTTCTGCACCTTGCTTTCTCTATTGGTATGTCCTAGTTAATATTTCAAGCCTCAACAACAACATGCTTCTTTAGTTGTTTCATTTTCCCTTATTCTTGTCTACTCCTATTTATGGTTCCGCAGTCAAGTTACATTATTAGCATGCTTTAATATGTTCCATTCCCCCTCAGATTAATGCTTCCCCTATGTGTGTTTTGAAGCATACTCCGACAGTCACTTGTTGTGTACTTACTATCTTGTGAATCCCAAAACCCCATATCTCCTCTATGTGTTTGTGTTCTTTTGGCTGGTTTGTGACCATGCCAGCATCAGCTATTACTATGCATATCCAAAACAGACCCCTACTGGTGTCATGTGCTTACAGACAAGTGTGTTCCCAAGATCCCTTGACCCCCTTGTATGACTACTGATTCTGTTTGTTTGAGTTTTGAGTTTTATTACTACAACTGCTTTCAAATTGCCTCTGTTACTGATTACTTTCAACTCAGTTTTAAACAAACTCTTTTTTCAAACTATGTCAAGCACTCTTACACATTCCTATAATCTAGGTTCTGCCCCTCTTGTGTAAGCCTTGCCTTGGGACCCTTGAGCTCCCTTTGAACTTGGACACAAAAGAGCTGGCCCTTCCACACTGCACTAATTTTGTTTGGTTATGAAAATTTGGGTGTGAGCACTGCTCGGGATCCCTTAAGGTCCTTAGGGAACTCTGACACACCCAGATATGAGAAAGACTTTGAAATATTGGTATTGAAGTAGTTCATTACATAACTCAGAGAGGAAGTCAAGATCAAGCTTCCTTTGGTTGTAATTTCTTATTTCTACACTTCTTTTGTAATTCAATCATTTGGTCGGTAATAATTTATAAACAATTATCGGGGTGATTAGTGAAAAAGGGTGGGTAGTTGTATATTGTGTGTAAATTGGGAAGATAACAT
This sequence comes from Nicotiana tabacum, assembly GCF_000715075.1. NCBI lineage: Eukaryota > Viridiplantae > Streptophyta > Magnoliopsida > Solanales > Solanaceae > Nicotiana > Nicotiana tabacum. Next base: position 162,811,221 of record NC_134087.1, read on the forward strand.
ACCTATAGGATCTGCTCTGGTATAAAATGAATTCTGCATGCTTTACTTTCACACAATTAGAAACCATATCCATAAAATCTAAATGGCTTTAATAATAGAGATCATGCCTATAGGGTTAAATAAGCTTTATAATTAGATATCATGCCTATAGGGTGTAAAGTTTTTGAAGTTCAGATTTCATTATAGCATGTATTCAGATTCATCTCCCTAGAAAGCATGCCTATAGGTTCAAAGTCAGCTTTTAATACTTAGATACCATGCCTATAAGATCTAAGTAGCTATAATAGAAATCATGCCTATAGAACATAAAACCAATTTAGTTGGAGAAGCCGTTTAGTTCACGATGTTTATTCTGAATTGGACTAGTTAATTAATCTACCGCTTCTTTAATAAGTTTCAAACACTGCCTTAAGTTAATACCATTAGAAAGCATATCTATAGGATCTCAAGTTGTCCATTTTAAATTAATCACTGCTCTACTGCATTCCTAATCAATATAGATATCATGCTCATAGGACATCACTATTACGCTTAGGCAAGCCTTAGGTAATTACTAGAATAAAATTTGAACTGCCTTTGTTTAATCGCCAACTGCTACAACCAGCAGGTAGGCCTGATCCAGACTTCTTTTATGACCTATATAATGAATTTGGTTCTGACTCAAACCCTGCTTTAGGATTTTTAAAATTCAGACTTTAACTGTGTTTAAGTCATGCTATTTATATGTATTGTTTGTGGAGGTATACATGGACCTTATAATTGATTATGTTCCCTCTCTAAATGTAGTCCTACGTGATTTTGTATGTCGCCTTAGTTTTATGACCTTTAAACCTAAGTGTCAGCCTAAAACCTCCCTCTTATAGGAATAGTAGTCCTAAATTCCTCTAGGACTGATAGGAATGAGACGGGTAACAACATGCACTAGAGGTCGAGATCAATTCGCGCTTTAATACCTTCACGGGGTGGGAAGGGTAGATATGGATATGATGACCGGTGCGCTAATACCACGCGTATCCCCTCTTCTGTGGAGTGTCATACCAAGTATTGCATTGAGGTGATCCATATTACAAACAAACCTAGGACCCCCCTTTATTTTTTTACGAGCATGTCTAGCCTGTAACTCTTTTCAAAACCCTTTTAAATCATATTTTTCAAACGTTTGTGTATTCAAACTTAAACCCCCTATTACTTGATCCTTTATTTGTTTACTTTCTAATTATAGAAATTCACAAAAAACTATCTGGCCGGGAACCACACTAGCGGATCATGAGGGGTGCCTAGCACCTTCCCCTTGGGATAATTTTAAGCCCTTACCTTATATATGGTTATCAAACATAGTTGTAGTTAAATCTTATAGGTGCCCTAACACACCCTAAAATCGTTAGGTGGCGACTCTTAAAAATACCCAATTCCCAAAAAGGAAATGAGTCATTACACCCCATGAATGTCGAAACTCGGACTCCCTCCGACAGAAAGAAAACATAGGGGGCGCGACAGCATGGTGACTCTGCTGGGGATATTTAGGCTTTTACCATTTCAGATTGTTCTTGTGAATTTGTACCTCCCTATGTGCAATTACTTGTTTAAATTTCTTTAAGCATTTAATTTCTCTTTTTAAAAGCAAAACTGACATATCTTCTTTGTTTTCTTCCTTTATTGCTGCTTTAAATTATAAAACTGCTATATTTATCGCTTTCATAACGTGCAAATACATGTCAACATGTTTTTAATTATTGCATCATCACGCTCAACATCATACTCCACTCGTGCCAAACAAATACTATATCAATGCTTTTAATGAGTGATTACACACTTCCAATATCATTACCCCTTAAATTTGGAAAGGCATATTTGTGGTAAAACTAGTCGATCAACTGTGCAGTCGACAGTTCTGTGCCTTCCCCCTTGAGTTGTCTGCTCAAGGGTACCAGTCTAAAACCCCATAGAAACCTTACTTTGTTCAAATTGTGCATGCATCATGGTCAAACCTAGCCGGGTCAGTTATGTTGTCCACATAATGATCCTTTAAGATAGCCTTGTCCAAAGTCCACTAGGTTTCCTAAACCCAAACAGACATCACCACGTTCTGTGCATTTATTTGGAGAACTAAATGCTTCAAGCTAATTGTTGGTATTAAATAGTCGAGTCTGGTGGGGGTAAGGGCCTAACCTTATCTGTCTTGCAAAAATATGAGGCACAAAGTCCCCAGATTCGGCATGGTCACCAACGTCCACCCAAGATTGCTAAGATGGTGGAGAGATTTACCCTCCAGTGACCAATCTCTCATCCACAAATATCTGGGAAATCTACCATCCTCCTGGAGGTCCAACCTAACAACATTATCATAGAAGCTGCTACTCTATTCTGGGATTGTGAAAGGATCGTGTTCCACTTTGGGGACATTGAAATGATGCATTTGTTGTAGGAGATAGGAGGATTGACCGGTTTAGTGTGGGAAACTCCGGGTTTGCTAATGCCTGAGAACCGCAAAGGCAGGGGTTTCCTCAAAATGATGGGTTTGAAGAAGAATACAGAACTGACATGCCTGAAGGAATCATACATCCTTTTTGACTACTTGTATGAAAGGTACAGCCACAACAAATCCTACCATACCTACCCTAACGAGTTTGCCATCACATCCTTGGGGCACATCCATCGAAGGGTTTTCGTCTTCATGTTTTGTTTCCTGGGTTTGAGCGTGTTTCCAATGAAGAAAGGGAGAATCCATACCAGGATGGCTATGGTAACTAAGACCCTAATGGAGGGGATTGGTGGTCATACATTCAGCATCGTGCCCATGATCATTGTAGACATATACCGAGCCTTAGAGAAGTGTCAAGGAGGAGAAAAACACTTCGAAGGCTGCAATTTATTACTTCAACTCTAGCTCATGGAACATCTCCAGAATGGCGAATACCGACAAGAGATTCAGCGAAGAGACTGGGATGATCACATTGCTTTCCATCATCCAAAGCGAATGAATTACATCCCCGATATGTTTTCTCATCTTGAGAATGCCAAAAGTTGGGTTAAGTTATTTGACAATCTGACCGAAGAACATGTCCAGTGGATGTTCGAATGATTTCCGACCGAGGAGTTCATCGCCCAATCCAGAGACGCACCATTCCTGATACTAATTGGTCTAAAAGGAACCTACCCTTACGTCCCTCTTCGAGTTATGAGGCAAGTTGGTAGTACGCAAGTTATACCCAGGGTCGACAAGATGAGTCATTTCCGAGATGACTTCCCAAATGATGATAGTCCCTACAAGTGCTAAGCTCAGCATATGTGGCACTGCAAGATCATAATGGGGAAAGATACCATCGAGCCAGACAAGTATCATGCTAGTTGTGCTCCTTTCTACTCAGGTTGGTTGTAAGACAATCATGATGGTCTGGGCCGGCCAGGGTTTGCTCGAGGTCACAGGATTAAAGATGAAAAGGTCGAGGCGTAGGTCAAGTACAACCAGCTGCGCAAAAGAATCCGTGAGTATGAAAGCGAACACCGCGAGATACAAGAGTCCAACCAAAAGTTGATTGAGGAATGGAAGGACATGGTTGTCAGCGCCAACAAGAGGCTAGGATACTTGGAGCGAGGCATAGTAGAACTGGAGAGAAAATTTCTCAAGAGGGTCGAAGATTGCCAAAATGCTGAAGGGACCTAAGGCGGACATTTAGCAAGAGCATACCTATTGCTGGGACTTCGCGAGTTAGGGAAGCTGTTCGACAGAGCCAAGGATGCCAAATCTTGGGGAAAGTCCTTCTGGGACCAAGTAGATATGAGTTTATCTTTTCGCTTTATAAATGTAATAAGACCAATGGCCATTAGTGACGGTTATTTCCTGTTTATTTAGTGTCGATTTGGGATTCATCTTATTATCAATAAAATGAGGCATTTAGCATTCTAAGTTCTCCAAATCAATTTATCGCTAGAGCTACCTCGGGCACAAAGAGGTCCCCAAATTAGGACACAATTTATATTCCCGCACTATGTGTTTAAATATTGCAATACTTTTTATTATTCTCGCTAACTTGGTTACCTTTTTGTTTTTGTTTTTATTATTCCCCTCCCAAAAGTTATTTTGTATACTCTAGCAACATCATGTTATTCCACGAGATCTAGGGGCCCTCCACCCACTCCTTCTCTTAGTCCTGTAAAAAAACAAGAACAAAAGCAAGATGGAAGATTTGAACAACGTCAGGAAGGAGAATCCAACTGAACGGGTAGAGGCCACTAATGGCCATGGTACCCAGGTTCCTAATAAGAATGTGTCACAACTCGAACAGAAGCTGCTGAAATTTCAAGAAGAGCTCGGTCAGGTTCGGAATCTGGCAAGCCTGTCATTTTCCCTCAGCACCCTAGATATCAATTTCCCCAACACTCAAAACCCTACACCTCCTCAAAATATCCCAAAGCAACAGAATCATACCGCTCCTCACCATCACACTATTCCACCAGAGACCCAATGCAACACCTGCCATATCCCAAACAATACTCCACCACTCATCCCAGGACCTCAAAACTCCACAAATGACCATTTCCACACCCACACACCAGGCCACCATAACACTCCTATATACGTGGAGACTATGCCACACTCCACCCAACCTATATCCAGCATACCTGAGTATGATGAAAAGGATCTGGTTATTAGGAACCTGTTACAACCCCTGAGAACCCTTCCCAGTGGGTTAACCCAAAAAAATCCTGTACATACCATTCCGGCATGAAGGGGCACACCATCGATGAATGCCGTTCCTTGAAAGACAAGATCCAGTCTTTGATTGACAACAAGATCATTATGGCAAAAGAACCCATTCCAAATGTTCGCAACAACCCTCTGCTAGACCATAAGGGTGGAGGTATCCACATGATAGAAATAGAAGATGACTGGGATCCCGAGGGATCAATCGGGTTGATCGCAGAAGGTGATGACCCAAAGAAGCCAATAATTACTCTCAACCCAATCATAGTCTAGATTCAACCATCTAAGGACGCTGAGGTGAATATGTCTATACCACTTGAGTTTGAAGCAACATCATCCGCAAAGGCACCAATACCAATTGAGGTTGAATTCGTGTCTCCAACAAATGCACCGCACCATTTGAGGTTGCAGTTTTGCCACCCAAGGCACATGTAACATTCAGAGTGAGGATATCCATTCCAATCCCAGTGGCAATGTCGACCATGATACCATTCCATACAAAGGATGTACCCTGGGACTATACAGTCGAGGCAAGAAGGAAAGGCAAGGTCAGGTTCGAAGAAACTGTTGCAACACAGGGTATGACAAGAACTGGTAGAGTCTATACCCCTGAATATCTAGCTGAGTCAAGCAAGCAGGCCTCCAATCGACAACCCAACATTGAGACAGGTCCAGACGACCTCTGGAGGAAAATACAGGCCAAGGAGTATTCGGTCATCGACCAATTAAACAAGACGCCAACACATATATCCATTCTCTCTTTGCTACAGAATTCTAAGGCACACAAGAATGCTCTATTAAAGGTGCTGAGTGAAGCATACGTACCAAGCAACATCACTGGCGGGGAAATGGCTAACATGGTAGGACAAGTGTTGGAGAGCCATAAGATCACCTTTCATGAGGATGAGCTGCCACCTAAAGGGTTAGGGCACAACAAAGCACTGCACATCACTATGCAATGCAAAGGCTATTTCATCACCAGAATCCTGATTGATGGAAGTTACAGTCTCAACATTTATCTATTGGTAATGCTCAAAAAACTGGGTATAGGACTGCACGAGATAAAAGATAGATCAATCAGTGTGAAATCCTTTGATAGTTCTCAGAGGTCCACCACTGGTGAGATTGTTCTATGCTTACAAATGGGACCAACATAGTTCGATGTCGATTTCCAGGTGATAGACGTGCCAGCATCTTGCAACTTACTGCTAGGACGACCATGGATTCATGCCACTGGGATCATAGCATCAACACTGCATCAAGCAGTAAAATTTGAATGGAATCACCTGGAAGTGATCATTCACGGTGACAGTAGCAACCCTATATACAGTCGTCAGACCAATTCTACGATCGAGAGAAAAAGGAAGCTGGGTGGAGAGACTTACCACCATATGGAACGAGTCAATCCTATTGACAAAGACAAATGGTGGGATAACAAAATCGAGAGTATACTGAATTAGAGTGGGTACCAACCTGGCAAGGAGCTCGGCAAGAACCTATAAGGAATCGCTAAGCCCATAAAACTCAAGAAACATGGCACTACTTTCGATCTAGGATATGAATATACCTGGGAAGAATTCAACAACTGGTCGCTGCCATGGCGCGGTCCTTACTATCTACTGGAGCAGCCAATACCGCGTCTGGAGCAAACTTTCCAATAGGTTAACATTGTTTTTGGGTCAGATGAAAAAGAAGCACTGGCTGCAGTGAAGAACTTGTTCCTAGAGGACAACGACATGGAATGTTGTGTTGTTCTCGAGGAGGAGAGGGAGAAAGGCCCTTCCATACAGGCTGTAAGCAGAGGTGCACATCTCAATAACTAGACCATCAGGACAACCAGAGCCTGACGAGCCTCGGGGTAGCAAGGCTAAAACAAGTATTATCCATTGTTTTTACTAAATGATTTTCTTTTTGCATTTTCAACTCCCGCAATAAGATCTTCAATGTTCAAAATAGTTATGCAATTTATCAAAGCATTTTGACTTTTCTTATAAATCAACACTCATTATCGTTTTCTCTCATTACTTTACTTATACAACATTACTATTACTTATCTTGATGAACCAACGACTATGACATGCAATGAGACATATTCGCCTGATTCAGAGGACATTGATTCAGAGGAAGATGACATACCTAATGAGATTGTTAGAGAAGTTTAGAACTTTGAGAACAGACATAAGTTCAACCTGGATGAGACCGAAATTGTTAACTTGGAAGATGCAGAAAACATGAAGGAAACATGAATCAGCATTCACCTATCACCATCAGAAAAGAAAGAATACACGAAATTTACAAAGGAATATGAGGACATATTCGCCTGATCGTATGATGACATGAGTGGACTGAGTACATCTATTGTGGCTCATAAACTGCCGATCGATCCAACATGTCCGCCGGTAAAGCAAAAGCTCAGAAAGTTCAAGCCTGATATGATTTTGAAAATAAAGGAAAAGGTTACCAAGCAGGTCAAAGTTAAGGTTCTCAGGGTAGTAGAATACCTGGCATGGTTAGCCAACATCGTGCCAGTGCCAAAGAAGGAAGGGAAGGTCAGGGTCTGTGTCGATTACCAGGATCTCAACTGCGCCTGTCCAAAAGACGACTTTCCTTTGCCAAATATACATATCCTGATTGACAATTGCGTCAAGCATGAGATGTAGTCATTTGCTTCGCTGGTTATCATCAGATCTGGATGGATGAAGAAGATGCTGAGAAAATAGCTTTCATTATGTTGTGGGGAATGTACTATTACAAGATGATGCCGTTCGGCCTGAAGAATGCAGGGGCCACCTACATGAGGGACATGACTACAGTTTTCCATGATATGATACACAAGGAGATATAGGTTTATGTAGATGATGTTACAATCAAATCCAAGAAGGCCACTAATCACATGGAATATTTAAGGAAGTTCTTCAATAGATTGCGAAGGTACAACCTAAAACTGAATCATGCCAAGTGCACATTTGGGGTTCCTGCTGGGAAATTGCTGGGGTTTATTGTGAGTCGCCGAGGAATAGAACTAGATCCATAAAAGTCAAAGCCATTCAATAATTTCCATCACCAAAGAACAAGAAGGATGTGATGAGTTTCTCGGGAAGGCTCAACTATATCAGCCGATTCATAGCACAATCTACAGTTATTTGCGAGCCAATCTTTAAGATGTTGAAGAAGGACGCCGCTACCAAATGGACTGATGACTGCCAAAAGGCCTTCGACAGAATCAAGGAATACCTGTTAACACCACCAGTCTTAGTCCCGCCCAAGCTAGGTAGACCCTTACTACTCTACCTTGCAGTGTTGGATGGAGCTTTTGGCTGCGTTCTGGGGCAGCATGATGAAACAAGGAGGAAGGAACAAGCCATTTATTATCTCAGTAAGAAGTTCACCCTGTATGAGACCTAGTATACTTTATTGGAATGCACCTATTATGCTTTGACTTGGGTAGCTCAGAAGTTGAGGCATTATTTCTGTGCCTATACTACATATCTCATATCAAGGATGGATCCTTTGAAGTACATCTTTCTGAAGCCCATTCCCGCTGGCAAGCTAGACAAGTGGCAAATCCTGTTAAGTGAGTTTCACATCGTCTATGTAACTCAGAAAATGGTCAAGGGACAAACACTGGCAGACCACCTCGCTAAGAATCTCGTGGATGGAGAATACGAACCCCTGAAAACGTACTTTCCTGTTGAGGAGGTATCATTCATATTAGAAGACATTGCAGAATCCTATGATAGTTGGAGAATGTTTTTCGATGGACCAGCAAATTTCAAAGGAGTCGGCATAGGAGCAGTCCTAGTATCAGAAACCGGTAAGCATTATCCGATGTCCGCTAAACTCAGGTTCCCATGCACTAACAATATGGCCGAGTATGAAGCCTGCATCTTAGGACTCAAAATGACCATTGACATGAACGTTCAAGAGATGCTAGTAATCGGAGATTGAGACTTACTTATACATCAGGTACAAGAAGAATGGGCAACCAAGAACTCCAAGATACTCCCGTATCTGCATCATGTACAGGAATTAAGTAAGAGGTTCACGATGACGGAGTTCCAACATGTTCCCAGAGTCCAGAATGAGTTCGCCGATGCATTGGCTACCCTATCATCTATGATACAACAGCCAGACAAGAATTTTATTGATCCCGTTCCAGTAAAGATCCATGATCAGCCAGCTTATTGTGCCCATGTTGAAGAAGAAGCAGACGGAAAGCCTTGGTTTCATGATATCAAGGAATATTTGGCAAAATGAGAGTACCCAGAGCTTGAAAATACTACTTAGAAATGCACACTTCGGAGATTGTCCAACAACTTCTTTCACAGCGGAGGAATCCTGTATAGGAGGGCGCCCGATTTGGGACTATTAAGATGTGTTGAAGCGAAGGAAGAATCGAGGCTACTAGAGGAAATTCATGCTGGGACCTGCGGTCCCATTTGAACGATTTTGTCCTAGCAAAAAAGATACTTCGGGCTAGTCATGGAAACGGACTGCATCCAGTATGTCCAGAAATGCCACCACTGTTAGATACATACAAGTATGATAAAGGTACCTCCAAATGAGCTTAATGTAACAAGCTAACCATGGTTGTTCGCTGCTTGAGGGATGGATGTTATTGGACCAATCGAGCCTGCCTCTTCCAATAGACACTAGTTTATCCTGGTAGCCATAAACTATTTCACCAAGTGGGTAGAAGCAGCATCTTACAGAGCAGTGACTAAGAAAGTCATGGCAAACTTTGTTCGCGACCGCATTGTTTGTCGACTCGGAATTCCATAGTCAATCATTACTGATAATGGCTCCAACCTCAACAACGACTTGATGAAAGCATGATGTGCAAAACTTTC